>NC_056734.1:525553885-525808885 GCF_019279795.1 Protopterus annectens
AAAAATTTTTTATGGTTAAGCACAACCACTAAGGAAGCAAAGATGTGTAATCCCCTGAACAAAACTACCAAGCACTTCTGCCTTTTTATCTGCATGCTACAAGATGAATGGAATGGATAACGTGAATGTACATCTCTCTCTCAATAAATGTACAGATGTATGTGCATATACATCTCTCTACCACCAGTTAATGAATGTATATATGTGTACATACATATATGTATACACACACATACTATTTTTGCTATCTTATCAGAGTACCTGCCAAAAAATGAAGCGCTCCCTGATGATGGCTTTCACCGCTTCATTACTCCAGACATCACGATTCAGGCACTGGCATGCAAAATCTTGAACGTTCTGAATATTTATCATTAGCCATTTATTCTGCAGCTGACCACACTCTTTTGCCTAAAGAAAATGAAACACAATGCTAACATTTTAATTACATATTTGGAAAGATAAGAGACACACCCAACAGCAACAGAAAAATAAGCAACTATGAAGTAATAATAATGTAACTGTGTGAAAACTCACCACAACAGCAGACGTCTGAATACAGGGATAACTGTTGCAGTGTAATTCATCATAAATTGATCATACATCTTCGTCTCCATCCCAACCTTCAGAGCACTGTATATCCCAAGATGAGCTCGGCTCCATCCTTTGCAATAGAGGTAAGCAGGACGTGGAGTAGAAAGGAAAAAGCAGCCAATAAAATCCTCACTTCTGTATTGAGGGAAAAGAGATTTCATAAAGTATGCCTGTAAATGTGGCACTACAGAGGGCTGGGCAGGTCCTAGCTTGACAATGGTGATGTCCCTGACAGAAATAAAAATGAAGGATAGGTATCCTCCCATAGCCTAACAGTTGTGAAAAAACAAGGGAGGGAGGACTGAATTTGAGTATCTACACTGCAGCAGTGATCCCTGCATACAAACATTTAAAGGTATAATGCATTTATCACATAGCTTTAATATACTTATCTTGGAGATTACTGCTGCAGCATGATTTATCATAGATGGTAAGGTGAATAAAGCACAAGTTACCCAAGTCACATGCCCAAGCAAAGTAAGACATGATGCCCTGGCAAGACTGTAGTGACAAAGACTACTCTACTCTTCTAAAGAGTCCTCTCTTATAGTGCTTGCAAATAAAGATGAAGGTCCAAGTAGCTCTCTTACAGAAACCATGTGAAACATTTCTGCAAAATGATGCTGTACTGACACCTGCTCTAACAGAATTAGCCTGTGTGTGACTTGCAATAGTTTCTCAAGGTAGTCAGAGCAAAAAATCAATATCTGCCAGTCCTTCAGAGGGAGGAGAGTGGATAACACAATGGTCTTCCTTGCTTCCTTATAGTAAATTAAATAAAGAGCAAGAATGACTTTCTGAAGCCACTTGTTCCAGATAAATAATGTCTAAGCTGCTTCTGTTCCATCCAGCAAATAAACAGCCCTTCATCCTTTGTTGTGTGGCTTTGGAAAGAACCCTGCCAACTAGACAGTCTAAGCACAGACTTATTTCAGAGACTACTCTGAGCATAAGGGAAAGATTAGACTTGTCAGACACCCTGTACTGAATAAAAGCAGCGTTAGGTTATTTAGCCATAAAGGACTGCAGTTCACAGATCTGACACTGAAAACAATCAGAGTTTTTTTTTTTATATGATGACAGACCGATGGATCACTCACTGGCTAGCTCAAAAGAAGGCAGAATTAATACTTCAATAACAAAGTCAAGGTTTCAAGGGAAGGGACTGGTCTCCAATGAGGCTGCACCTTCAGGTGGAAAGAAAAGGATTCAAGGGTAAAACCAGAACAATAGTTGAGAAGTCCACTTCTACAGAGATGTATAGAAGCTTTTTTTTTGACAAAACAAAGACTAATTAGCTGAGAGCCTGCTGCATTGTAGGCCTTTTCTGGAGTGATCTGGAAAGATGGAAAAATCTCCTTTAGATGTGAATTTTTGTGCAGAATTTCATTGTTTTATGTTTATATGCATCTTGTAAGAAGTCTAAGACATCTGGTAGGTATTGGCCCCGGTGACAAATCATGGACTTAGCCTCCAAGCAGTCAGCTTGATGCTGATGAGAACAGAGGTATATCAAAATGCCCTTGAAGTGCGTCATTTCTCGTCGAAGTGAGAGAGAGAACAAGGAGTGCCTTTGAAAGAAGGGTGTCATCAGAATCCAGTCAGCCATGTCTTTCCTTGGAAGACTTCTGGTAGAAAAAGAATTATGGGGGAGGTGTTTCTCAGTCTTTCTTCCCACTTCTGTGAAAAGGCATTTATTGCCATTTTTTTTTTTGCATATGTACAAAATCTCTATCTGGTAATTCAATGGGAGGCAAAGACAGTGACATCTGGGAATCCCAAAACCAGGTGCGAGCATAGAAAGTATAGCTTGTGTAGGCAACATAATATAGCTGTACAGGCTTGAGTGTGGTCAATGTTGTAGTCAAAATTCGTGGGAGGCAGTGCTACTGGCAGAGTCCAACATACTTACAGACTTTCAGAGCTCAGCACCCCCCCCCCCCCAAAGTTGGGCCAACAGCCTAATCAAAGGTGCCCTCACATACCTGTTATACAGGCGGCCTCCATTCATGTCATCTTTAGTTATTTACTGCCTCATCCAAGCAAGTCAGAGCCAACCTACCAGAGGCCGCTATTTTTGTTTACCCCAGAAACAAAGCCTGCGGCATACACAATATAAGCCTTCATTAAGGAAAGTGAATGAGGGAGCAAAATTATAACAGTAAAAAGAGAGAAGGGTTGTATAGGTATCTACCTGGGCACCTCATGGTTCCATTGTAGAAGATGGGGAGAAGAAAAGGAAACAGGATGGTAACAGGTACTACACACAAACATCTACAATTATGGTAAGTCGCTTACACAACTATATCGCATTTTTCTTGGGCAACTCCAGCAGTCGTAACTTGTAGGGAATATTCCCAAAGCTTGCCTAATCCAGGTAGTTCAGACAGACAGGAAGTCTCCCTAGAGCCCCATGGCATGGATGTTGGAAGTTGAGGCCTACTGAGTGACCTCACACCCAACCAACAAGTGTACTATGATTAGTATTCACAAGTAGGCTAGAGACCATGAAGGCTTCAAGAGGGGGTCTTGCCAGAAGGTTTGTGCCTAGGAGTTGCAAAGGCACCTCACCCTGGTTGTCAGTTGACTAATGACCTAGAGTTGGAGCTTTTTCAGTAATGTCAAGGCCCCTGGCCTTTCACATCTGGAAAACTCTAGGATGTGGATCTCAGACTTAAGTGTTAACTTAGAAAATGACACCCAGCTTGAAGGAAAACATATTTCTCCATTAATACAGCTCTTTTTGATGCATGGTATTTATGAAATGGGGCACAGCATGGACTGTGCACGTTAGCACTACTTGTTTCTTGGGTACCACTGTAATTTCCTCAAATACAATCTTGGCAGGGGAGCCATCAGAATGCATGAAGCCCAAGACCCTAATCAACTCTATTGCTAGGATTTGGATCTGCTTAAAGACCATCTTGGGAGTAATGGGACAGAGACAGAACCTTGACTGAGGGGAGGAAAGGTCCTTTATTATTCTGTGTCTAACAGTGTCCCTATAAATTGCACTTATCTTGATGGGGAAAGGTAGGCTTATGGTAATATGAACAGAGCTTAGGACTGGAAGCAACTCAGTGCAAAGTCCAAAGTCTTTGGCATCTCCTCCAGGGATGCTCCTTAGATGAAACTATTCTTCAGGTAAACTTAAAACATGAATGTCCTTTGTCCTGCGCAATCCAATTACTACAGCCAGCCACACTGTAAAGTACTTGGGTCCTGGGTGCAGAAGATCAGCCAAAAGGCAAGGAGATGAACTGGAAGTCTGTAAGTGGAAATGCCTGGCTTTGAACCTAATGGATCATGTGTCTACTCAGACTATGGAGCTGTTACGATAAGCATCTCTTAGTTCCAGGAGTGACCACCTCAGCTTGCTGAAGGAGTGAAGGTAGAAGGTTCTGCAAGGTTAACGTGGAACATTAGAACTTTTAGACATTTGCTTTGTCCTGACAGGTAAAATGGTTCTCCATTTCCCTTCTTTTTTGGAACAAGCAAGTCTGGAGTAAAATCTTGCACCATTTTCTTTTTTTGAGGAATAAGATGTACTTGATCCAAAAGAACAAGTGAAATGCCTAAAACTTTAACTGAATACCACATTGCTAGAATTAGTGAATTAATGTGAGGCAGTTATAACTGAACAATTACAAAGTTTAATTTATATTATTTATATATATATATATATATATATATATATATTACATTACAGCTATTCCTCTAATAACCCACTGCTGGATTTAAGAAAGCTGGCAAACTGTTACAAGTGCTGTTAAAGAGCACCACTGTTACCTACTCATCTACACAAGGTTATACAAGGCACAGTTTGCAAAATACTATCAATATTACAAACTGTCAACTGATACACAGTTGTTGGACATTTAACGAAAAAAAACTGGACTGTATTGGCTTAAAATATATCCTGGAAACCAATAATCTAAAAAAAAAATGATGCTCTGTATACAAGTAAATTTGCTTATTCTAACCGGCTCTTCAGAAATATGCACCGAATCCTTTAAGTATTCTGTTTAAATGAGATTTAACTGAAGTATTTTACAGTTAAACTTCAGTTATAAGTTTGTTTATTCAGAACCTGCACATATTTGTGTTCACCTCAAAAACTATTTCTCTAACAGGCTTGCAAGATGATTGCCCCTTCCACACAGTGTCAAATGTCATTGGTTCACTTCTCATTATGCATAAAATTAGCATTCTTCTTCTAAGGAGTGCTTGCAGCCTACAAAAATTGATCTGAGCAAGCAACAGACAGTCAGACTCCTTTGGATGCCATTAGGTAAAGGGCAAAAAATATCTGCACAGTTGAGCTGGCAGCCAGTGCTGCTATTAAAGGTAAAGAGGACACTACATATATTCATGTACTTCAAGTGTTAAGGCCAATATATCTTGGCAGCTAATAGCTACCTTACCCATAAGCAGCATGTCCTTAGAAAAATAAGTATTTAAAGCTTACTCCTACTGTTCTTTCAGTAAAGGCTAACCTATACTGGCAAGTCTAACTGCTGACCTAGAAAATTTATCCTACAATTGTGGCTTAGGCCCTGTTGCAAATCGGCAACTTACTGTTAAGGGGCTATTTCTAACAGATACAAATTGAAATACTGCCTTAAGGAGATCTAAACAAAAAGCCTATGTACGGTTTGTTTCTGTTTTGGCTGCTGGCATCATCTTCCCTTCCCATCTATCCCATACTGTGACATTTATACACTCATAGCCACTCCCAATAAAATCCATCACCAACCATCACCCAACTGGCAATAAACTCAACCAAAATCAATGCTCAATAAAATGATACTCAACTAGCCTATAAACGACATCTGCCATTACCCTCAGCTATAGCTCCTACTCCAACACCATACTTCTTCATCTTATCCTAGTTTCACTATTAATCCTGCCCTCAAACCTTACCACTTATTTTAACCACTTTTTATATATACAGACTCCATTATGCATATTAACCAAAAGTGCTCTTATCCCAGTCACTATAAAACTGTAAAAAAAAAAAAAAAAACAGAATTCAAAACTATTACACCTCTAAAATTACAAAAACAATGAATACAAAGAAACAAAACTGACTTTCTGTCTACCCCTACATACTTGCATTAAAAAAGAAGATGTACTTGCACACAAAATATACTGTGGTGGTGGTGCTGCGGCAGCATTGTCGTCTCACAGTAAGACGTTGTCCTGTTTGATTCTCAGCTAAAGTGTCTTCTGTGTGGAGACGTGCGTGAATGGCGTACCTTCGTTGAAGGTTGTATGTCAGGGCTGGCAACTCGGTATGTAAAAATCTGCTGCCAATCATTAACGGACCGGAGTTCCACTGCGGCGACCCCTAACCAGAAAAAGCCGAAAGATACAACAACTTGCACACAAAATCAAACACCTATACTACCCTCAGATCCATATTAAGACTTTACTCCAACGTTTCTGTCGAGATATACACCCAAACCCAGGGCCACTCAATCACCAAATGATTCAAAACCAGTCATCTTGATCACTATGCCCTCAGGTCTCAAGCTCTTTAATGTAAATATTCTTAATATTTCCAATAACGTACCAGAACTACAAGCATGCGTCTCCTCACATGAACCAGACATTTTATTCCTTAATGAAACTTTGTTAAAATTCTCCATTAAAGAAGGAGCTTAAGAATTTCTCCCACAGGGCTACAACACTATCAGGTCTGATAGATTAAACAAAAGATATGGCTGCATAGCTATTTACACTAACACCTCATCGCTCTACACCTTCCCTCATACAGTGCACGAATTTGACAAATTAGAAATTTTAATAAGCTTAGCACAAAGAAATCACTGTGCATAATTGCAATCTACATTTAATTTAATATCAATTCCTCCAAACTGAAGACATATTATCATGTATGACAAACATCACCCAAAAAAACTATAATTCTCTATGATTTTAACTGTAAATAGACTACTCAAAATGAAGGCTCTAATGTCATCAGTCTGCATAAGACATTACTCAATTGACTAATTCCCCTACCAGATTCAATAAAAAATCTAATGAAAACACAGACCTTAACTGGATATTAAGCAATGCCCCTAACAAAATCTCAGCAACAGATTTACTTCCAGACTTCCTAAATAATCATAATCCCATATATGCAATCAGACAGTATACCAAAAGATATAAAAGAAAAAATCTCCATACATCATAGTTTGAAATCACATGTATTTCAATGTAATCTCCTTTACCATCTCAACTCAAGCAAATCAACTGGTCTCCACACCCTAAAAAACCTTACCTCTAGATCAAGCAGTCGAAAAATACTTTTTAGTTTCCGTCAATTCTCAATAGTCCGGTACCACTGAGAAAAAAAAATATGTCCCATATAATCCAACCCCTTGTTTTACTAGAAACATCAGACACAAGATATAGATAAAAGCACAGAAACAATGATATAAAGTCAAAAGTGAAACCTACCAGATGTACAGACAGCTATGAAAGACATCCATCCGCAACCCCTTTTTCACGTTTTTTGCATTTGTGTCGGGGTGTCACTTCTCTCCACAAAACCTGATTTTCCTCACCCACCTCCAAACTAATAAACTTTCTAACTCACAGGGATATTGTGCATCCATAAATTAAATACTGAAACCTGGAAAAAACTACACGGTCAAATATTTGTCCTACCAAACAAAAAGAATCACAACTTTGTTCAATAATTTACTTCCCAAACCATTAGATACCCTTCAGTTTATTCAGAATAGTATGACATTTTCTCTTTAACCAGTCCCAACTAAAATATAAAACTGCAACAACTGATGCCTATAACTTCAGCAGCTGACCTACATATTACTGAATACTTAAAATCTACACGGATGCCACTGCCTGCCACATACTAGTAACCACATATTAGGGTCTGAATGGAGAGATGATAGGGTTCAAATGGAGAGATGAAGGTGGTCCGAATGGAGAGAAGTCAGCAAGCAAAGGAACATACCACTGCTAAATTTAATTCATCCGCAAGTCTTGGTGAGTAGGTCCACGAGGTGGACCCTATTTTTCACAAATTCTCATCAAGATGACATTGATATACAAACTGTATTTATAGAGCATATATCATGGACAGAAGTAGGTCAAAAATTAAAAAAAAAAAGATAGCTGGGTGCACAAGACCCAGGTTAAAAAAGTGCCCAACCTTGGTAGGCGCACTGGTGCCAGGACTGAAAAAAATGGCAATCTAGAATCCTCAAAATAAGGAAACATTTCTACAATGGGGCCATATCAGGCCCAGGGGGTGGATGGCCCCACTGTTGGACAAGGAAGTAGCAGTCCACAAAAACTGATTGGCCAAAGAAGAGCCATAAAGATGCTAGAGTGGACTATTAAGGATAAGAAATAAATTATGCATTGTCACTATTATGGAAATATCCCACAATTTCCAAACACAAAGACATTAGAGGAAAGAAAAATTCTTCCACAAGAAATTGGTCAGAAACTTCAAATAAAAAGTTGTGTTCATCAATACAACACTTTTGTGAAAAACAGTATATAAACCAAGAAACTTTGATCTGTTTGGAAAAAGAAGCATCTAAGGAAGTGTGAAAATAATAAACAGAACCTAGAGATTTTTGAAAAGTATAAAAAAATACAGACATGGAAAAGAAAGAGATTTTATATGGTGCAATATTTATGCAACGGCGAAAGCCAAAACAATCAATATAAAGAAGGCAGCCTCAAAGATATTCGAAGAGAAATACAGGCAAAGGCACCCAGGTATGGAAAATTTCACATTAAAAAAATATCATCACAAAGAGGGAATGTACAGAAGAAGACTAGTAAAGTAGAAGTTAAAAAACAGAAGTTGAAGTTATTAAGTGCCTGCAAAGTAAAGGTTTTGGTGTAGAAGATCTAACGCAGGTTACATCACAGCACGATGGAACAAATCTCCAGAGTAAGGAGAAATAGGAAGATCAAGAGACATTTGAAGAAGAAATATGGACATGGGAAAGCAACAAAAGATTTAATATGGTGTAATAGCTATGCAAAGTAAAGCAACACCAAATTTATTTTGAAGAGAAATACAGGTAAAGGAATCTGGACATGGAAAACTTTACAACACAAAAAAATAAGACGACAATGAGGAAAAGCAGAAAAGGAGATCAGTAATGGAGAAGTTAAAGAAACAGAAATGGAGGTTATGGAGTACCTGCAAAGTGAAGGATTCAGTCAGTGTAGAAAATCTAATTCAGAAAGCACCACAACAGGATAGAGTGATAAAACATCCAAATTAAGGAGAAACCAGTGGAATTGGAAATAATTGGCCAGGTGCCATATGATATTTTGGAGCCTTCCACAGGAAACCAGTATAAATATTCACTTGAAGCTGGACAGAAGGGGAAGGAACAGGAAACATTGGAAACTCTGACGCAGTCAATGTTGAGGACTGATAGGCCAGTGAGTTCCCATATGACAAAGCAACAGATGGTACAGGATGAAGTTGAAGAGAATGTGCCACAGGAAGATGCTATAGAACTTTCTATACACTGCCCACAGGAAATGGAAAACAAAAAAATGTGCCCTCAAGTCTAGAAGAAAATGAGCTAAGATTAAAGTTACTTGATTGGGTTGAGATGGCTAGACATATTAAGAATAATGAAAGAAACAGAATGCAGATGGTCAATAAAACCCAAAACGCCAGAAGTTTGATAAAACAAATGAGCACAGTAACCAGGACTGTCTTCATAAAGATCCATGCAATAGAACAGAGGTAAACAGGATATATTACTGTGCAGCTAAATTGATAACAGATAAAGTTCTGCCACAAGAACACAAAGTAGTGAGGGAAAGGAAGGGGAGAAATCCAATATCATCATGGAAGTATCGAACAGATAAAACTATAAAGCAACTGAGACAAGAAGTGTCACTGTTGGAGGGGTATAGAAGAGGGAACATATCAACAAAAACACTTAGATGTGGTAAAGGCAATGCGCAGTATTAGAACAGATCAGGATCTATCATGCACTATCCAGCTATAAGCAAATACATCAGGAAGGTATTGTAGAGATTTTAGCCAGTTAGTTCAGAGGGGATGGAGGGAGGGTAACCTGGACTGCAGCAGGGTGTACACTCGAACATCTACATTTATGGTAGGTACAAAACTGTACTATGTTCATCGTGTTACCCTGCTGCAGTCATCACACTTGGATTGAATCCCAAAGCTAAGGGTGGGTGGAGGAATCATAGAGGGTTGGAGGAGGCTATAAGGCCCTGCAGAACTGCAGTGGCGAAGCCTGCCCTAGTCTTAGAGTAAAGTGGTAAGTGATAGCATTTGGTAAAGGTGTGCACTGAACTCCAAGATGCAGCTTCCAAAATCTCCTTGGTTGGAACCCCCCTGAGAAAAGCTGTAGATGTAGCTGTTGCCCTGGTAGAGTGGGGCCTAATGGTAGCAGGAACTGGTTTTCCATGATGGGTATAGCAGAAACGTATGCAATGTCCTATCCATTTGGAAATGGTTTGTTTTGAAATAGCCTTCCCTTGTGAAGCTGTAGCATAGGATACAAAGAGCTGGTCAGATTATCTGAAAGCCTTAGTTTTGTCCAAGTAGTAAAGAAGTTGCCTGTGAATGTCCAAGGAATGCAGGAGTCTCTCACCTTTGTTCTGTGGATTTGGGAAGAAGGTGGGTAAGTGGATGGTTTGATTTAATGCCACACTGGAAACCACCTTAGGCATAAAGGAAGGATTAGTTCATAGAGAAACTCTGTCTTGATGAAAAATGAGGAAAGGTTCCACTGCCATTAGTGCCTGCAGCTCTGAGACTCTTCTAGCTGAAGTTATTGCTAGCAGCAGGGCAGTCTTCCATGATAGGAACTGAAGATCTGCAGAGAAAGCTGGTTCAAAGGGAGGTAGCGTTAGTTTTTCCAGAACAAAATTGAGGTCCCATGTTGGTGTAGGTGCTCTCCTGGGGGGCCTAATGTTTTTTGCCCCTCTGAGGAACTGCCTTAGAAGTGGATGCGAAAATAAGGGTTGATCCATGTTGTAGTGGGCTGAAATAGCTGAAGCATGGATTTTAATGGAGGAGAAGGAAAGTCCTTTGTACAACATCTCAGTTAAGTACTGTAGAATGTGAGGCATGTGAGGCTGAAATGTGTCTTGGCCTTTAGCTTGGTTCCAGGCACAAAACCTTTTCCATTTGTCCGAATAAGCCTTCCTGGTGCTTGGCCTCCTAGCTTCCAGAATAACATCCATAACTGCTTGGGAAAGAGGAGCTGGCTGGATGCTTAGGTAATATGTCATGCAGCCAGATTTAAGGTTTTGAGCTGGCTGTGAAGAATCTGATTGTTTTGTTGTGTGAGCAAATGGGTAATTTGTGGTAAGATCCAAGATGGGCTCTGGGCCATATTTCTCAATAGTGGGTACCAGTGCTGGCGTGGCCAGTCTGGGGCTATGAGAATCAGTTGTGGTCTCTCCTTTTTGACTTTCAGAAGCACCTCTGTGAGGAGAGGCAATGGAGGGAAGGCATATGCTGTCAGGTTTTTCCAAATGAAGGAGAGTGCGTCTACTTCCCAAGCTTGATGGTGAAGTGTCCTTGTACAAAATTTTGTTATTTGATAGTTTTGAGGACTGGCAAACAGGTCTATGTCTGGAAGCCCCATTTTTGAGTTATCATTGTAAATACTTGTGGATCTAGTTTCCACTCGTGGGGATCCATGATGTTTCTGCTGAGGTCGTCTGCCAACATGTTCTTCTTTCCTGGCAGGAATTAAGCTTGCAACTGAACTTGGTAAGCCAGAGCTGTGTTCCATAAGATCATTGCTTGCCTGCATAGAGGGTAGGAGTGAGTACCCCCTTGTTTATGTACCTCATTACTGTGGTGTTGTCCGTCTTTATTGTAAGTTGTCCTGGATGTAATAGATTCTTGAAGGCTGTCAGAGCTTTCTGTACAGCTAGCATTTCTTTTTGATTGATGTGCAGATTCCTTTGATCTGCAGTCCATACGCCTTGAACACACTGTCCTGCCATGTGTGCCCCCCCAGGCGTAGTCCGATGCATCTGTCGTGATAGTTTGCCTGGCTGGGGGCAAGGTGAACGGCTGACCCTTGTTGAGGTGACATGTCCGTGACCACCATAGAAACTCCTGTTGTAGGCAGGGAATGAGAGATATCATTGTGTCCAAGCTGTGGCTGTGTTGAGACCATACACTTTTTAGGTACCACTGTAATTTCCTCATATGCAGCTTTGTAAATGGTATTAGTAGTATGCAAGATGCCATGAAGCCCAAAGCCTGCAGAATTTTTCTTGCAGTTAATTGGGTCTTTGTTGCCATTGTTTTGAAATACTGAGTCAGTTGTAGTTGCTTGTCTGGCGTCAGATAACCCTTCTGGGCCATTGTGCTCAAGCTGGCACCCAGGAATGTCATATTTTGTGAGGGTACGAGTTTTGACTTCTTTTTGTTTACTGTGTACCCCAGGCAGTTTAGCAGATGTTTTACAAAAGCCAGATGAAGTAAGAGAGTGTCCTTGCTTTCTGCTTGGATGAGGCAGTCGTCCAGGTATGGGTATATTTGAATTCCTCTTTGTCTGCAGTAAGCAATTACTGGTGCCAGGCATTTTGTGAAGACTCTGGGTGCAGTAGATAAGCCAAAGGGCAGTGCAGAGAACTGGTAATGGGTGGAACCTGCAATGAAACGGAGGTATCTTCTGCAACTTTGTCTGATAGGGACATGCAGGTATGCCCTCCTTGAGGTCTAACGTTACTAGCCAGGCCTCCTTGGCCAACATGGGAAGAAGCTGCTGTAGTGTTAGCATCTTGAATTTGGGTACTTGGAAGAATGTGTTTAAAATTGAAAGGTCCAGAACAGGTCTCCAGGCATTGTCCTTTCTGAGCACTAGAAAGAGTCTTAAGAGTAAAATCCTTGGCCTTGTTCTTGAGTTGGTACCAGTTGAATGGCTCTCATGTCCATGAGAGCTGTAATTTGTTTTTGTGCCTCTGCCCATTGATTTTGTGGCAGGTTTGGCATTCCTCTTTTCATTGACAAGGTGAGAAAATGGAATCTGTATCCTCGTAAAATTATGTCTAGGACCCATTTATCCTTTGTGACACTGTGCCAGTTGTCTGAAAAAAGTGCGAGTTTTCCTCCCAAGGGGGCTGCCAAGAGAGAGTTGCTTGGCCGGATGAGGTGCAAGTTATTGAGTTTGTCTTCTGGTAGATTGGGACCTGTCTTCTCCTCCCTTCTGTGTTGTAGTGCCCCATTGGCGAGGTTTGTACTGGGCTTGTGGTTGTCCTCTGCCTCTTGGACGTCTGTATTTACCCCTCTGTGGTCTGTCAGTAGCTGGAAAGGACCAATTTTTTGTTGGCCAGTTTCTGCTGAAGCGAGGGGGCTGTACCTGTAGGAAATCTTTGACTGTCTGCATAGATTTTGCCTTATCCTCCATTTTCTTTAAGACTTCTTCTGCTTTAACTCCAAAAAGAACATCCTGCTGTAAGGGAGCATCTAGAAGCTTTGCTTTAACATGATCAGGCAGAGTTTGTTCCTTTAACCAAGCATGCCTACGTATAACAGACCCAGTGACAGCTGCTCTGCCGGAGGCCTCCAGAGAATCAAACCCACATTGTAAGGTGTGCTTGCCCACCTGTTCAGTTGCATGCAACAGATCCTGCATTTCTTTCAATTCAGACTGTTGAGGGAGAGTGGTGTTTCTTTGCTTTAACTGAGAGATTAGAAATTGCTGATACTTAAGCATGTGAAATTGGCAATTTAGTGCCCTCATAGCTAGAGTGGCTGCGGTGTAAACCTTTTTCCCCCACCTGTCTAGCACTCTGGAATCCCTTTCAGAGGGTACAGGATTTTTAGCCATAGAAGCCTTAGCCCCTTTGGGACCCTGGGAGATAGTCTCTGGGTCAGCAACAGGACTTTTATATAGAAATTTATGGGAATCAGGTACTCTATAGTATCTGTCAGGCTTGGCCGGAGCAGGAGGTAGAGAGTCTGGGTTCAAACTGGATTCTAAGTAAACATCATCCACAATGTCTAACACGGGTGGGATGGCAAGTGGTCTGTGCTGGAAAAGTAAAAGAAACTCTCTGAGCCTTTTCTTCGAGTCAGAGTAGTCTTGACCTTCCCAGTGGAAATGTTCCCTCATAGTGTGTAAAGTTTCCCCAAAGGAGTAGTCTTCAGGAGGAGAAGCTGAGGGAATGGAATCCTCAGCATCAGAATCTTCATAAGGGGAGAAGGAATAATCTTGGTCTTCAAAGGAGGCTGAAGAAATGGACAATTGTTCAGAGGATGCATAATCTTCCTCTTGTCTAGGCCTTTTGTCAGGAGGAGGCTGGGAACCCCTGATTAAAGAGATGAAATCTTCAGCCATTTTGAGCATCTGTTTCTTAGGCATGGGGCCTTGAAAAGGGGACTGAAGTGCAGTCCTTTTAGATTTGAAAGGAGTCTTCGTCTTAGGATACGTTTTAATGGTGAGCGTCGTCGGTCTGAAAACGCCTTCAGAAACCGATGGCGTTTCTGCAGCACCGACATCTTTATCAGCAATGTCGTCGGTAGGGCCTGAACAAAATGGTTGCGTCGGCCTGGTACATTCCGCCAAAAGTTCCGAAGCGGTTTCGGGTTCCAAATCTGCAGTAGTCAGGGGCTGCGTCAGAGCCTCACTGAGGACCGGAGAACTGGAGACCGGACCAGCCGAGGCCCCGGAATCTGGCTTAGGCCTGGGCTGTCTGTCCTTATCCTTGCGTTTTTTGTGCACGCCGGTAGTCGGTTGCTCAGATGGCATACTGTAATTAAATTTTCTACCGAAGTAGTGTCGTGCGAAATCAAAGCGTCTTTTAATAGTACGTTTATTAAACCTAGCACAAGAACGACAACTAGTGACGTCGTGGTCTGGGCCTAGGCAAGGTATGCAATAAGAATGAAAATCCTTATGAGGTATTTGCTTCCCACAAGAAATATAATTGTTAACTTTTTCTGACATCGGTCTGAGGCAAGAAAATTTTCCCCAACGGGGTACTTAGCTTTAGAGAAGACTTCGGTCTGAAATTCAAATTCGAAAATCTCAGGAGTCGGCCGACCGGCACTTGCAAACTGCTTCTGCTTCGGGCACCGCGAGGCAAGAAAGACTGTACAAAATGGCGTCGGTTGCAATATATATACCCCTGGCGCACTGACGTCAGGGAAGAAGCGACAGCAACCGACGCCAGACTAAGACTTTGGAATTCCGGCCGACTGCGGGACCGCCTGACAACAGGATAACCCAAGTGTGATGACTGCAGCAGGGTAACACGATGAACATCATGCAGCCAATGCCATTTTCATCAGTTTTTCTTACCCCAGATGTCAGGTGACCCCAAATGGGGAGATACATATATATATATATATATATATATATACATACATATATATATACATATATATATTCTTTCTTTTAATATGCTTAAAAGCCTTTTTGGTGTTTTTGCTTTTGGAGGTATATTGTTTGTGTTCTAAATTATATACGTGTGAGTGTGTGTGTGTGTGTGTGTGTGCATATATATATATGGGTACCTATTACTTCACCGACAAGTCAAAACAGCGACACTCACATGTTCGACTCCACATCATCGACACTTCATAACATCGACGTTTCAGGTAAGCGATCTTCCCCCTCACAGGACCCATGGTAGCACTCGTTTCACTATTAAAAAGGTAAGGACAACGCTGTAAGGGTACATTTTGAAGAATGACGTAAACCTTACGCGTTAAAAGACAGAAACGAGTGCTACCATGGGTCCTGTTGGTCAAGTAATAGGTACCCATATATATATATATATATATATATATATATATATATATACACACACACACACACACACACACACACACACACACACACACATGTATATAATTTAGAACACAAACAATATACCTCCAAAAGCAAAAACACCAAAAAGGCTTTTAAGCATATTAAAAGAAAGAAGAGGTATAGTAGGAGAGAAAACAGGGGGCTGGAGGGTGGGTAACCAGGACTGCAACAGTGAATACACTCGAACGTCTACATTTATGGTAAGTGTACACAACCGTACTATGTTATTCGTGTTTTACTGCTGTGGTCATTACATTTGGGTAGATTCCCAAAGCTATGGTTGGCAGGATGGATTTATACAGAACTAGGAGCAGCTATAAGGCCCTGCAGGACAGCAGTGGCAAAGCCATCTCTGGATTTAGAAAAGAGAGATAAATGATCATGTTTGGTGAATGTATGAACTGAGCTCCAGGTAGCAGCTTCTAGAATGTCTCTGGTAGGAACCCTTCTGAGAAAGGCTGCAGAAGTAGATGCAGCCCTGGTGGAATGAGATCTGATCCCCTTGGAGATAGGTGTACCATGGTACACATAGCAGAAACAAATACAATGGCTTATCCATTTAGAAATAGTCTGCTTTCAAATAGGTTTTCCCTCTGCCCCTTGTAGCAAAAGTCACCAACAGTTGCTCAGATTTTCTTAGAGGTTTTGTCCTGTTTATGTAGAGTCTAAGTCGTCTGTGCACATCCAGTTAATGCAGAATGCACTCACCCTTGTTCTGTGGATTGGGAAAGAAAGTTGGCAGATGAATGGTCTGACTAAGAGCCACACTGGATACCAACTTAGGCATGAAAGATGGATTGGTCCTGAGAGCCACCCTGTCCGGATGAAAAATAATGAAAGGCTCCACTACCACAAGAGCCTGTAATTCTGAAATCCATCTAGCTGAAGTAACTGCTAAAAGAAAAGCTGTTTTCCAGGAGAGAAATTTTAAATCTGCAGTAGCAGCTGGCTCAAGAGGAGGTAGAGTGAGTTTTTCCAAAACAAAATTGAGGTCCCACGCAGGAGCTGGTGCTCTCCTAGGAGGTCTTAAATGTTTGGCCCCTCTGAGGTACTGCTTTAGCAGAGGGTGAGAAAAGAGGGGAGGCTCTGTGTTGTAATGAGCTGAAATGGCAGAAGCATGGATTTTTATAGAAGAAAAAGATAGGCCCTTGTGAAGCATCTCAGTTAACTACTGCAGAATCTGAGGAATATTGGGCATGGCTGTGCTTATTCCTTGTGCTTGGTTCCAGGCACAGAATCCTTTCCATTTGTCCGCATAAGATTTTCTACTAATAGGCCTTCTAGCCTCCAAAATGACATCCACCACAGGTTTGCTGAGAGATGTAACTGGTGAAATTATTTGATTAGCCATGCTGCAAGATTCAGAGTTTGGAGCGAAGTGTGCAGAAATTGACAGTTCTGCTGAGACAGTAGGTAAGGTGTCAGAGGCAGGTACCACGGAGGAAGGTGTGACATATTGCATAGGAGCGGGTACCAGTGCTGGCAAGGCCAGTCTGGAGCAATCAGAATCATTTTTGGTTTTTCCTGTGTGACTTATAGTAAGACCTTGAAGAGCAGAGGCAGAAGAGGAAAGGCATATACTGATAGGTTTTTCCAGCTGAAGGACAGAGCATCCACTTTTCAAGCTTTTGTGTGAAGAATTCTTGTGCAGAATTTGTCCAACTGATGATTCTGGGGTGAGGCAAAAAGATCCATGTCTGGGCTCCCCCATTTGTGTGTCAACATGCTGAAGATTTGTGGATCCAGTTTCCATTCATGTGGGTCCATAAGATTTCTGCTTAGTGCATCTGCCAGAGTATTTTGCTTTCCTGGTAGGAATTGAGCTTGTACATGCATTTGGTAAGTCAAGGTCGTGTTCCACAATGCCATGGCTAGTCTGCAAAGGGGATAGGAATGGGCACCCCCCTGCTTGTTTATGTACCACATGACTGTGGTGTTGTCTGTCTATCAGTAGTTGTCCTGCATGAAGGTAATTTTTGAAGGCTGTCAGAGCATTTTGTACAACTAGCATTTCTTTCTGGTTGATATGTAGGTGCATTTGATTTGGGCTCCATTGGCCCTGAATGCATCTCCCTGCCAGATGCGCCCCCCCCCCCCAAGCATAATTTGATGCGACTGTAGTCAGGGTTTGGGAGGCAGGGGGTAGAGTGAATGACAGTTCCTTGTTTTGGTGGCAGGCTTCTGTCCACCACAGGAACTCTAGCTGCAGGCAAGGAATGATAGGAATCATTGTTTCCAGGCTGTGACAATGTTAACTCCATAAGCTTTTTAGGTACCATTGAAGTTTCCTCATATGCAGTCTTGCATATGGAATTATTAGGATGCAGGAGGCCATGAACCCCAAGGCCTGCAGAATTTGTCTTGCAGATAGCTGGGATTTTGTGGCCACCTGTCTGAAGTAAGTCATCAATTGAATTTGTTTTTCTGGCGTAACGTAGGTCATCTGGGCAGTTGTATTCAAGCTTGCACCCAGGAATGTAATTATTTGAGAGGGCACCAGCTGTGATTTCTTTTCATTTATCGTGTACCCTAGACAAGTTAGTAGTCTTTTTACAAACGCCAGATGTTTCACAAGAGTGTCCTTGTTTTCTGCCTGAATTAGACAATCGTCTAGGTAAGGATAAATTTGAATGTTTATTTGTCTGCAAAATGCAATTACTGGTGCCAGGCACTTTGTGAAGACCTTGGGCGCAGTAGATAAGCCAAAGGGCAGTGCAGAGAACTGGTAATGCAAATAGCCTGCTTTGAAGCGGAGGTATCTTCTGCAAGATTCCCTGATTGGGATATGCAGGTAAGCCTCTAAGTCTAGAGTTACCGACCAGGCATCCTTGCCTAGCATAGGCAGTAAAGTACAGTTGTGTACACTTACCATAAATGTAGATGTTCGAGTGTATTTACTGTTGCAGTCATTACATTTGGGTAATCTGCTGGCAGGTTGCCCTCAGTCGGCCTGAATAACAAAGTCTTGGGTCCTGCGTCGGTTGCTGTCTCCTATTCCATGACGTTAGGGGTATAAAACATGCAGCCGACGCCATTTTATTCAGTTTTTCTTGCCCCAGATGTCAGGTGCCCCCCAAATGGGGAGCAAAAAAAAAAAAAAAAAAAAAAATATATATATATATATATATATATATATATATATATATATATATATATACACACATACATGAATGTATATACAGACACACAAATATATATACATACATACACACTCACACATATATATATATATATATATATATATATATATATAAAAATAAACAGCAATATATAAAAATGCATTTTTAGCAACATAAACTTTACCTTCATCTAAAAGCAAATACACCACAAAGGCTTTAGAATATAGTGAAGGAAAGAGAAGTTATAGAAAAGGGGGATGGCGGGTGGGTAATCCAGACTGCAACAGTGAATACACTCAAACATCTACATTTATGGTAAGTGTACACAACTGTACTATGTTCTTCATGTTTCACTGTTGCAGTCATTACATTTGAGTAGAATCCTAAAGCTATGGATGGGAAGATGGAACTAAATAGCATTAGGAGCAGTAATAAGGCCCTGCAGAACTGCAGTGGCAAAGCCTGCCCTGGATTTGGAGAAGAGAGGCAAATGATAATGCTTTGTGAAGGTATTAACAGAGCTCCAAGTAGCAGCTTCTAGAATGTCTTTGGTTGGAACTCCTCTGAGAAAGGCTGCTGAGGCAGCCCTGGTGGAATGTGACCCGATTCCCTTGGGCACATGTTTACCATGGTGCAAGTAGCAGAAACAAAAGCAGTGGCTTATCCACTTAGAAATAGTCTGCTTTGATATAGCCTTCCCCTCTGATCCTGAAGCAAATGCCACCAGTAGCTGCTCAGACTTTCTTAGGGATTTGGTCCTGTTTAAATAGAATCTTAATGCAAAAAAAATGTGTAGTAATCCCCTTTGGAAAAAAACAGAGTACCCGCAAACTACAACATAGGAGGTAATCCCTTGAAATCTGAATTAGAAATAAGGGATCTAGGGACCCAAGTAGATAGTCAGCTTTACTTTGATAACCATGTTGCCAAAGTGGTTAGAAAATCCTTCTATGTGACCCATCTGATCACAAAAGGGTTCGCATCAAGATCTAAGGATGTAATGGTGCCCCTCTACTCTTCCCTCATCAGACCCATTATTTGAGTACAATGCACCAATTGGAATGTACCTGGCTAGACATCTCCTGCAGCTGGAGAGACCACAGAGGTACCTAACCAAGAGGATTACTGGCCTCAAACAGTTGCCCTATGCAGCACGATTGAATAAGCAAAGACTGTTCTCTGTTGCATACCGCTTTCTCAGAGGCGATCTCTGTCTAACGTACAGAGCCATGTCCAACCCAGAATTGTTGAACATGCTCCATCTTAGCAAAACCAAATCTACTCGAGATACAAGCTCTAGGGATATAAATCTCAACAGAACAATGAATAGAACATGCTGGAGGGATAGATTCCCTTCGCAGAGACTTCCCTTACTATGGAACAGGGTCCTGATCTACATAAGGCAGAGCCCCTCACTATCACTCTTCAAGAGGAATCTTGATGAGTGGATGGGTAACAGAAAGTTCACACCGGGGATCACACCAACAGCACTACTAGATGGGGGCCAAGGGTACTAGCTGCTAGTACAAGGGTCTAGGGAACTACTACAGGGGCGGTGAATACCGCACAACGTGGCTGGGCTAATATATGCCTTCGGGCAGATAGCCCAGTACCAACCTATGAACCTATCTTAGTTGTCTGTGTACATCCAATGAATGCAGAACCTGCTCCCCCTTGTTTTGCAGATTTGGGTAAAATATTGGCAGGTGAATAGTTTGGATAAGAGCCACACTGGATACCACCTTAGGCATAAAGGAAGGCTTGGTCCTGAGGGACACCCTGTCTGGGTAAAATGTAATAAAAGGCTCTACAGCCATGAGAGCCTGTAGTTCTGAAACCCTTCTTGCTGAAGTGATTGCCAAAAGGAAAGCTGTTTTCCAAAATAAAACTTTTATATCTGCAGTAGCTGCTGGTTCAAAAGGAGGCAGAGTGAGCTTTTACAGCACAAAATTGAGGTCCCATGCAGGAGGTGGTGATCTTCTGGGAGGCCTTAACTTTTTGGCCCTTCTAAGATACTGTTTTAGCAGAGGATGAGAAAAGATGGGAGGCTCTGTGTTGTAATGAGCCAAGATGGCAGAGGCATGGATTTTTATTGAGGAAAAAGATAAGCCCTTGTCAAGCATCTCAGTCAAGTATTGTAAAATCTAAGGGATATTTGGTTTTGCTGTGTCTGTTCCTTGTGCTTAGTTCCAAGCACATAATCTCTTCCACGTATCAGCATAAGATTTTCTAGTACTAGGCCTTCTGGCTTCCAAAATGACATCCATCACAATTTTACTGAGTTGTCTGAATAATTAAATCATTAACCATGCTGCAAGGTTCAGAGTTTGGAGTTGAGTGTGCAGAATTTGATTGTTCTGCTGCGATAGTAGATGAGGTATTTGAGGCAAGTACCAAGGAGGGAGGCAAGACATATTCCTCAGAAATGGGTACCAGTGCTGGTGAGGCCAAGTCCAGAGCAATTAGAATCATTTTTGGTTTTTCCTGTCTGACTTTTAGTAGGACCTTGGAGAGAAGAGGCAAAGGGGTAAAGGCATAGACTGACAGGTTGTTCCAACTGAAGGACAGGGTATCCACTTTCCATGCTTGTCTGTGATAAGTCCTTGTGCAAAATTTGTCCAGTTGATAATTTTGGGGAGAGGCAAACAGATCTATGTCTGGGCTCCCCCATTTCTGTGTTACCATGCTGAAGATTTGTGGATCCAGTTTCCACTCGTGCGGGTCCATAATATTTCTGTTTAGGTCGTCTGCCAGAGTATTTTGTTTTCCTGGCAGGAACTGAGCTTGAAGATGTACTTGGTAAGTCAAGGCTGTGTTCCACAATTCCATGGCTAGTCTGCAAAGGGGGTAGGAATGTGTACCCCCCCTGCTTGTTTATGTACCACATAACCGTGGTGTTGTCCATCCATCAGTAGTTGTCCTGGATGAAGTAAGTCCTTGAAGGCTGTCAGAGCATTCTGAACAGCTAGCATCTCTTTCTGGTTGATATGCAGATGCATTTGTTTTGGGCTCCATATGCCCTGAATGCATCGCCTCGCCAGGTGGGTCCCCCAAGCATAGTCTGATGCATCTGTAGTTAGGGTTTGGGTGGCAGGGGGTAGAGTGAATGACAATCCCTTGTTTTGGTGACATGTCTCTGCCCACCAAAGAAACTCCTGTTGTAGGCAGGGAATGAAAGGAATAATTGTTTCCAGACTGTGACAGTGGTGACTCCATAAACTTTTTAGGTACCACTGAAGTTTCCTCATACGCAGCCTTGCATATGGAATTAGTAGAATGCAGGATACCATGAACCCCAAAGCCTGCAGAATTTGTCTTGCAGATAACTGGGTTTTTGTTGCCATCTGTTTGAAGTATGTTGTCAGTTGCCTTTGTTTGTCTGATGTAAAGTAAGCCATCTGGGCAGTTGTATTCAAGCTTGCACCCAGGAATGTTATTATTTGAGAGGATACCAGTTGTGATTTCTTTTAGTTTATTGTGTACCCTAGGCATGTTAGAAGCCTTTTTACAAATGCCAGATGCTGAAGAAGAATGTCCTTGTTCTCTGCTTGAATGAGACAGTCGTCCAGGTAAGGATAAATTTGTATGCTTCTTTGCCTGCAAAATGCAATTATGGGTGCCAGGCACTTTGTAAAGACCCTTGGCGCAGTAGATAAGCCAAAGGGCAGTGCAGAGAAATGGTAATGCAAATAACCTGCCTTGAAGCGGAGGCATCTTCTGCACGATACCCTTACTGGGATAGGCAGATATGCCTCTTAAGTCTAGAGTCACTGACCAAGCGTTCCTGCCCAGCATAGGCAGTAGCTGTTGTAAAGTCAACATTTTGAATTTTGGAATGTCCGGGAACGTGTTCAAAATCGATAAGTCCAGTATTGGACACCAGACATGGTCTTTTCTGGGTACCAGGAACAGTCGTGAATAAAAATCTTGTCCTTTTTTCTGTTCTGGTACTGGTTGAATAGCCGCCATTTCCATGAGGGACGTAACTTGTTTCTGAGCCTCTGCCCATTGATTTTGTGGCAGATCTGGCCAACCGTTTGGAATTGGCAAAGTATGGAAATGAAATCTGTACCCCTGGGATACTATGTTTAATAACCACTTGTCCTGGGTAATTAACTGCCAATTTTTAGCATGAAGTGCTAATTTTCCCCCTAAGGGGGCTGCCAAAAGATAAGTGCTTGGAGAAGGTAGAGGGAAGTCATTGACACTGCTTACTATAGGGTCGTGCTTTATTTCCTCCAGATTTGGAGGTGGAGGCACCCCATTGCTTTGACCTGTAAGAACCCTGTGATTGGTATCTAGAGCCTTTTGAGCACCTGGATTTGTCTTGAGAGGCTCTGTTGGACACAGAAAAGGACCAATTTTTAGTAGGCCAATGCCTACTGAACCTGGGTGGCTGCACTTGTAAGAAATATTTTACAGTTTGCATAGATTTAGCTTTGTCTTCCATTTTCTTTAAAACCTCTTCTGCCTTATTACCAAACAGAGTATCATGCTGTAAAGGGGCATCCAACAATTTAGTTTAACATGATCAGGCAGATTTTGCTCCTTGAGCCAGGCATGCCTTCTAATCACAGATCCAGTAACTGCGGCCCTGCAAGAGGCCTCCAAGGAATCAAAACCACATTGCAAAGTATGCTTTCCAACCTGTTCTGCTGCATGCAATAATTCTGCAGTTCTTTATTTTCCACACAATCAGAAATCAACATCATTTTCTGTTTCAATAAGCCCATAACATGCTGTTGATATTTAAGCATATGAAACTGGCAGTTTAAGGCCCTAATTGCCAAGGTTGCAGAAGTATACACCTTCTTTCCCCATCTAACCAGCGCCCTGGAATCTCTATCGGGGGGGGGTAGGATTTTTGGCTGTAGAGGCCTTTACACCTTTGTGACCCTATGAGATAGTCTCAGGGTCAGCAGCAGGATTTTTGAATAGAAATTTGTGGGAGTCAGGAACCCTGTAATATCTGTCTGGCTTACTAAGAGCCAGAGGCAAGGAATCAGGAGCCATGCTTGATTCCAAAAACACATCATCAACAATGTCTAATACAGGAGGTATAGCCAAAGGCTTATGCTGAGGAAGAAGGAAATCCCTAAGCCTCTTTTTTGATTCAGAGAAATCCTGACTCTCCCAATGAAAATGCTCCCTTAATGTATGCAAGGTTTCACCAAAAGAATAATCCTCAGGAGGAGATGCAGATGGGATGGATTCTTCTGCATCTGAATCCTCATAGGGTGGAATAGAAAATTCCTGATCAGAAGAGGAATCAGAAGAAATGGAAACCTGATCTGAAGATTCATAATCAGTGTCTTGCCTAGGCCTCTTAGCAGAAGGGAGGTTGGGAACCCCTGATCAAGGTAGTTAAGTCCTCATCCATTTTGATCATCTGTTTTTTAGGCATAGGGGCCTGAGCACGTGGGCTCATGCATTGTTTTTTTAGACTTAGAAGATGTTTTGATCTTGTTTTTGAAGCTGGCGTCAGTTTTATATAGAAATGTTGAGGCCTGAAAACACCCTCAGAAGCCGGTGCCTGCTCAACGGCTCCGGACCCATCCAAGGGAGAGACATCAGCGGATTCAATACTCTGAGAATCTCGCAGCATACCAGACTCTGCATGGATCTCGGTTGAGGCCTGCGACTCAAAAGTAGCGGGTATCAGGGGCTGCGAAAGCGCCTCACTGAGTACCGGTGACTGACTTAGGAGAAGCTTTGTCGTCGGTTTTGGACCTCGACAGTCTGTCTCTGTCTTTTTCTTTGCTTTTTTTGTGAACTCCAGTAGTCGTATTGCTATCCAATGACATTTCAGGGTACTTAAATCTGGATCCAAAATATTTTGAAGCAAAAATATACAGATGCTTAATAGTGCGTTGGTTAAATCTAGCACAAAACCGATGGCAAGGCACTTTATGATCTGGGCCTAGGCAAGGAATTCAGTACAAATGAAAATCCTTATGAGGTATTTGCTTCCCACAAGTAATGCAATTAACTTTTACTGACATCGGTAAGGAGCAAGAAAAGGTTTCCCCAACGGGGTACTTCGCTTTAGTTGAAGACTTCAGTTCTGAAACTCGAATGCGAAAATTTCAGGAGTCGGCTGACCGGCACCTGCGAACTGCTTCTGCTTCGGGCACCGCGCAGCAAGAAAGATTGAATAAAACGGCGTCGGCTGCATGTTTTATACTCCTGACGACCTGAAGTCATGGAAGAGGAGACAGCAACCGATGCAGGACCCAAGACTTTCTTATTCAGGTCGACTGAGGGCAACCTGCCAGCAGATTACCCAAATGTAATGACTGCAACAGTGAAACACGAAGAACATCTGTTGTAGAATCAGCATCTTAAATTTTGGAATGTCCAGAAATGTATTTAGAATGGATAAATCCAGAAATGGACGCCATGATTTGTCTTTTCCGGGTACCAGGAAAAGTCTTGAATAAAAACCTTGTCCCTTTTCATTTTCTGGTACTGGTTGGATAGCCCCCATTATTCATGAGGGACATGACTTGTTTCTGGGCCTCTGCCCACTGATTTGGAGGTAGATCTGGCCATCCGTTTGGGATTGGCAACGTGTGGAAATGAAATCTGTATCCCTGGGATACTATATTTAAAACCCACTCGTCCTGGATAATTAGTTGCCAGTTTCGTGTATGAAGTGCCAGTTTTTCCCCCAAAGGGGCGGCCAAAATATAAGTGCTTGGTGACCACAGTGGAAAGTCATTGAGACCGTTTACCGTAAGAAGGTTCCTTGTTACTTCCAGATTTGGAGGTGGAGGCACCCCATTGTTTTGTTCTACAAGTTCCTTGTGACTGAAACCTGGAGCCTTTGGAATATTTGGGTTTGACCTGAGTGGCTCTGGTGGGTACTAGAAAGGACCAGTTTTTAGTAGGCCAAGTGCCTACTGAACCTGGGTGGCTGCACTTGTAGGAAATCTTTTACAGTTTGCATAGATTTAGCTTTATCTTCCATCTTCTTCAAAACTTCTTCTGCCTTATTACCAAACAGACTGTCCTGTTGTAAAGGAGCATCCAACAATTTTGCTTTAACATGATCAGGCAGATTTTTCTCCTTGAGCCAAGCATGCCTTATCACAGATCCAGTTACAGCAGCCCTGCAAGAGGCCTCCAAGGAATCAAAACCACACTGCAAAGTATGCTTTCCAACTTGTTCAGCTGAATGCAATGAATCCTGCAACTCTTTATTTTCCATATAGTCAGAAATCAACATAATTTTCTGTTTAAGTAAGCCTATGACATGCTGCTGATATTTAAGCATATGAAATTGACAATTTAAAGCCCTGATTGCCAAGGTTGCAGATGTGTAAACGTTCTTATCCCATCAATCCAGCGCCCTGGAGTCTCAATCAGATGGGGTAGGATTTTTAGCAGTAGAAGCCTTAATGCCCTCGGGACCCTGAGAAATGGTTTCAGGGTCAGCAGTAGGGTTTTTAAAGAGAAATTTGTGGGAGTCGAGAACCGTGTAATATCTGTCTGGCTTACTAGGAGCTGGAGGCAGGGAATCAGGAGCCATGCTGGATTCTGAGAAAACATCAACAATGTCTAGAACAGGAGGTATAGCCAAAGGCCTATGCTGAGGAAGAAGAAGGAAATCCCTATGCCTCTTTTTAGATTCTGAGAAATCCTGACTCTCCCAGTGAAAGTGTTCCCTTAGGGTATGCAAAGTTTCTTCAAAAGAAAAATCCTCAGGAGGAGAAGCAGAAGGGATGGAATCTTCTGCATCAGAGTCCTCATAAGGTGGAATAGATAATTCCTGATCAGAAGAGGAATCAGAAGAAATAGAAACCTGATCTGATGATTCAGAGTCAGTGCCTTGCCTAGGCCTCTTAGCAGGAGGGGGAAGGGTACCCCTGATCAAGGTAATTAAATCCTCAGCCATTTTGATCATTTGTTTTTTAGGTATAGGGGCCTGTGCATGTGGTCCAAGTGTCATTTTTTTAGACATAGAAGTTGATTTTGGCCTTAGTTTTGAAGATGGCGTCGGTTTAATATACAAATCTTTAGGCCTGAAAACACCCTCAGAAGCCAGTTCCTGCTCAGTGGATCCGGACCAATCTAAGGTAGAGGCATCTGCGGGTTCAATACCTAAAGTGTCTCGCAGCATACCGGATTCCGAATGGGTCTCAGTAGAGGCCTGCGAATCAAAAGTAGCGGGTATCAGGGGCTGCGAAAGTACCTCACTGAGTACCGGCGACTGGATTAGGAGAAGCTTCGTCGTCTGTTTTGGACCTCGACTGTCTGTCTCTTTTTCTTTGTGTTTTTTTAGGTAGACCGGTAGTCGGATTGCTAACCGACGACATTTCTGGATAGTTAAATCTTGAGCCAAAATATTTTGATGCAAAAATATACTGTCGCTTAATAGAGCGTTGATTAAATTTAGCACAAAACCGACAGCAAGGCACATTGTGGTCCGGGTCTTGGCAAGGAATACAGTACAAATGAAAATCCTTATGAGGTATTTGCTTCCCACAAGTAATACAATTATTAACTTTTACTGGCATCGGTAAGGAGCAAGAAAAAGATTCCCCAACGGGGTACTTAGCTTTAGGTTGAAGACTTCGGTTCTGAAACTCGAAAACGAAAATTTCAGGAGTCGGCCGACCGGCACTTGCGAACTGCTTCTGCTTCGGGCACCGCACGGCAAGAAAGAGTGATGAAAATGGTGTCGGCTGCATGTTTTATACCCCTGATGACCTGACGTCATGGAAGAAGGGACAGCAACTGACACAGGACCCAAGACTTTGTTAATCAGGCCAACTGAGGGCAACCTGCCAACAGATTACCCAAATGAAATGACTGCAACAGTGAAACATGAAGAACATTAAGCAATTTATTCATGACCTAAAAAGTTATATAGAGAATTGGGAAACAAGGTAAAAGGAGTTGAAAGATCACCATAAAAAGAAGAAATAGATGCATTTTGGAAAAATATTTGTGAAGATCCTGTGGAACATAAAGATGCTAAATGGATAGAAGAAGTAAAAAAAAGAATAAGAAGTTTAAAGTTACAGGATATGAAATGGGATGACATTATAGCCATAGAGACTGAAACAAAGTTAAAGACAAGCCTAATATTGGAAAACCCCTGGCCCAGATGCAGTACCTAACTTCTGGTTAAAAGTATTAACATCTTTGCACGAAGATTTAGCCATGAGTACGAGCTATTTATATGTGCACCCCAAACAGACAGCAACCTGACTAACAGGAAAAACAATGCTCATACTTAAGACTGAACCTGCAAGCTACCCTAAAAATTACAGACTAATAACTTCCTTTCTGACAACGTACAAACTATACACTGGAACTGATAACGATACAGCTTAGTAGTCATTTAGAAGAAAACTCAATTATGGCAACAGAACAAAAGGGAAATAAAGGAAAGTCATATCGAACAAAGGATCATTTGTTCTTAAAGTGATAGTGGAGAACTGTAAAAAGGGGAAGAATCTAAGTATGGCATGTAGTGACTACAAAAAGGCATTTGATAGTATCCCACATTCATACATAAAAGAGTGCTTAAAAACATACAAGATACACCCTACACTGATAAACTACATTACAGTGACCATGAAACAGTGGCAGACCACTTTGCAATTAAGCCATGATAAAGGACAAATTATTATTCCAGGGACAGAAATTCAAAGAGGGATATTCCAGGGTGACTCTCTGTCACTGCTGCTATTCTGTCTTACCCTTAACCCATTAAGCTGTGTACTTAACACCTTAGGCCACGGCTATAATTTGTCTCCTACAAACAAAGAAGTTATGTACTCACCATAACGTTCCATCTTAGTAGTTCTTACTTCATTTGTCTTCAACCTGTGGGAATACGGATCCGAATCAGATCCAAGCCGGCAACTTCACAAGCATCTGCTCTGAGCTCCAAGCTCCTTTCTCTACCCATAAGACATCATCACCACCTTCCTTCCCCTCAGATCGAGTTTGCTGCACCCTAAACCTAAAAACTCAACCCAATATACCTTATCGCACACAACTTTTGCAACCTCCTGAAACAAAGACCAAAGCATGCTCTGCAACATGCCAAGATGGTAAGGCCAGGGGGACGGTTGAAGACAAATGAAGTAGAACTACTCAGATGGAACGTTATGACGAGTACATAACTTCTTTATCTAAAATAGTTTACTTCATTTTATCTTCAACCTGTGGGACAGAGTCCCCAGCTACTTATACACCTGGGTGGCCCTCATGGAAGGATATTCCAGAGCACCGCAGAGCCAAAAGATGCTCTCCCTTTAGATATCAAATCCAATTTAGTGAGAAATAAAGGTATAAGATGAGGACCAAGTAGCTGCAGAACAAATGTCATCCAAGGATACCCTAGACAAAAAGGCCGCAGAAGTAGCCATAGACCTTGTGGAATGAGCTCTAGCCTGACCCAGAGGAGACAAGCCTTTGTCCTTGTAAATCTGAAGGATGCAGAGAGAAATCCATCTAGCAATGGTCACCTTGTAAATGGGTTTACCAAAAAAGGTTTAGAGAAGGACACAAACAACTAGTCAGATTTGCGAAAGGGTTGGATTCTGTGTAAATAGAAACATAGTTGTCTATGAGCATCTAACAAATGCAACTTGTATTCACCCTTATTTTTGAAATTTGGAAAGAAAAAGTACAGTTTTGTACCTACCATAAATGTAGATGTTTGAGTGCTAATACAGCTGCAGTAATCACATATGGGTTCTCTGCCATCAGGCGGTCCCTCGGTCAGCCGAATTCCAAAGTCTTGGTCCGGCGTCGGTTGTTGTCGCTTTCTTTCTTGACGTCAGTGCGACAGGGGTATATAAGACACAGCCAACGCCATATTCTTCAGTCTTTTCTTGCCGCAGATATCAGGTGCCCCCAGAAGGAAGGCAATACATAAATTATATATAAAAATATATTCAAGCAATGCAATGTAATCAAAAAACAGTAGCTGCAAGCAAATACACCATAGGAGGATAACCCAAATTAGGTTGTAAGAGGAGGTGTTAGCCACTAGTCCTTTACCAAGAGGGGAAGGAGGGAGGGAAACCTGTACTGCAGCTGTATTAACACTCGAACATCTACATTTATGGTAGGTACAAAACTGTACTATGTTCATCGTGCATACACAGCTGCAGTAATCACTTATGGGTAGAATCCCAAAGCTACGCACAGGGTGGTAGGCTCTAGGTGGAACTGGGATGAGCCAGAATGCCCTGCAATACAGCAGTGGCAAAGCCTGCTCTAGTTTTGGAATATAAAGGCAGGTGGGAGTGTTTTGTGAAGGTATGCACAGAACTCCAAGTGGCTGCCTCCAAAATATCTTTGGTAGGAACTCCTCTGAGGAAGGCTGTAGAGGTAGCTGTGGCCCTGGTGGAGTGGGATCTGATGCCTGTAGGGACAGATTTCCCATGATAGGAGTAACAAAACCGTATGCAGTGGCCTATCCATTTTGAAATTGTCTGTTTGGTCACTGGCTTCCCTTGAGCTCCTACAGCATAGGACACAAAAAGTTGTTGTGATTTCCTAAAAGGCTTTGTTCTGTCCAAGTAATAATGTAGCTGTCTATGGATGTCTAAAGAGTGCAGCAGCCTTTCCCCTTTGTTTTGAGGATTGGGGTAAAAGGTAAGCAAGTGTATGGCTTGATTTAAAGCTACTCTGGATACCACTTTAGGCATAAATGATGGGTTGGTTCAAAGGGAAACCCTGTCCTGATGGAAAATTAGAAAGGGCTGCACAGCCATGAGGGCTTGCAGTTCCGAAACCCTACGAGCTGAGGTAATGGCCAGAAGGAAGGCTGTTTTCCAGGACAAATATTGCAAATCTGTTGAGGCAGCTGGTTCAAAGGGAGGCCATGTTAATTTTTCTAGAATATAATTAAGATCCCAGGCTGGGACTGGTTGTTTCCTTGGTGGTCTTATATTCTTAGCCCCTCTGAGGAACTGTCTTAAGAGTGGGTGAGAGAATAAGGGTGGATCCGTGTTGAATTCTGCAGAAATGGCTGAGGCATGGATTTTTATGGAGGAAAGTGAGAGTCCACTGTTCAGCAGCTCAGCTAGATACTGTAATACCTGAGGCAAATTTAGTTTTGTAGGGTCCTGGCCTTTTTTCTCATTCCAAGAGCAAAACCGTTTCCATTTTGCTGACTAAGCCTTTCTAGTAGATGGCCTTCTGGCCTCCAAAATGACATCCTGTACCTCTTTGGAGAGTAAGGTCTGTTGAGGTGTTAAGGAATTTTCCATGCAGCGAGATTGAGTGTTTTCAGCTGACTGTGAAGAGTTTTGTAGTTGTGCTGAGTCAGCAGAAGAGGCATTAGAGGTAAGGACCAGGGAGGAATATGTGTTAGGCTCCTCAGGAGTGGGTACCAGTGCTGTCTTGGCCAGTCTGGAGCAATCAGTATAATCTTCGGTCTGTCTGCTCTTGCTTTCAAGAGCACCTTGGGCAGAAGAGGCAGAGGTGGGAAAGCGTACACTGTCCATGCTGTCCAACTGAATGAAAGGGCGTCCACTCTCCAGGCCTTTGGATGGAAGGTCCTTGAACAAAACTTTTCCAATTGATGATTCCTGTGGGAGGCGAAGGGATCTATGTCTGGCCTTCCCCACGCTTGGATTATCTGTGTAAACACCTGAGGATGCAACTTCCATTCGTGCGGATCTGTCATATTTCTGCTTAGACTGTCTGCCAGCGTGTTTTCCAAACCTGGCAAGTACTGTGCTTGAAGTTCCATTTGCCATTCCAGAGCCAAGTTCCAAAGTGTCATGGCTAATCTGCACAGGGGGTATGAATGTGTTCCTCCTTGTTTGTTTATGTACCACATTACTGAGGTGTTGCCTGTTCTTATTAATAATTGTCCTGGATGCAGGAGGTCCTTGAATGCTGTAATTTTTCTTTTATCACTGCTAGCATTTCTTTTTGGTTGATGTGAAGGTGCTTTTCCTTTTGGGACCATTTGCCTTGAATGCACCTGTCTGTCATGTGCGCCCCCCAGGCATAATCTGAGGCGTCTGTTGTGATGACTTGATTTGCTTGAGGCTTGCAGAATGGGAGACCTGTGCTTGTTTGACATGCTTGGGCCCACCATAGAAATTCCTTTTGCAAACATGGAATTATTGGTATTATTGTTTCCAAATTGTGGCTGTGCTGAGACCATAGGTTTTTTAGGTACCATTGAAGTTTTCTCATATGCAACTTTGCACATGGGATTAAAAGAATGCAAGATGCCATGAAGCCCAGAGCCTGCAGGATTTTCCTTGCAGTAAGCCTGGTACAATTTGCTAGTATTTTGAAGTACTGAGTTAGTTGCCCCTGTTTTTCTGGCATAAGGTAGGCCATCTGGGTGTTTGTGTCCAAGCTGGCACCCAGGAAAGTTATTTTCTGAGATGGTGTTAGCCTGGATTTCTCTTTGTTGTTTGTGTATCCCAGAGAATTCAGTAACCGTATTGCATAAGCCAGATGTTCCAGAAGTTTGTGCTTGCTGTCCGCTTGGATCAGGCAGTCATCCAAATAAGGGTAAATTTGTATCCCTTGAAGTCTGCAGTAGGCGATTACTGATGCCAGGCATTTCGTGAATACTCTGGGTGCAGTAGATAAGCCAAAGGGCAATGCAGAGAACTGATAGTGGATTGAACCTGCAAGAAATCTGAGGTATCTTCTGCAGCTTTGTCTGATTGGGACATGCAGGTATGCCTCCTTGAGGTCCAATGTTACCAGCCAAAACCCCTTGCCCAGCATGGGAAGAAACTGCTGTAATGTGAGCATCTTGAATTTTGGTATGAGTAGAAATGTATTTAGGATGGATAAGTCCAAAATGGGTCTCCAGTCGGTTCCTTTCCTTGGTACCAGGAACCTTGACCTTGTTCGTGAGTAGGTACCTCTTGAATAGCTTTCATGTCCATGAGTTTTGAAATTTGTATTTGTGCCTCTGCCCTTTGATTGTGTGGCAAGTTTTGTAGCCTCTGTTTATAATGTCCAGGATCCACTTGTCTGTTGTGATAATATGCCAATTTCTTGTAAATAATGCCAGCTTTCCTCCCAAGGGAGCTGCCAGCTGAGACTTGCTTGGCATGAAAAGGAGGAAGTCATTGGGTTTGTTTTCTGTATTGTTGTGCACTGTCCTCGCCACCTCTTGGTGCTGGAGTTTGCCATTGTCTGCCTCTATATGATCCTTGAGCTTGTCCTCTGCCCCTTTTGCGCCTGTATCTGCCTCTTTGGGGCTTGTAAGTGGCTGGAAAGGACCAGTTTTTAGAAGGCCAATTTCTGCTAAAACGAGGTGGTTGTACCTGTAGAAAAGCCTTGACAGTTTGCATAGATTTAGCTTTTTCTTCCATTTTACGTAGTATCTCCTCAGCATTAGTACCAAATAGTACATCCTTTTGTAAAGGAGCATCTAGTAGTTTAGCTTTAACATGATCAGGCAAGCTTTATTCCCTAAGCCAAGCATGTCTACGAATGACTAATCCTGTAACAGCAGCTCTACTTGAGGCCTCTAAGGCATCATAGCCACATTGCAAGGTGTGTTTACCCACTTGTTCTGCACTACGCATCATATCCTGCAATTCCTTCAAATCTGGTTGTTCAGGTTGAGACATTTTATTTCTTAATTGAGATAACAGAAACTGCTGGTATTTAAGCATATGGAACTGACAATTTAAGGCCCTCATGGCTAGGGTGGTGGAGGTGTATACCTTTTTCCCCCACCTTTCTAAGGATCTAGATTCTCTTTCGGAAGGTAGTGGATTCTTGGCAGTAGAGGCCTTCATTCCCTTGGGGCCTTGAGAAATGGTTTCAGGGTCAGCATTATGGCTTTTGAAAAGAAATTAGTGAGAGTTAGGAACTCTGTAGTACCTATCAGGTTTGACTGGAGCAGGAGGCAGGGAATCCGGACTAAGACAAGCCTCCGAGTAAACATCATCAAGTATGTCCAAGACAGGAGGTATAGCCAGCGGTCTGTGTTGAGGTAACAAAAGAAATTCCCTAAGCCTTTTCTTGGAATCAGAAAAGTCTTGGCCTTCCCAATGGAAGTGCTCCCTCAAGGTGTGCAAGGTTTCCCCAAAGAGAAATCCTCTGGGGGAGATACAGAAGGAATGGACTGTTCTGCATCCGAATCTTCATAAGGGGAGTACGAGTGCTCCTCTACATCAGAATGTTCTGAGAAAATGGAGCCCTGTTCAGAAGAGGGAGAATCTTCCTCCACTCTGGGTCTCTTGTCTGGAGGGGGTTGGGAACCCCTGATAAGGGTAATCAAATCCTCAGCCATTTTAAGCATCTGCTTTTTAGGCATGGGGCCTGGGGATGGGCCCTGAGCAACAGGCCTCTTGGGATGCATGGCTGATTTGGACTTAGTAAAGGCCTTAATGGAAAAGGAAGATGAGGGCCTAAGGACACCCTGGGTGGAAGTGGACCTGTCCACATTAGGAGACTCAACACTCACAGTGGCTTCGGTGGTTGTAGTCTGAGTAAGGGCCGAGGCACCTGCGGGTACAGAAGACACCGCCAAAGAAGTGTCGTCAGTAGTCAGGGACTGCAAAGGCGTCTCGCTGAGAACCGGACCACGTGCAGTCGGTTTTGGCATGGTGTCGGTGGAGACCTCGCGTGTCGGTCCTTGTCCTTGCGTTTTTTGGACAAAACGGTAGTCGGAGTCTCCGACGACATTTTATAATCAAAAGCTTTACCAAAATAATGTTGGGCGAACTCTGCCCGACGCTTAATAGTGCGTTTATTTAAAGAAGCACAAAAGTGACAGCCCGAGACGTCGTGGTCTGGGCCTAAACAAGGTATGCAGAGGGAATGGAAATCCTTATGCGGTATTTGCTTCCCACAAGAAATACAATTGTTAACTTTGTCTGACATCGGTCTGAGGCAAGAAAAGTTTCCCCAACGGGGTACTTAGCTTTAAAGAAGACTTTGGTTTCCAATTTTTCATAAATTCAGGAGCTGGCCGACCGGCACTTGCGAACTGCTTCTGCTTCGGGCACCGCGCGGCAAAAAAGACTGAATAATATGGCGTCGGCTGTGTCTTATATACCCCTGTCACACTGATGTCAGGAAAGAAAGCGACAACAACCGACGCCGGACCAAGACTTTGGAATTCGGCCGACCGAGGGACCACCTGACGGCAGAGAACCCATATGTGATTACTGCAGCTGTATGCACGATGAACATCATGTAAATTGATAGTCTGATTGACAGTGATCTTAGAAGCCACTTCTGGAAGAAAGGAGGGAACTGGTACGAAGAGAAACCCTGTCCTTATGGAAAACCATGTATGGAACCTTGACAGACAACGCCTGAAGTGCTGAAAACCTCCTAGCCGAGGTGATGCCCACTAAGAAGGCAGTCTTCCAAGATAGAAATTTAAGATCTACTGTTGCCGTCGGTTCAAAAGGCGAGGCAACCAGAGCTTGCAATACCATAGTAAGGTCCCATGGGGGAGTAGGATCTTTGACAGGAAGACGTAAGAGAAATGTATCTTTGATAAAAGCTTTGCACAATTTGGAAGAAGCCAAAGAAGCCATGTTTTCACCAATATGGAAATTAGAAATGGCAGCCAGTTGAACTTTCACTGTAGATGAGCTAACCCCTTGTTGAAAAATGTTAGCCAAAAAATCAAGGATGGCCAGAATTGGAGCTGTAAAAGGGTCTAGATCCCTTTGAGAAGCCCAAACGGAAAAGCGCTTCCATTTGCTAAAGTAAATCTTCCTGGTGGATAATTTATGGGCTGCCACCAGAATAGTCTTGACTGAAAAAGAAAAACCGGGAGTCCTAGCAATTAAGGGAACTGGAGCAGCCAAGCCGTGGGCTTCAGACTGTCCAGGTTCGGATGAGGGACCCTTGAAGGGTGAGAGATGAGATCCATACAGGGATCCAAGGAGGAGATAGAAGATGAGACCAGAGGAAGGGAAACCATACCTGGCGAGGCCAAAAGGGGCAATGAGGATCATTTTGCTCCGCAGTCGACGCACCTTCTGGAGGAACTTTGAGATAAGAGGTAAAGGAGTATAAGCATAAAGAAGACAGGGAGGCCAAGCATGGACTAGAACATCTCTGGGGGATTCCCCTGGCAGGGGCTCAATGCGAAGAACTCACTGCACTTCGCGCTGGAAGGAGATGCGAAGAGATCACAGCAAGGCCAACCCCACACTAGAAAGATCTGCTCCGCTACTGAAGGATTCAGAGACCACTCATAAAACATCAGAATAGTCCAGCTTAGTTTGTCCGCCAGTATGTTGGATCATCCCGGAATGTGCGTTGCTACCAGCAAACAACTGGTGGAGATCACCCATTCCCAAACTCTCATGGCCTTGCGACAGAGGGGGTAAGATCTGGTCCCTCCCTGTTTGCTGATGTACCAGACTGCCGACATGTTGTCTGACTGAATTGCAATAGTTCCTAGAGGAACAAAAGCATGAAGGGCCTGCATCACAAAGGACTGCCCTCATCTCTAGAACACTGATTTGCAAACCGGTCTCTATCGGGGACCACATGCCGTGAGCTGTCCTCCCCGAGCAATGCCCCCCTAGCTGGGAGGCATCCATGGTCACTGTGGCTTGGACAGGAGGTATGACAAAAGGTCGTCCCGCTAGAATTTTTGAAGACTTCATCCACCAGAGGAGAAACGACCTGCAGACTTTGTGTGTATTGGATGTGTCAATGGAAGATCCAACATAGACCACTGCATCGTTACAGTCCACTGAAGTATTCGCATATGCAAATGAGCACATGGGAGAAGTGCGATCATTGCTGCTATAGAACCTAGGACTCGTAAAACCGATTCAGCTGAAGGAAGATGAGACCGATAGATGAACATTTTCCAGTATATCAATAAAAGAGAAGTGGGAATCCTGGGGCATGGTGGGGGATCTGTAGCAAGCTACAATTTGGATGGCAGTTTCACTCAGAGTTAGCTGCACTTGGATAATTTCGGATGCATTATGTGGGGCAATTAGCCTGGAGATGTGGATATCTTTAATGAATATGGACACACCTCCACCTTTGGTGTTCCGGTACAGGTTAGATGGCCAAAAGGTATGGCATGAGTTAAAGCCTGGTAATGCAGGGGTGCGCTCTGGAGCCTTGAACCTGGTTTCAGTCAATGCACAGATATCGATGTTCTCCATTTCAAGGAGTGCCTCGAGTGAGTGCATTTTGAAGTTTAGACTTCTAACGTTGAGTAGCATTACCCTCAGTTTTTGCTTGCCTGTACCTATTATGGTGGTGGGTTTGTCATTTGAACCTTGCCTAAAAAAGGCACTATAGGGGCGGCAAGAGCCTTAGCCAGTATCCGGAAACCCAGGGGTGACAGGTGCAGGCCATCTCTGGCAAAGCATCATGGCCTGTTGACCATGTCATCCCAGGCAGACAGATACTGGATCCCCTTAGAATGATACCAGAAGCATAGCCAACTGTTGAAGTAAATCATTTTGTCCTTGTACTGCGGTATCATTCTGGGCGAAGGTAGGATGCTACTCAGGGCTACGGTCATACCTGCCTGGACTACAAGATCGGAATGCTCTTCCATGTCTCTTTTCATGTAGTCCAGGGAGATACCATTACTCTCCTTCAGTCTATTTCCACCCTAACATGGTTTAAAAACTCTTAAGACAAGTCAGTATGCCAAACGTCAAAAATCCTACTCATCCTTCCCATCTAAAATCACTGATGTCACTCATGGCTCAGCCCTAGATCCTCACCCTCTTCAACAGTTTCATAAGCCTCTATAATGCAGTGGAACACGGGGTCCCTGGTTCAGTACACTAACAACTCCACTCTAATATGCTCAGCTCAAAGTATGCCATTACTGCAACTATTACACAACAATCCCACTCCTCCAATGAATCTTTTCTTAACCAATCCAATCTTTTGCTGAATTCAAACAAAACAAAAACTATTTTTCATTCCAAACAATACTATGATCACAAAAATACCTTCACTATATCATGCACAAGAAACACTAGACTTGAGGTCATCACACATGCTAAATTATTGGCGTCACCATATATATCATCTAAAATTTAACCTACACATCCAAAATTCTACTAAAAAGTCCCACATAAAACTGGATCTCCACTCCAAAGCATCTCTTCTACCTCACCCATGCAGTCTAGAAATACAACACTGACTTCTCAATTCTATTACCAACCCACTCCTACAACTCTGTTCTACGCACAAATGTCAGCTCTTCCCTCATAACAAAACTATAATAATGGTATAATAAAATAAAATAAAATAAAACCTGCAACCACCCTTCTTAATAAAACTCATCACTGTTCAGCACTCAATCAACTAAACTGGATGGAATTCCCCAATTATCAAAAATTCAATCAACTTAAAAAGTAATAGGTCTACTTTGGACCAGTTTATTTATTATCATTATTATTTTTCTTCTATATACCAGGTTTGTCCAACTGGGTTTAGTCAAAAAAACCCTTTTCAGCAGGGGAGTAAAGCTCCAACATATTATAAACATTTGTAAACAGAAATTCAGTAATACACATGAACAGACATTAATTAATGTACATTATTTAATCATATGTTTTGCTAGGTAGACTAAATGCATATGAAAGAGGCAACTACTACTGTATAAAGATACTTCTACATTAGTGGACGTTGAACACTGAGCATTGTGTATTAGTGAGTTTGTCAGATATGTACTAGATCATGCAAATACTGCTTAAAATTCAAAGAAATGGAGGTGAGGGAAGGAAAGTACAGTTTTGTACCTACCATAAATGTAGATGTCCGATAGGTATGCATCTGCAGTCCTAACATATGGGTTGTCCTGCCTCAGGCAGCCCTTCGGTCGGCCGGATTCCAAAGTCTGGGTCTGGCCTCGGCTGATGTCGCACTTCACCCGACATCACAGCTGCTGGGGTATAAAGGCATCAGCCGACGCCATTTTCCTCAGTGTTTCTTGCCCCAGATGCCAGGTGCCCTCTAGGAAGGCTAAATTTGGATAAATGCAAATAATTCCAAACAGTAGAGAGCAAAAAAAATATATATATACATATATACAAACAAATACACCATAATAGATTCCCCCAGCTAGCTAAAAGAGGGGTAAATACCCTAGGAATACCACAGAGGGGAAGGAGGGTGGGTAATCCTGACTGCAGATGCATACCTATCAGACATCTACATTTATGGTAGGTACAAAACTGTACTATGTCCTTCAAGGATGCATCTGCAGTCCTAACATATGGGTAGAATACGATAGCCAAACTGGGGGAGGAGGCACTAAGATAAAGATGGTGTAGTCAAGATCCCTTGCAACACAGCAGTTGCAAAACCTGCTCGGGATCTGGAGTATAAAGGAAGGTTATAATGCTTGGCAAATGTATGCACGGAGCTCCAAGTAGCAGCTTCTAAAATGTCTTTGGTAGCCACTCCTCGTAGGAAAGCTGTAGTGGTGGCTGTAGCTCTTGTGGAATGAGGTCTGATATTTTCAGGAGTTGTCTTTCCATGAAAAGAGTAGCAAAATTGAATGCAATTTCCTATCCATTTTGAGATTGTCTGTTTTGAAATTGCTTTTCCTTGCATTCCTGTTGCATATGCTACCAGAAGCTGGTCAGTTTTTCTGTTGGTCTTAGTTCTGTCCAGATAGTAGCGTAATTGTCTGTGCACATCCAAGGTATGTAGCAGTCTTTCCCCCCTGTTCTGTGGGTTGGGGAAGAATGTAGGTAAATTAATCGCTTGGTTCAATGATACTCTGGAGACCACTTTTGGCATAAAGGTAGGGTTGGTTCTCAGAGATACTCTATCCTGATGGAAGATAAGGAAGGGCTGTACTGCCATTAATGCCTGTAACTCAGATACCCTTCTTGCTGAAGTGATTGCTAGCAGGAAAGCAGTTTTCCAAGACAAGAATTGTAAATCTGCTGTTGCTGCTGGTTCAAAAGGGGGAAGCGTTAACTTTTCCAGCACAAAGTTGAGATCCCATGTAGGTAAAGGTGGTTTCCTTGGAGGCTTTACATTTTTGATTCCTCTCAAGAACTGCCTGAGTAGAGGATGAGAGAAGACAGGAGGATCCATGTTGTATTCTGCTGAAATTGCTGAATGCATGAATCTTAATGGAGGAGTAGGACAGGCCATTGTGGAACAGTTCTGCTAAGTATTCCAGGATGTTAGCTATGTTTGCCAATGAGACATTTTCTCCCTTTGCTGCACTCCAAATGAGGTATCTTTTCCATTTGGCTGAATAAGTTTTCCTTGTGGAGGGTCTGCGAGCCTCCAGGATAATGTCCTTAACCCTCTGAGATAAATCTGGGTTATTTTGTTTTATGCAATATTCCAAGCAGCTAGCTGCAGTGTTTTCAAGTTTGGATGTAGGATCTTGTAGTTGTTCTGTGTTAGAAGTAAGGGACATAGAGGTAGAGGCCATGCGTGAGTCCGAGACATGCTTCTCAGTAGCGGGTACCAATGTTGTCTCGGCCAGTCTGGAGCTATCAGGATTACCCTTGGCTGATCCTCTTTGATCTTCAGTAGGACTTTGTACATCAAAGGAAGAGGTGGGAATGCATATGCTGTCAGGTTTTCCAGCTGAAGGAGAGGGAGTCCACCCTCCAAGCAAGTGGGTGGTATGCTCTTGTGCAGAATTTCTTCAATTGGTGGTTGTGTGGGGAGGCGAACAGGTCTATCTCTGGTAGTCCCCATTTCTTTGTTATGGTTTTGAAGATATCTGGATGCAACATCCATTCGTGAGCATCCGTGGTAGTTCTGCTTAAGGTGACTGCTAGTGAATTTTCTTTTCCTGGTACAAATCTGGCCTGAAGTTGAATGTTGAGATTCAGGGCCACATTCCACAGGTCCATTGCCATCCGGCATAGAGGATATGAGTGTGTACCTCCCTGTTTGTTGATGTACCACATGACTGTGGTGTCGTCCGTCCTTATCAGTAGGTGACCTTGTTGAAGGAATGGTCTGAATGCCTGGATCGCCTGTTTCACTGCCAGCATCTCCTTTAGATTTATGTGTAGATTCAGCTGGTCTTGTGTCCATAGGCCTTGTATACACTTGTCCACCATGTGTGCGCCCCAGCCTAGGTCTGAGGCGTCCGTGGTGATGGTCTGTGGCTTGGATGAGGTTTGTGGAAAGGCAGTCCTCTGTTCAACTGACAGGCCTGAGCCCACCACAGGAATTCTTGCTTCAGGCATGGAATTACTGGAATCTGGGCTTCTAGACTGTGCTTGTGTTGAGACCATACATTCCTTAGGTACCATTGCAACTTTCTCATATGCAGCCTGGCATGCGGAATCAATATTATGCAGGATGCCATGTAACCCAGGGCTTGCAGGACTTTCCTTGCAGTAAGCTGAGTTTGTGTTGTTAATGTCATGAAATAGACTGGTAGTTGTTTTTGTTTTTCTTCTGTGAGAAACGCCATCTGAGTGGATGTATCCAGTTCTGCACCCAAGAATGTCATCCTTTGGGATGGTACTAGTCTTGACTTTTTCATGTTGACTGTGTATCCCAAGGCTTGCAACAGTTGTATGACCTTTTCCAAATCTTTTGTTAGTTTTGCCTTGTTGTCCGCTTGCATTAGGCAGTCGTCCAGGTATGGGTAAATTTGAATTCCCTGAAGCCTGCAATGAGCAATTACTGATGCCAGGCATTTCGTGAATACTCTAGGCGCAGTAGATAAGCCAAAGGGCAATGCTGAGAATTGATAATGCTCTGATCCTGCAAGAAATCTGAGGTGTCTTCTGCAATCAGGTCGTATAGGGACGTGCAGGTATGCCTCCTTGAGATCTAGAGTCACCAGCCAAGACTCCTTGCCCAGCATGGGAAGAAGTTGCTGGAGGGTCAGCATTTTGAATTTTGGGACAATGAGGTATGTGTTCAGAGCGGACAAGTCGAGAATAGGTCTCCATTGATTTTCTTTTCTTGGTACAAGGAAAAGCCTGGAGTAAAATCCTTGGCCTTGTTCCATAGGTACCTTTTCTATAGCTCTCATCCTTAGTAAGTTGTTGATTTGTCTTAGAGCATCTGTTTTTTGGCTTGTTGGTAGGTTTGGCATTCCTCTCTTTTTTGGTAGAGTGTGGAAGTGAAACCTGTAGCCCTTGTCTATTGTTTGTAAAGTCCATTTGTCTCCTGTAATGTAATGCCAGTTGTTGGAAAATAAGGCTAGTTTTCCGCCCAAGGGTGCTTCCAGTTGTTCCCTGGTAGGCGGAATCAGAGCCAAGTCATTGAGTCTGTCCTGTGGAAGTGGTTGTAGTTGAATCTGTGGCAGTACTTCTCTGGTTGGTAGGTTGCCACTGACGTCCCCTGTAGGCACCCCTGGATTGACCTCTGCCTCTTGGGCGTCTATTTCTGCCTCTCTGTGCTCTGGAGGTGTCTGGAAAGGACCAATTCTTCGAAGGCCAATTTCTGCTAAACCTCGGAGGTTGGACCTGTAAGAAATCCTTGACTGTTTGGACAGATTTTGCTTTTTCTTCCACCTTCTTTATAACCTTCTGTGCAGGGCAGCCAAACAAACTTTGTTTCTCCATAGGAGCATCTAGGAGTTTTGACTTAACATAGTCTGGTAAGGATTGTTCTTTTAACCAGGCATGTCTTCGAATCACTGTTCCAGTCATAGCTGATCTAAAGGAAGCCTCCAGTGCACCATAGCCACATTTTAAGAAATGGTTACTGACCTGCTGAGAGTTATGTACCAAATCCTGAAGGGACTTGCGGTCTATAGGTTCAGGAGAGGACAGTTTTTTTATTTAGCTGGTCTAACAAAAATTCCTGGTACTGAATCATGTGAAATTGACAGTTTAAGGCCCTGGCTGAAAGAGTAGCAGAAGTATAAACTTTTTTACCCCATCTCTCTAATGCTCTAGATTCCCTTTCAGAGGGGAGAGGGTTTTTGGCAGAGGCAGCTGCCACACCTTTAGGGCCCTGTGAAATGGTTTCAGGGTCTGCAACAGGAGCCTTATACAAATGGTAGTGTGTGTCCGGGACCCTGTAATATCTGTCAGGCTTGGCAGGGGCCGGAGGAAGAGAATCAGGGGCAGTACAGGCATCATTATATGCATCATCAACAACTGTCAGTACTGGAGGAATGGCTAAAGGCCTATGCTGTGGTAAGTGTAAAAAAGTCCTTAGCCTTTTCCTTGAATCTGAAAAATCCTGGCCCTGCCATTGGAAGTGTTCCCTCATAGCATGTAAGGTTTCCCCAAAAGAAAATTCTTCAGGAGGAGAAGCAGAAGGAATGGAGTCTTCTGCATCAGAATCCTCATAAGGAGGATATGGGCCTTCCTGAGGGTCTGAAATATCTGAGTCATCCGAAGAATAGTCTGTAGAGACAGGTTCTGGGGGTTCAGTCCTAGGCCTCTTATCTGGAGGAGGTTGAGAGGCCCTGTCTGGGTGAGGTTGGGATCCCCTGATCAAAGAAATGAGATCCTCAGCCAGGCTGAGCATTTGGGAACTAGAGGTAGGCCTGTGTGAGGGAGTTTTAGCAGGTAAGGCCTTAGAAGATTTAGCTGCTTTAGCCCTGGAAAAAGCCTTGATAGACATAGAAGCAGGGGGTCTAGCAGCCCCACGTGCAGGGGTAGATATATCTAAAGGAATAGTGTCTGACAAATCCTGGGTGCCTGCTTCTGCAGGGGTAATTTCAGTAGCAGATTCAGCCAAGCTCTGTGAGGCCTCGGCTATCGGAGGCATGCTTTCGGCCGAAGGAAGAACCGAGGACTCGGTTTCAGCCGAAACCGAGACACTCGCGGTTGGCCTAACCGTGGTTTCAGCCGAAACCGCGGACCGCGAGTGTCGGTCCTTTTCCTTGCGCTTTTTGGCTAATTGTGTAGTCGGAGTCTCCGACGGCATTTTGTATGCAAAAGCGGGACCAAAAAACTCCTCTGCAAACTCCGACCGACGTCTAAGCGTCCGCCGGTTGAAGGAAGCACAGGCTAGACAAGCTGATACGTCGTGGTCTGGGCCTAAACAGGGAAGGCAGTAAGAGTGGAAATCCTTATGAGGTATTTGTTTCCCACAAGTTAAACAATTATTTACTTTGTCTGACATCGGCTGAGGCAAGAAAGAGTCCCCAACGGGGTACTTAGCTTTTTTAGAAGTCTTCGGTAGTAGAAATCTCTGGATCTGACCGACCGGCACTTGCGAACAGCTTCTGCTTCGGGCACCGTGCGGCAAGAAAGACTGAGGAAAATGGCGTCGGCTGATGCCTTTATACCCCAGCAGCTGTGACGTCGGGTGAAGTGCGACATCAGCCGAGGCCAGACCCAGACATTGGAATCCGGCCAACCGAAGGGCTGCCTGAGGCAGGACAACCCATATGTTAGGACTGCAGATGCATCCTTGAAGGACATCTAGGTACGGCAGAATATGTAACACTGTAATTAAGAAGCGGGTGTAAAGCAAGTTTACAGTCAATTTTACATAAGGCTATCAAAGTTTATATTAGTTGTACAGAGATGGGGTGAGCAGTGTCACACACTAAATTATATAGCTGGGAGATGCCAGTAAAAGTATTCAAGTATTAGTGAAGATAGGTCTGTGGGGCATAGGATTCTGAATGAACAGAGATAGTTAAACAATATGGCAACCTGAAGATAACAGTGGCATTTAGCCTAGAGATATATAGGAGCAGATATATCGATCTGATAGGATGAATTTTAGTTTTGTTTTAAACTTAGCATTCTGAACCAATTTCAGTGGTAGTGAGATGTGGTTCCATAATTTAGCTACACCACTGAAATACAGTCTCATTTGTACTTGATAATTTGGTTACAGTGATTGTGACCGCCAACAAGTAATTAAGGAGCCTCAATCTTCACCACTGGCAACAGTGGGGGATGTTCACAGACAGGATAACAGGTACATACACAGTATTTTCAAATGCAGCTCTCTGCATCAAGTGCAGTTTCCTTTAAGAGCACACAGAGACCACAGTAAGTCCAGGGTTGGTTTATCCCTCTTCCTCCAGATCCCCAACAAGACTCCACTGGCACAGCTATAGAGATCAAATCTCAGCTGAGTGACCAAGCCAAGACCTCCACCACCCTCTTTGTCCAACCAGTGCCTCATGTCCCTGCCTAAGTAGGTGACACACACACACACACACACACACTGAGGTTGATTTACACACACACTTGGAAAAGGCTGGTACAGGTTTACTAGCTATGCCCCCTTCTGCAAAGACTATAAAGTAGTTACCACTGCCACCAGTCACTCCATATCAGCTACTTTAAGGCCCTTAACAAAGGGTGTCCAATCTTACTGTATAATATTAATATTAATACTAATACAAATGGTAGTTTGACCAACAACATGACTATTATGAGTGGCCCACACAGTGTCACCTACTAAACAAGCAAGTACTCTCAAAAATCAAATATCTCTACAAAGATCAGCCACAATGAAATGTTTAAATATATTTAATAAATAATAAAGAACAAGACAATACTAAATACATATTCACAGTGACATCAGAGTTCAAAACCACAGGAAATATTTAAAACATTACAGTAGAGGCTCACACAAATAAAGAAAAACAAAATCTAAGCTAAGCTTTGCTATATTCCGGACTGTATCCAAGAGAGTTACTGTACCCTAATCACTTACTTAGAGCAAGGCAGATGTGGTGAATGGTGCTTCTTGTTGTTGTCAGATCTAAGGCAGAATGCCCTGTCTCACTAAGAGACTTCTCAAAACAATATCTAAAATATTACAGCTGGGACAGCTTGCAGAATGACATAATTCCTGGTCATCTGACTTGCAGTTCTTATGTAAACCTCCAATTGCTGCCAGCTGGCAATATTTAGCATCTAACTGTAAAAATACCCAGACAAGGGCTTTTGCTCAGATCTTTGGCAGGTGCTGGAAGTCATAAAACAGCTGCATTCCTTCATGACTGCAAAGTAGCAATTAGTTCACCCCAAAGACGATATAGAAAGTTTCATAGTACAAACTTTGTGTCTCTAGCTGCATTGAAACATCTTTATGACCTAGCCTATAACGTTTGCTGGACTGAAGTTAACCTCCTGTATTCCAGTTTCCACTATTAAAATATATACAATTAAACAGTTACAACAGTGCATGTACATTTCTGTTCTTTCCAGCAGGGAACACTGTTGATGCATTTCAAACAAGCACTTTACAAAAACCTTTTCAATACAAACATCAGCACAAAGCAGTTTGACATACACATGCCATGCAGTTCTAATATATTTGCAGCACAAGCATCTTGTATAAATTCATCTGATATTCACAAATGGCATATAATTATTTACAAAATTCCACACAGATGTGTTGCCAGTACCTCCTTTTGTCATTCTTCTTCAGCCCTTCGAAGACTCAATCTAGTTTTTCAAGTGCCCCTTGAGAAATGTTGCTTGAGAGTAGTGAGCCTATCTGGGAATACTATTGCCCCATACCCTATCTTGAGAACCCATCTGCACTGGCATTTCTAACCCAACTCTGATGCTGCGCTGTCATATCATATGTCTGCAACACTAGGCTCCATCTTAGTAGCTTGGCATTTTACTGGCTGGCTTGATGCAGCCATGTTAGGGGATTGTGGTCTGTAACTACAGTGAATTTCCTTCCATACAGATAAGGCTGAAATGTCTGCAGTGCTCATACTATGGCTACACATTCCTTTTCTACAGCTGCATAGCATTCCTCCCTGGGTTGGATCCTATGGCTGAGAAACACCACTGGGTGCTCTTCTCCCTCTGAAGAAACATAGCTTTGTTGTAATATGGACTGGCTAACACAGGGGGGGGGGGTCCTCACAAAGCTACTTTAAGCCTCTGGAATGCCTGCTCACATTCTGTGGTCTACACTACCTTATCTGGCCTATTTTTCCTGGTCAGGTCCGTGAGGGGAGCAGCTATGGTACTATAATTGCTAACAAACTTTCTGTAGTATCCTGCTGTCCCTAAGAAAGCCCTCACCTATTTTTTGGTAACAGGGGCAGGCTATGCCTGAATGGTTTCCACTTTGGCAGGTTCTGGCCTGATCTTACTACTCCCCACTCTATGTCCCAGGTAGGAGACCTCTACCATAGCCACATGACACTTACTGGGATTAATGGTCAACCCTGCCCTCTGTAGTCTACCCAACACCTCCCTGACATGCTGAAGGTGCTCTTGACAGGAATGGCTACAGATGGCAATATCATCCAAGTAAGCAAGGGCAAAATCTCCTGATAGCATAGAATCTACAAACCTCTGGAAAGTCGATGGGGCATTTTTCATTACAAAGGGTATCTTTGTGAACTCATACAAGCCAAAAGGAGTCACAAAGGCTGACCTCTCTGTAGTGTTGGGAGAAAAGGGCACTTGGCAGTAGTCCTTGGCAAGATCAGTAGTGGTAAGATACTTAGCCCCACCCAACTGCTCTAGGGCTTCATCTGTCCTAGGCATGGGGTAAGCCTCTGATTCTGGGTGACTGTTTAGTTTCCTGTAGTCTACACAGAACCTGGTGCTGCCATCCTTCTTTGGTACCAGCATCAGTGGGGAGGCCCAGGGACTGCTGGACTCCTAGATAACTCCCATTTCCAACATTTCCTGTATCTCCTTCCTCAGAGTCTGTTTGACTCTCTCTCAGGCACCCTATAAGAGGCTTGCTTAATAGGCCTATGCAGTCCTGTATCCACATGGTGTTGCATCAGGTGTGTACACCCTGGTTTCCCAGTGAACATGCTCCCAAACTTCTGTAACACTGTTCAGATTTCTCAAACTTGCATAGGGGATAGCTGCTGGGACACTGCTACCTCTTCCAATGAGGTGTTAGCCTGAGCCTCACTACGGAGATCAATCACCAGATTCCCCTTAGACTCCTCCTGCCATCCACTGCAAATACTCAGCACAAGGGTCTCTATATCATAGTAAAATTTCATCATGCTAACATGATACAGTTTGTGCCTCTGCCTCCTGCCCAGCAGTTCTACTATGTAGTTAACAACACTGACCTTCCTTACCACTTTGAAAGGTCCGTCCCAAGCTGCTTGCAGCTTGTTGTGTCTGACAGGAGTTAGAACCATAACCTGCTGCCTCGCATCATACTCTCTAGCTCAAGCATTCCTGTCATACCAGAACTGTTTCTGCTGTTGAGCTCCTGCCAGGTTCTCTTGGCCCAAGCCCATGAGTTCCCTGAGCCTCTACCTGAGGTTTAGGACATATGCCGCAACAGATTCCTTGTGGGATTCACACTCACCCACTCACTCATCGCAAATCAAATCTAGAGGTCCCCTCACCCTATACCCATGCAGCAACTCAAAGGTGAAAAATAGAAGTTATGTACTCACCATAACGTTCCATCTGAGTAGTTAGACTTCATTCTTCTGCACATATGGGTATTCGGATCAGAGCCGGAAAAACTTTTGCAAGCATCAGCTCCAAGCTCCTCCCCTACCTAAAATGCATCACTTCCTCTTGACTAACCCCAGATCGAGCTTGCTGTCACTAACTAGCAACGTAACCCACAATCCAAACAGGATAAGACCTGAATAGTGAGGGGGATGGAGGGAGGGAAGGTGCAGAATAATGAAGTCTAACTACTCAGATGGAACGTTATGGTGAGTACATAACTTCTTTATCTGAAGTAGTTAACTTCATTCTTTCTGCACAATTGGGACAGAGTCCCCAGCTAGTAGTATTCCTGGGAGGCCCTTATGGAAGGATATTTCTGAACACTGCAGAGCCAAAGGATGCTCTCCCTCTAGAGATCAAATCTAATTTATAATGAGAGATAAATGTATGCGAATTGGCCCACGTGGCTGCCACACAGATATCATCTAAAGGTACTTTTGACCAGAAAGCTGCAGAAGTGGCCATTGATCTAGTGGAATGAGACTTCAGTAAGCCAGGAGGAGATAAGCCTTTGTCCTTGTATACTTGTGCAATACAAATAGTGATCCACCTTGCTAAGGACACTTTCGAAACTGCTTTGCCCAAACATGGTTTTGAAAACGAGATAAACAGTTGATCCGACTTTAGGTAGGGTTTAGTCCTATGAAGGTAAAAACGAAGCTGTCTATGGACGTCCAATAAATGGGAGTCTATATTCACCTTTATTTTGGAAATTTGGGAAGAAGACTGGCAAATTTATAGATTGGTTAATATTGGCTGCTGAGGACACCTTGGGAAGGAAGGAGGGGTTTGTACACAGTGAAACCCTGTCCTTGTGAAAAATCAAATAGGGGGCACGGAGGATAAGGCCTGCAATTCTGAAACCCTTTTAGCTGAGGTGATGGCAACCAGAAATGCTGTCTTCCAAGACAAGAATTTCATAGGGACTGAACCGGCAGATTCGAAAGGCGGAGAGGTCAATGCTTGAAGGACTAAAGTCAGATCCCAGGAAGGAACTCTCTCTAACTGGAGGTCGCAAGAGAAAGGTGCACTTTAGGAATGCTTTACACAATTTGGCAGAGGCCAGAGCAACCTTATTTTCGCCTACATGGAAATTAGAGATGGCAGCCAGTTGAACCTAGATGGTGGAAGAACTTGAGCCCGATTGAGAGAGACCAGCCAAAAAATCTAAAATGACTGGAACAGGGGCTGTAAAAGGGTTCTGATTGCGTTGAGAGGCCCAAATGGAAAAATGTCTCCACTTGCTACTGTAGAGTTTCCTAGTGGAGGCTTTGAGAGATGCTACCAGAATGTTCTTAACAGGAGATGAAAGTCCGGGAGTCCTGATGATCATGGGAACTGGAGCAGCCACACCGTCAGCTTCAGACTGTCCAGGGTGGGCAGGGGGCAAGCTCGACGGATGAGCAAGTAGATTCGGGCATGGCTCTAGAGTCCAAGGAGGAGCCAAAATGTGAGACCATAGGAAGGGAAACCACACTTGGCGAGGCCAGAAGGGAGCTATGAGAATGACTTTGCACTGCAACCAGCAAGCTTTCTGAAGGAACTTCGGTATCAGAGGCAACGGGGGGTAAGCATAAAGTAACCCAGGAGGCGAAGCATGGACTAGAGCGTCCCTTGGGACATCCCCTGGAGGGGGGATCAGAGCGAAGAAGTTGCTGCACTTCGTGTTGGAAGGAAACGTGAAGAGGTCGCAGCAAGGTTGACCCCATACGAGGAAGATTCTCTTCGCTACCGATGGATTTAGAGACCACTCGTAATACAGAAGGATTGCCCGACTTAGACTGTCTGCTAAAATGTTGAAGCTTCCCGGGATATGCGTTGCTATCAGAAACCAGTTGGTGGATATGGCCCACTCCCAAACTCTCATGGCCTTGCGACAAAGACGGTAGGATCGGGTCCCTTCCTGCTTGTTGATATACTAGACTACTGCCCTGTTGTCTGATTGAATGGCCACTGTCCATGGAGGTAGGACAGGATGGAAGGCTTTCAACGCTAAAAGCACTGCCCTCATCTCCAGGACACTGATGTGTAGCTTGGTCTCTAGTAGGGACCACATGCCCTGGACTGTTCTTCCCAGGAAGTACCCCCCCACACACGAGCTGGGAGGCGTCTGTGGTCACCGTGGCTTGGGCCGGTGGGGCTAGAAAGCTGCGCCCTGCAAGCATGTCTGATGACTGAAGCCACTACTGGAGTGACATTCTGCATATCCGGTTGATTCGGATTTGGAAAGTCATCGGGAGGTCTAGCCAGGACCATTGAACTGCTAGATTACACTGAAGGGTTCTCTATGAAAACGTGCAAGAGGGAGAATGGAAATGGAGGCTGCCATCGAACCCAAAGCCCTGAGAACATCGCCTGCTGTGACTACAGAGTGCTCTGAGATAGCTGACACATGGAGTCTGAGATTTCTTATCCTTTCTGGGGTGAGAAAGATCTTTGACTGAGTAGTATCCAACCGTGCCCAGAGTAAGTCTATGACCTGAACCCGAGCCAGGTGGGACTTGTTGAGGTTGATCTTGATGCCTAACTTGTGAGCCAGACCGAGAAAGTAGTGTAGGGCCTGGCACAAGAGACGTTTGGTGGATGCAGCGAAGAGCCAGTCATCTAGGTAGGGAAATAACTGAATGCCCTGAATTCTCAGGTGAGCCGCTATGACTGCCATTACCTTGGTGACCACACTGGGGGCTGTGGTGAGACCAAAGGGTAGGGCTCTGAATTGAAAGTGACCGGCCCCTAGCTGGAAGCACAGAAAAGTACAGTTTTGTACCTACCATAAATGTAGATGTTCGAGTTCGAGCTGCAGTCATCACACTTGGGTTATCCTGCCGTCAGGCAGGTCCTCGGTTGGCCGAATTCCAAAGTCTTGGTCCAGTGTTTGTTGTCGCTTCCTCCCTGACATCAGTGCGGCAGGGGTATAAAAGAGGCAGCCAACGCCATTTTCTTCAGTTTTTCTTGCCCCAGATGTCAGGTGCCCCCAGAAAGGAAGGCAATACATGATGTTATGCAAACATACATAAGTAAATAAATCAAAACAGTAGTTGCAAGCAAATACACCATGAAAGAATACCCCAAATAGGTTGTATGTTAAAGGTGTTTGTCATAAGCCCTGTCCTAAGAGGGGATGGAGGGAGGGTAACCTGGACTGCAGCTGTATGAGCACTCGAACATCTACATTTCTGGTAGGTACAAAACTGTACTATGTTCATCGTTGGGTAGAACCCCAAAGCTAAGTAAGGGTGATTGGTACTAAGCGGAATTAGGAGGGGCTAGAATGCCCTGCAGGACTGCTGTGACAAAGCCCGCTCTAGATTTTGAGTATAGTGGAAGGTGGTAGTGCTTGGTGAAAGTGTGCTCTGAACTCCAAGTAGCTGCTTACAAAATGTCCTTGGTAGGGACCCCCCTGAGGAAAGCTGCTGAGGTAGCTGTAGCCCTGGTGGAGTGGGATCTGATGTATGCAGGCACTGATTTTCCATGAAATGAATAACAAAAGCATATGCAGTGGGCTATCCATTTTGAAATAGTCTGTTTGGAAATGGCCTTTCCTTGAGCACCTGTAGCATAGGACACAAAGAGCTGCTCAGATTTCCTGAATGACTTTGTTCTGTCCAAGTAATAGCGAATTTGCCTGTGAATGTCCAAGGAGTGTAGTAGCCTCTCCCCTTTGTTCTGTGGATTTGGATAAAATGTAGGTAAATGAATAGTCTGATTCAAAGCCACACTGGATACTACCTTTGGCATGAAGGTAGGGTTGGTTCGTAAGAAAACCCTGTCCTGATGGAAAATAATGAATGGTTGCACAGCCATGAGGGCCTGTAGCTCAGAAACCCTGCGTGCTGAGGTAATAGCCAGAAGCAAGGCTGTTTTCCACGACAAGTATTGTAGCTCTGCTGAAGAAGCCGGCTCAAAAGGAGGCAGTGTCAGCTTCTCCAATACGAAGTTGAGGTCCCAAGCTGGAGCTGGTGGTTTCCGTGGGGGGTTTATATTTTTTGCCCCTCTGAGGAACTGCCTTAATAGAGGATGTGAGAATAAAGGAGGATCCGTATTGTATTGTGCTGAAATGGCTGAAGCATGGATCTTGATTGGAAGAGAAGGAAAGGCCACTGTTTAACATCTCAGCTAGGTACTGTAAAATCTGAGGTATATTTATTACCCAAGGATTCTGGCCCTTTGCTTGATTCCAGGAACAAAATCATTTCCATTTGGCGGAGTAGGTTTTTCTAGTAGAGGGCCTCCTGGCCTCCAAGATGACATCCTGTACCTCTTTGGAGAGGGGAGTCTGTTGGCAAATTAAGGTATTTTCCATGCAGCTAGATTTAGAGTTCTGAGCTGGCTGTGAAGGGTCTTGTAGTTGTGCTGGGTCAACAGAAGAGGAACTTGAGGTAGGATCCATAGGGGTGAGTGTGACAGGCACTTTATGAGAGGATACCAGTGCTGTCCTGGCCAGTCTGGAGCAATGAGAATCATTTGTGGCCTCTCTGCTCTGGTTTTTAATAGGACTTTGGTCAGTAGAGGTAGAGGAGGGAAGGCATAGACTGTCAATGCTGTCCAATTGAAAGAGAGTGCGTCCACTTTCCATGCCTGCGGATGACAGGTCCTTGAGCAGAATTTTTCCAACTGATAATTTTCGTGGGTAGCAAACAGATCTATGTCTAGCTGTCCCCATACTTGAGTTATCTTTGAGAAGACTTGAGGATGCAACTTCCATTCGTGTGGGTCAGTCATAATTCTGCTTAAGTTGTCTGCCAGTGTGTTTTCCTTCCTTGGCAGGAATTGTGCCTGCAGTTGAACTTGTAATTCCAATGCTGTGTCCCACAGGCTCAAAGCTCGTCTACACAGGGGGTATGAATGCGTCCCTCCCTGTTTGTTTATGTACCACATGACTGTGGTGTTGTCAGTCCTTATTAATAGCTGGCCCGGATGCAGTAGGTCCTTGAAGGTCATAAGAGCATTTTGCACAGCTAGTATCTCCTTTTGGTTGATGTGTAGGTGCATCTGTTTTTGGGACCATCTTCCCTGGATGCACTGATCTGACATGTGTGCTCCCCCAGGCGTAGTCTGAGGCGTCTGTTGTGATGATTTGACTTGCTTGTGGTATGCAGAAAGGGAGACCCATGTTTCTTTGGCATGCTTAAGCCCACCACAAAAATTCCTTTTGAAGGCATGGAATGAGTGGTAAAATTGTTTCCAAGCTGTGGCTGTGTTGAGACCATAAGTTTTTTAGGTACCATTGTAGTTTCCTCATATGCAGCTCTGCAAATGGTATTAGTAGGATGCAAGATGCCATGAACCCCAGAGCCTGCAGGATTTTCCTTGCAGTTAGCCTGGTTAAAGTTGCCATTTTGTTGAAGTATTGAGACAGTTGCCCTTGTTTGTCTGGCATGAGGTAAGCCATCTGGGCCATTGTATTTAAGCTGGCACCCAGGAAAATTATCTGTTGAGAGGGTATTAGTTTTGATTTCTTTTTGTTCACTGTGTACCCCACGCAGTTTTACAAACGCCAGACGCTGTAATAGAATGTCCTTGCTGTCCGCTTGGATCAGGCAGTCGTCCAGATATGGGTAGATTTGTATTCCTCGTTGTCTGCAGAAAGCAATTACTGATGCCAGGCATTTCGGAAACACTCTGGGCACAGTAAATAAGCCAAAGGGCAATGCAGAGAATTGATAATGGGTTGAACCTGCAAGAAATCTGAGGTATCTTCTGCAATCTTGTCTGATAGGGACATGCAGGTATGCCTCCTTGAGGTCAAACGTTACCAGCCAAGACTCCTTGCCCAGCATGGGAAGAAGCTGCTGTAATGTGAGCATCTTGAATTTTGGTACCTCTAGATATGTGTTTAGAATAGATAGGTCTAAGATGGGTCTCCAATCTTTGTCCTTCCTTGGTACCAGAAATAGTCTTGAATAAAAACCTTGACCTTGTTCTTTTGCAGGTACCTCTTGAATTGCTTTCATATCCATGACAGCGGAAATTTGTTTTTGTGCCTCTGCCCATTGATTTTGTGGCAGGTTTGGCATGCCTCTCATTTTTGGAAGGGTGTGAAAGTGGAACCTGTAGCCTCTGTCTATAATAGCCAGAATCCATTTGTCCTTTGTAACAATGTGCCAGTTTTTTGAAAATAAGGCCAGTTTTCCGCCCAAAGGTGCTGCCATTATTGCTTTGTTTGGCAGGCATAGGGGAAAGTCATTGTGTCTGTTTTCTGAATGACTGTGGTCTATCTTCTCCACCTTTTGGGGCTGGTGCTTGCCACTGCCTAGCTCTGTAAGATCCTTGAGGTTGTCCTCTACCCCTTGGGCGTCTGTATCTACCCCTTTGGGGTCTGTCCGTGGCTGGAAAGGACCAATTTTTTCAAGGCCAGTTTCTGCTGAAGTGTGGAGGCTGCACTTGCAAGAAATCTTTAACTGTTTGCATAGATTTTGCTTTTTCCTCCATTTTCTTTAGTACCTCCTCCGCTTTAACACCAAACAATACATCTTTTTGTAGTGGTGCATCTAATAACTTTGCTTTGACATCATCTGGTAAGGTTTGCTCTTTGAGCCAAGCGTGTCTACGTATGACAGACCCCGTGACAGCAGCTTTACATGAGGCCTCTAAAGCATCAAAACCACACTGTAAGGTACGTTTCCCCACTTGTTCTGCTCCATGCAACAAATCCTGAAACTCTTTCAAATCTGGTTGTTCTGTTGGTGTCATTTTGCTTTTCAGCTGAGATAGCAAGAACTGCTGGTACTTTAACATATGAAATTGACAGTTTAATGCCCTCATGGTTAAAGTGGCTGATGTGTACATCTTTTCCCCCCACCTTTATGATGCTCTGGAATCTCTCTCTGAAGGTAAAGGGTTTTTAGCAGTAGAGGCCTTAACCCCCTTGGGACCCTGAGAAATAGTTTCTGGGTCAGCAGAAGGGCTTTTATAAAGGAACTGGTGAGAATCAGGAATCCGGTAATATCGGTCTGGTTTAACAGGGGCAGGAGGTAAAGAGTCTGGATTAAGACTGGCTTCTGTGTACACATCATCCAAAATATCTAAGACAGGAGGAATAGCCAGGGGCCTATGCTGGGGAAGTAGAAGAAATTCCCCGAGCCTTTTCTTGGAATCTGAGTAATCTTGGCCTTCCCAGTGGAAGTGCTCTCTCAATGTATGAAGGGTTTCCCCAAAAGAGTAGTCCTCAGGGGGGGGAGATCGAGGGAATAGACTCCTCAGCACCAGAGTCTTCAAATGGGGAATAGGCGTAATCCTGGTCCTCAGAAAGGTCTGAGGTAATAGAAGCCTGGTCTGAGGAAGGGATCTCTTCCTCCAACCTGGGTCTTTTGTCTGAGGGTGGTTGAGAACCCCTGATGAGTGTAATCAAATCCTCAGCCATTTTAAGCATCTGTTTTTTAGGCATGGGGCCTTGAGAGTGGGTCTGAGGACCCTGTTTTTTAATTTTCATTGGAGCTTTAGATTTAGAGGACGATTTAATAGAGAAGGTGGTAGGCCTGAAAACGCCTTCAGAACTGGCAGGCCTTGCTAAATTTTCCTTTTCTCCGCCAAGAGTGGCGTCGGTATCTACAGTGAGAATGGAGACAGAGGAAGCTGCGACCTCGGGTACTGAAGTCGCCGGTAAAATAGTTTCATCAGCAGTCAGGGGCTGCGTAGGCACCTCGCGGAGAACCGGTAGTCGGCCTTAGCATGATCTCAGTACTCGGTGCAGGCCTCGGGTGTCTGTCCTTATCCTTGCGTTTTTTTACCTGTAACTGGTGTCGGAAAATCCGACGACATGATATAATTACATTTTTTGCCAAAATAATGAAGGGCGAACTCCGCCCGGCGCTTAATAGTGCACTTGTTAAATCTAGCACAAAAACGGCAGGCCGAGACATCGTGGTCTGGCCCTAAGCAAGGTATACAGCAAGAATGAAAATCCTTATGCGGTATTTGCTTCCCACAAGAAATGCAATTATTAACTTTGTCTGACATCGGTCTGAGGCAAGAAAAGTTTCCCCAATGGGGTACTTAGCTTTAAAGAAGACTTCGGCTGAAATACTTTTTGTAAATCTCAGGAGCTGGCCGACCGGCACTTGGGAACTGCTTCTGCTTCGGGCACCACGCGGCAAGAAAGACTGAAGAAAATGGCGTCGGCTGTCTCTTTTATACCCCTGCCGCACTGACGTCAGGGAGGAAGTGACGACAACCGACGCAGGACCAAGACTTTGGAATTCGGCCGACCGAGGACCCGCCTGATGGCAGGATAACCCAAGTGTGATGACTGCAGCTGTATGCACGATGAACATCCTCCTGGAGCTTCTGTGGACCTTGATATGATATTAAGCATCCTGTAGGTCTAACGAGCACATCCAGTCGCATTCTCTTAGAAATGGTAGAATGGACTGTAGAGTGACCATCCGGAATTTTTGTTTCTCTACCGACAGGTTGAGGATAGACAGGTCCAGTATGGGCCTGAGGTCCCTGTCTTCTTTGGCACTAAAAAGAACCTGGAGTAGATGCCTGATCCAGACTGGTCAGGGGGGACCAGTTTGATGGCTCATTTTTGTAACAGTTTTGAAACCTGTAAAGCTGCGGCCTCCCTGTGATCGGGTGGAACATCTGGGAGGCATGCTGGAGTTATGGGGGATGACATGAAAGGGATAGAATAGCCTCTGGATATGATGTTTAACACCCAGTGGTCTGTAGTAATGGACTCCCATGCCGCTGGATGTAAGGAGAATCTTCCCCCGACTGCCTCCAGAATAGAGCAGTTGGGCCAACCCCTCAGGGTTGCTGTGAGGGCCTGTCGGAAAAGGGTTCCCTAGACCCGAAGTTTCTGGGACCCCCTCTGCCTCTGGGACAGCGTCAGTCTTGTCCCCCTCTGCCTCTGGGGGACGAATAGTCCTGAGTGTCCTGAAAAGACTGTGATTTCCGGAACCACATCTTCTTTTGCCCCTTTTGGTACTTGGAATAGGATCTCTGGGGGTTAGAGAAGTGGATTCCGATGGCAGACAAAGTCTTTCCATCCTTCTCACTCTGGGTGAGCTTGTCGTGTACTGTCTTCCCAAAGAGGGATGATCCATCGAAAGGGGAGTTAATAAAAGACGCCTTAAAGGGGTCCGCAAATTGACACAGTCTGATCCAGGCATGTCGCCTCAAGGCAATGCCTGTACCAGCAGCTTTAGCGGCTCCCTCTGTAGCATGGGAGAGGAGACGCATAGATGTATTTGTCACTGATTTCAGTGTAGTCATCTTCGCAGTAAAGGACTGCTTATCTTGCTGTGACAGAGACTCTGGGGGCGACTCAGTTAGTTCTGTTATAAGATCACGCTACAGTCGGGTAACATGTGCCAAGTAATTCAGCGCACAGACAGAAAAAGCCGCTGACGAGTACATAAACTTCCTGAAACGATCCATCGACCTGGACTCCTTGTCTGGTGGATGGATCGAGGAACTCTCCTGTGCCAGTTCCTTCTTTGTGGCAGCTGCAACCACCAAAGTGTCCACAGGGGCTCCATTGGACCATGCATGCCTATCTGACGGAGGGGAAAGAATTTTGTCCGGTCTTTAGGGTATAGGCTCCACGGTGTCAGGATCCTTCCATGCCCTAGTGGTGATGAGGTCCACCAAAGGGTCGACTGGTGGGGAAACCCAGGAAGTAGATGGGCCCGTGCCAAAGGCCTCCAGAAACACAGACTCATCCGTAGAGGGTTTGGGGGCTGACCAACCTCCTCTTTGGCGGAGGATCTCCATAATGTCTCCGAAGGAAACGTCCTCGGGAGGTGATCTGGGGGAACCCTCCCCTTCATCTAAGTCCGAGTCAGTGGTAATAGACTCAGGGGAGTCCAAGTGCCTCCTTTTACACTTGCGTTTACGAGGTTCCTCTCCAGTGGGACTTTCTGAAGAGGACTCGTAAGCCTCCGGGGGGGTTCCCTGAGGGGAACAACTTGGGGTTGCTTTGGCATGGGCTGTCCCTGAGACAGGGTGAGGGGAGCAGAATCCAAAAACAGGGAGGTCTGGGTAGGATCCAAGTAGGTGAGCTGTGGTCTCAACCCCTGGGAGAGAACCCTTTCCACTGCCCCGAATGCCGATGGAGAGCCCACCTCCATAACCCATAAGGATGAGACCCTCCCCGGGTCCAAAGCAGGGACTGCAGCCAAAGGCAGGTTTATTCTGGGCACCAAGGATGGGATCCAAAAGAAAATGACCTCGACCCTCGGGTCCGACTCCCTGACCACGGCCCCGAGAGTCTCCTGGATCTGAAATCAGATCCGAGGAACTCAAAGTGATGGCCGGCGTCGAGGAAACGAGAACCGTCAGCGCCGAACCCACAGCTCCAAAGGGCCTAGGATCAGAGAACCACGAAGCGTCGGGTTGGATCGGGGAAGGAGAGATTGGGTTAAATAGAGCTGTAGAAGGACCCTCTCTGATGGGAGAGGGACCTGGTAAGACCCCCATCTGAATCTGATTCTGGATGAACCTCCTCATCAGCCTGTCCATGTCAAGGTCGGAAACGCTCCGAGTCGACCTTGAAGAAGCGACCAAAGCGGGTCTTGGCTGGATCTGAGGGGAGCGCCTCAGCTCCGAGGGCTCCATTGGCTCCGGCAAGAAACGGGGAGAGCGGAGCCAAGGAGAATGGGACCTGGGGACTTTACAAGAGGGGCTGGAGAAAGACTCCCTGACGGGGCATCTTTTCTTGGGCCTGACCCTCTCTTTGTGGTGCTTCTCCCTCTCTCTTTTGTCCCTACCTTTCTGGGATGAATCTGAGGCCACAGGATGAGAGGGAGGTTGAGTACCTGCCTGCAAGACATCACTGGCTGGAGCAGAGACCGAGACAGACTCTAGGGCAGAAACTGGCAGCAGACCATTGGCCACAAGCTTAGCCCGATGGTCTTTCAAGGCCCTAGGGTTAAAACCCGCACAAATGTCACAGGAGGCTGACAAATTGGAGACCCCTAAACAAAGAACACACAGAGTGTGGCCATCGGCTGGTGAGAGCTTGTGACCACACTCTGTGCATTTTTTAAAAATAACTTCAGGCTGTTCAGCCATAAGGGCGGAACAGTAACTAAACCCTAAGGCCGACACATACACACACACAACAAGGGATGGGGCCTAGGCAGGAACTAAAAATAGAAGTTATGTTCTTACCATAACGTTCCATGTTAGTTGTCTTCTTCTCGCCTTCTTCTTGCTGGATGGGTTCGGAGCCGACCTCGGCCCGACTGCCACTCTAAAAGCTCGAGAGTTGGTTCCACCGGCTCGAGGCTCCCCTTATATCCCACAATGCTAGGCGTGAGTTACCTCAGATCTCGTTTGTAAGCTAACCCCAGCTTATAATAGTATCAGAATAACTATAAACAAAGTCCACCTCTAAAAACCAGGGAGAAAGAAGGGTGACCTACATCCTGATCCAGGAAATATGCACAACAGCATATGCCTAAGAAAAGAGGTGGTAGAAAGAGAGGTCACAATCACAACTCCTCTAGGTCTGTCCAGGCCAGGGGGAAGGAGGGTGGGACGCAAGAAGAAGTCGAGAAGAAGACAACTAACATGGAACGTTATGGTAAGAACATAACTTCTATATGTTAAGTTGTCTATCTCGCCTTCATTCTTGCTGGATGGGACCGTCCCTAGCACCTTGTCCCGGGTGGCCTAACGGAACAGACTCCTGAGAACAGTGGAACCAAAGTTAGCTCTATGCCTAGAAGCTAAATCCAACTTATAATGAGAAATGAAAGTGTGAGGAGTAGCCCAAGTAGCCGCTGCACAAATGGTGTCAATAGGCAGTCTGTCTTGGAAGGCTAAAGAAGTAGCCAAAGCTCTGGTGGAATGGGCCTTAGGTTTATTAGGCAGCTTTTGGTGTCTAATTTCATAAACAAGGGAAATCAGAGATGTTAGCCATCTAGATAATGATACCTTTGAAACTGAAAGTCCCTTTCTGCCTTCTGCATAGGAGACAAACAGCTGGTCAGATTTTCTGAATTGTTTTGTTCTATCCAAATAGTACCTCAACTGACGATGAACATCTAGCCAGTGTAATTTTTGTTCAGACCTATTGGAATATTCTGGAAAAAAAAAACAGGGAGGTCAATGCTTTGATTTAGGTTAGACGTCGAGACTACCTTAGGCAAAAAGGACGGGTTGGTTCGTAAGGATACCCTGTCCTTATGGAACAATAGATAAGGAGGTCGACAGCTGAGTGCATGAAGTTCTGAAACTCTTCTAGCTGAAGTAATAGCTACCAGAAAGAGAGTCTTCCATGATAGCAATTTTAAAGAACAGGAGGCTGCAGGTTCAAAAGGGGGAAGAATCAAAGAAGTAAGAACTAAATTTAGGTCCCAAGGAGAAGGAGGATTTCTTATAGGAGGTCTGAGAAGAAAAACTCCTTTCAAAAAGGCTTTGCAAAGCTTGTGGGACATTAAGGCAGACTCTGAAATACCCACATGAAAGTTAGAAATAGCTGCCAATTGAACTTTAAGAGTAGAAAGAGATGAACCTGCATGGAAGAGTTCAGCTAGAAAATCAAGGACTATTTGGATGGAAGCAGTGAAAGGATCTATGTCCCTTCCTTGAGCCCAATATGTGAAGCGTTTCCACTTACTCAAATAAATCTTCCGAGTGGAAGATTTATGGGAAGCTATCAAAATATCTCGAACAGAGTGAGATAATTGAGGAAGCCTGGCTAAGGTTGGAACTGGAGGAACCAAGCAGTGAGGTTCAGAGAGGGGAGGGAGCGATGAAACTGACCCGACTGATGGATCAAAAGATCTGGAACTAGGTCCAGATGCCAAGGTCGCTCCAATAGAAATTGATGTAGAAAGGGGAACCACACCTGTCGAGGCCAGTAAGGAGCAATAAGGATCAACGAGGCCTTCTGAGCGATAGCTTTCTGTATCACTTGAGAGATTAGTGGGAAGGGAGGAAATGCATACAGAAGTTCCCGGGCCAAACTTGGACTAGAGCGTCTCTGCTGGGCTGGCCTGGTAAAGGGAATAGAGTGAAATAATCTCTGCACTTGCTGTTTTGGGGAGTAGCAAAAAGGTCGCAGCAAGGCTGACCCCACTTGAGAAAAATTTCTCTCACAACAGAGTCTTTCAGAGACCACTCGTGAGGCATGAGGATAGCTCTGCTCAACTTGTCCGCGATTTGATTGGACTTCCCGGGGATGTGCGTTGCTATCAGAAACCGCTGAGAAGAAATCGCCCATTGCCACAATCTGAGTGCTTCTCGACACAGGGGGTAGGACCTGGTTCCGCCTTGTTTGTTGATATACCACACTACAGACATGTTGTCTGTCTGGATTGCAATCGTTCCCAAGGGAAGAGAGTCTTGAAGGGATTGCAACGCTAAAAGCACTGCTCTCATCTCCAGAACATTTATGTGCAAGTGGCATTCGTCTGGTTGCCATGTGCCCTGGACCGTCCTGCCCCGATAATGCCCCCCCCACCCGATCAGGGAGGCGTCCGTTGTCAGAGTAGCAACCGGAGGGGGAGGAACAAAGGGTCTTCCCAATAAGAGCTGAGGGGAAGACATCCACCACGAGATGATTTCTGCACGTTTGCGTGATCATAATGGTGTGGGACATTGGAAGTTGCTGGTATGACCATTGTGTAAAGAGCATCCATTGAAGGATTCTCATGTGGAATCTGGCTAATGGAAGCAGAGGTATGGCAGCCGCCATAATTCCCAACACTTTCAGAACTAACCTGGCTTTGATTCTGTTGTTGTTGAAAAGGAATGAGACCAGTTTGTGTATGTCTGTTATTCTTTGATCTGTTAGTCTCGCAGACATGTCAACTGTGTCTAGATTTGCGCCTATGAAGGTAATAGTACGACAAGGCGACAAAACAGACTTTTCGCAATTTATTGAAATGCCTAACTTTTGACAAATGCGAAAGGTGTAATCCCTGGCCATCAGAAGGAGATGCTTGGTGGGAGCTGTGAGGAGCCAGTCGTCCAAATATGGAAACACCTGGAATCCTTGTCATCTCAGGTGAGAAGCTACCACTGCCATGCATTTGGTAAACACCCGGGGGCAGTGGTGAGACCAAAGGGCAGGGCCCTGAATTGAAAATGACTGGTTCCCAGCCTGAAGCGGAGGAATCTTCTGGAGCGTCTGTTCATTTTTATGTGATAGTACGCATCCTGAAGGTCTATAGAGCACATCCAGTTTCCTTTTCCCAATAGGGGAAGGATGGACTGCAGCGTGACCATCCGAAATCTTGTTTTCTTGACTGATCTGTTCAAGATACTGAGATCCAAAATTGGTCTCCAGTCCCCTGTTTTCTTTGGAACTAAAAAGAACCTTGAGTAGATTCCGGATCCTTGCTGGTCTGCTGGAACTGGCTGAATTGCTCTTTTCGCAAGCAGCTTTGAAATTTCCAAAGCCGCTAGATCCCTTTGAGCGGGTGGAACATCTGGAAGGGATTTTTTTGATTGGTTTGGAATGCGAAGAAAGGGAATGGAATAGCCTTCGGAAATGATGGACTGTACCCATTTGTCTTGAGTCAGGGATAGCCAGGCTTCTGGGTACAGTGACAATCTTTCCCCGACTGCCTCCGAAGGTGGGCAGTCGGGCAACACCTCAGGGATGCTGAAAGGGCTTATCAGAGAAGGCTTCTCGATTGCCCTGGTTCTGCAGACCCCCCTTGCCTCTAGGGCGACGTCTACCATTGTTATTCCCGCCTCTGCCTCTGGCGGGGAACCGACTCTGTGCGTCAGGCGAAGTCCCTTGAGATTGTTTACGGAACCACATTTTCCCACTTTTCTGGCCTTTGGGGTAAGGCCTAGAAGGAGTAGAAAAACGGACTCCGACGGCAGAAAGAGTCTTGCCATCAGTCTCGCACCTAGTCAAGGTCTCTTTCACTTGAGGACCAAAGAGAGATGATCCATCGAATGGGGAATTAGTGAAAGACATTTTAAAGGGGTCCGCAAAATTGCATAGCCGCATCCAGGCATGCCTACGTAAGGCCACACCTGTCCCTGCGGCCCTGCTCGCTCCATCAGCCGCATAAGAAAGGAGGCGCATGGAGGAGTTGGCTATGGAGTTCAGGGTAGCCAGCTGAGTGTTCATCTTATCTTGAAAACCCGCAGCTGTAGGATCCTTCAACATGTCACTCGCTTCTTTGATCAAGTCCCTTTGAAGACAAGTAAAATGGCATAGGTAGTTCAGCGAACGCATTGCAAATGTCGCTGACGAGAACATCCGCTTCCGCACCTGTCCATGGACCTAGATTCCTTGTTAGGTGGATGGACAGGTACTGAAGGATCAGCTAGTTCCTTCTTAGTGGCAGCAGCAACCACCATAGCATCCACAGAAACTCCTTTTGTCAAAAACTGTTTGTCTGCTGGTGCCGTTATGAATTTTGAGGGTCTCCTGGGAGTGGGGTCCACCGAATCAGGAGCCGTCCATGCCTTTTAGCTACCACCTGCATGAGGGGGTCAAAGGGGGGAGACACCCAGGAGGTGGAAGGACGAGCCAAACGCCTCAAGGTACACAGATTCATCCTCCGAAGGGTTGAGGGCTGGCCAATTTCCCTCTGTTTGAGGATTTCTAGAATGTCTGCAAAAGAGACATCTTCAGAAGGGGAACGGGGGGAACCCTCGGAATCCTCTAAATCTGTGTCAGAGGTGATGGACTCAGGTGAGTCAATGTGTTTCCTCTTACACTTTCTCTTCCGAGGGGGCTCTTCTGCCAAATCAGGAGAGGCCTCGGAAGAGGATGAGATCCCACAGGGGATTCCTGAGGAGCTGGCTCTCTGCGGTCCGGGATGAGGGAGTGAGTCGACTTGACCTGAGGCACCGTAGAGGGAGGGGCGGACGGAGCCGACTGTGGAGTAGAACCAGGTTCTAACACACTCCGCATGACCTCGAATGCACCCCTGTCAGGCAGAGCCAGAGGTCCCCGCTCCGAGAAGCTGAGAACCTCCCTCGGCACCGACAGTGATGGCTCGAGACCGATGTCGGAGCCGAACTCACCAGCAAGCTCCGAGAGGAAGAGCGGGGTCGGACAAGGGTCCGATGCCACTCACCCCCTCAGAGCCGACGAGGGAAGTCCGGCGCCGAGATTCTTCGAAAGAAGAAATCGGAGCCGACGACGGAGCCGAAGACATCTGTATCGGCTCCGACGCTACCACAGTCTCGGTTCCGAAACGCCCGGCTCCGAGCTCAACGGAGTCGGAGGAGGAACATATTGATGGACAGGGGCAGGCATCGACTGATGAGTCGGGCTCTGAAGCATTTGGGCCAGTGCCTCGGACTTAAGAAGTCGACTCACTACCCTTTGAAGGTCATGATCCGACAGCCTCGATGACCTAGAGGAGTGAGATTTATGGCTCCGTTCAGACAGCAGAGGAGATGCTGGAGCCGAATGAACGGAGCCAAGGGATGGTGACCTAGATCTCTTCCTAGATGTCGGCTCCGAAGGTCTGGTCGGAGCCGACAAGGAATTTCTAATACCTCGGCCCCAGCCGGAGCCGAAGGAACCACAGAAGCTGTAGACTCATCGGCTCCAGCCGGAGCCGATGCAGACGTAGGTTTAGTAGCCTTAGGTCTCGGCTCAATAGCTGGAGCCGAGGACCTAGAAACCTTGGAGGGCTTCCCAGAGACAGAGAGGGAATCCTCAGGCTTGAGTAGACCCCTTAGGATCAATTTGTTCTTTCTTTCCTGCAGGACCCTGGGACTGAAGCCGTGGCATACAGCACAGGAGTCCTGCAGGTGCAAAGGCCCCAGGTCAGACACAAGAAGTGTGACCGTCTGTCAGAGACATTTTCTGACAGCACGCATCACACTTCTTGAAGCCTGAGACCTTTGTGTCTTTAGACATCTTAGAACAAGAAAGTGTAATCACACACACTCAGTCAAACACACTGATTACACCTTATCTTATTTTTAAACTCAAAAATAAAACAACTATCAATAGTTTTAATTAAGAGAAACAACACACACACACACCACTAGGGAATGGAAGAAAGGGCCTGAAGGCCCGAGGGAGAACTTGTAAGTTCTTGTGGGGAAGAAACGGGATTTTTGTGAAAAAAGGGGTAGAATTCCACTAAACTAAGGGAAACAAGAGTTAAAATTAAAAATAAAAGGGGTTTAAGTATACTAACTTTACTGAAAGTTTACTCACCAAGAAGCCGGTAGAAAACCAACACCTCGATCGCTGTAGCGGCAAACGAGATCTGGGGTAACTCACTCCTAGCATTGTGGGATATAAGGGGAGCCTCGAGCCGGTGGAACCAACTCTCGAGCTTTTAGAGTGGCCGAGTCGGAGCCGAGGTCGGCTCCGAACCCATCCAGCAAGAATGAAGGCGAGATAGACAACTTAACATCTACCAACAAGCTACACAGAAAAAAACTTTTTTTTTTAAACACGACGACCACACGTGGAGGGGGGAGGAAAAGGGGAACAGGTACACATACACCAACTGTACTGATCAGAGAAAAATCTTACCACCTTCGCTTAAAGCTCAGGGACCACGATGCTAACTCTTAGAGCGGCAAAGGAGATCTGGGGTTAGTCAGGAGGAAGTGATGTATTATAGGTAGGGGAGGAGCTCGGAGCTGATGGTTGCAAAATTTTTGCCGGCTCGGATCCGAATACCCATATTTGCAGAAAGAATGAAGTTAACTACTTCAGATACCTGTGGATTCTTGGGGCACCTCTCGGTAAGCAAACAGATGGAGCAAACATTTGTCCCACTGCCTCTTAAACTGGTCTGCAAATGCCCATAGCATGGTCTTCAGTGCAGAGTTTAACCTTTCCACAAGACCATTAGTCTGGAGATGGTAGGGGGTGGTCTTTAGGTGCTTCACACCACAGTGCTTCCACAGACAAGCCAACAGGTCTGACATGAAATTGGCACCTCTGTCGGTCAGTATTTCTTCTGGGAAACCTAAGCATTTGGCACCTTTTCTGCCTCAATGGAGGAAAGGGCCACTTCTTCAGGGTACCTGGCAGCATAATTTATTACCACCAGGATATACTTTTTCCCTGTGGAACTGGGGGTACTCACAGGCCCCATAATATACCACTGCCACTCATTATCAACTACTTTAGAGCCCTTAACAAAGGGTGCCCAATCTTACTGTGTAATATTAATATTAATACAAATGGTAGTTTGACCAAGAACAAGACTATTAGGAGTGGCCCACAAAGCATCACCTACTAAACATGCAAGTACTCTCAAAAATCAAATATCTCTACACAGATCAGCCACAATGAAAGGTTTAAATATATTTAACAACAAAAATTAAAAGAACAAGACAATACTAATATATATTCACAGTGACATCAGAGTTCAAAATCACAGGAAATACTTAAAATAACATCGCAGTACAGGCTCACAAAAATAAAGAAAAACAAAATCTCAGCTAAGATTTGCTATATTCCTACGTATCTAAGAGAGTTACTATAACTTTTAGTTATGTACTTACCATAACTTTAGATGTATGGGATCCATCTCGCCTACATTCTCTACAGATGGGTTCGGAGCCGATCCTCGGCTCTGACTCGGCCGCTATACAATAGAACGCAGTCTCTTATTGGCTGAGTTACCTCGTATCCCAGGATGCACCCACTACTGCTTCCCCAGATCTTGTTTGTCCGCACACATGCACACACACATAGACTGTTGTTATAACATTGCCAGGTGTTTCAAGAGAGGAAAAAGTTGAATTCGGATCGTCCGGTCTCTTCTGGCCTACAAGGCAGGGGGAAGGAGGGTGGGTTATTAGGAATGTAGGCGAGATGAATCCCATACATCTAAAGTTATGGTAAGTACATAACTAAAAGATGTAATGTGATCCTATCTCGCCTACATTCCCTACAGATGGGACAGCATCCCTAGCACCTAATTCCTGGGTGGCTCACTGGAAAACGCTCAGGAGAACCCTGGAACCGAAGGAAGCTCGACCCCTAGATGCCACATCCAATTTGTAGTGAGAAATAAAGGTGTGTAGAGAAGACCACGTAGCAGCCGCACAGATGTCACTAATAGAGAGCTTGGAATGAAAGGCTGCCGAAGTGGCCATAGCCCTGGTAGAATGAGCTTTCACTGGAACTGTAAGCTCCTTATTTGAAATGCAATAAATATGACTGATACAGTCTCTGATCCACTTGGCAATAGTGACTTTCATGACGGCTTTGCCCAATTTACTATCCGAAAAGGACACAAACAGTTGATCTGATTTTCGTGCTTGGTGTGTCCTATCCAAATAGAAACGTAATTGTCTGTGCACTTCTAAGCTGTGAAAGATATACTCAGCTCTGTTTGAATACTTAGGGAAAAAAAACGGTAATTCCAGTGATTGTTGCAAACAAAAGTTAGAACAAACCTTTGGTATAAAGGATGGGTTTGGTCTAAGAGATACTCTATCCTTGTGAAATACCAGGTATGGTGGTTTGACACATAGGGCTTGAAGTTCTGAAACTCGCCTGGCTGATGTAATAGCAACTAGAAGGGCAGTCAAGAAATTTTAAGTCACAGGTTGCTGCCGGCTCAAAGGGAGGTGCGGTTAATGCACCTAACACTACGTTAAGGTCCCACGGTGGTGCGGGATGAGATATAGGGGGCCGTAGATGCCAAGCTCCTTTAATAAAAGCTTTGCACAACTTGTTGCTCATTAAAGGTGGTTCTACGCTCTCATGAAAATTGGAAATAGCCGCCAATTGAACTTTGATGGTAGACACCGAACAACCCTGGTTGAACAGGGAAGTTAAAAACTTTAGAACCTCTGACACCGAGGCTGTCATACGGTCTAATCCTCGGAGTTGGGCCCAAATAGCAAACCTCTTCCATTTTCTGCTATACATCTTTTTAGTAGAAGTCTTGTGAGCCAAGGACAAAATATGCATGACTTCAGGGTCGAAAGAATGGCTCCTAACTATGGTCGGAAGAGGAGTAGCCAAGCTGCTAGCTTCAATGAATGGAGGGACTGATGGAGCTGTCCTAACTGATGCGTCAAGAGGTCCAGAACTTGGTCCAGGAACCAGGGACCCTCCAATGCATATTTGTGAAGAAAGGGGAACCAGACTTGACGAGGCCAGTATGGGGCGATTAGAATAATTTTGCTTTCCAAGCGAATCGCCTTCTGAATCACCTTGGGGAGAAGGGGAACCGGTGGAAAGGCGTATAGCAGACCAGGGGGCCAAGCTTGGACGGACTACAGCATCCTTGGGGATCTCCCCCGGAACTGGGGTGAGAGAGAAGAACTGCTGGCATTTTGCGTTGAGGGGAGTTGCGAAAAGATCGCAACATGGAGCTCCCCATCTCGTGAAAATCTGTGTTACCACTCTGTCATTCAAGGACCACTCATGAGGGGAGAGAATAGTCCTGTTCAGTCTGTCAGCTATCACATTGGATCTCCCCAGAATGTGTGTTGCCACTAGAAAACGTTTGGTAGCAATCGCCCAATCCCATACCTTCATGGCCTCTCTGCAAAGGGGGTAAGACCTGGTCCCTCCTTGCTTGTTCAAGTACCAGACTACCGACATGTTGTCGGACTGAATGGCAATCGTACCCTGGGGGAGGTGATCGTGCAGTGCTTGCAACGTTAAAAGCACCGCCCTCATTTCCAGGATATTGATGTGGAGAAGGCTCTCGTCGGAGTGCCACGTGCCTTGGACCGACCTGTCCAGATAATGTCCCCCCCACCCTGTCTGGGAGGCGTCCATAGTCAACGTGGCCGAGGGGGATGGGGGAACGAAGGGTCGCCCCTGATCCAGGTTGGAGGAAAGAAGCCACCAACGAAGATCCTGTTTGCACGTCTCTGTGATCAATATGTGGTGACTGAGGGGAAGGTCTTGATAAGACCACTAGACTGAGAGGAGCCACGGGAGTATCCTCATATGCAACCTTGCCAAGGGGACCAGAAGAATAGTGGCTGACATGGAACCCAACAGCTGCAGGACCATTCTCGCTGGAGCGCGACGTCTGAGGAGTAACGCCCGAACCTGAGACTGCAGCGTTGCTATCCTTTCCACAGGAAGATAGACTCGCATCTGCCTTGAGTCTATTTCTACACCAATAAACAGAATACGCTGCAATGGCAGCAATACGGATTTTGTCCAATTGAAGGTGATTCCTAAGGAGTTGCCTAGAGAGATGGTGGCTGCTAGAGTTTTCAAGAGTAGATGCCTGGAAGTGGCAGTTAGGAGCCAGTCGTCTAGGTATGGAAACACCTGGAATCCTAGACTTCTCAGGTGAGCAGTCACCACCGCCAAACATTTGGTGAACACCCTGGGGGCTGTGGTGAGACCAAAGGGCAGTGCACGGAACTGGAAATGACTGTCTCCTAGGCTGAAGCGCAAGTGTCTTCTTGACGCCTGATCTATCAGAATGTGATAATAGGCGTCTTTGAGATCTATGGAGCACATCCAAACACCTTTCTCCAAAAGCGGGAGAATGGATTGCAAGGTGACCATCCGGAATTTGGACTTTTTCACTAATCGGTTTAACTTGCTGAAATCCAAAATGGGCCTCAAGTCCCCGGTCTTTTTTGGTACCAAAAAGAATCTTGAGTAAGTCCCTGATCCGGCCTGATCTGCGGAGACAGGTTGGATGACTCCTTTTTGAAGCAGCTTCGATATTTCGCTGGCTGCCAGATCCCGTTGACTGGGTGGCGGGTCCGGGATTCTTTGGGATGGTGGGGGGGTTGAGAGAAGGGAATGGTGTAACCTCCGGCGATGATTTGGAGCACCCATTGGTCCTGAGTGATATTTTCCCAGGCCTTTAGGTGCCTCAAAAAAGATCCCCGACTGGCTCCGGAGCTGCACAGTCGGGCACTCCTTCAGGGATGCTGGAAGGAGGAGGAGCCACGAAAGGACTCGCGGTCTCCAGTGTTGCGGGGGCCTCTGCCGCCTCTAGGACGGCGTCTCCCTGAAAAATTTCCCCCTCCTCTGCCTCTAGAAAGGGAATCGCTCTGCTGCGACAAGTAAGGCTTTTGAGACTTACGGAACCACATTTTCCCTCCTCTTCAAGCCTTGGGATAAGGTCTGAAGGGAGTGGAAAACCGGGCCCCTACGGCAGTTGAAGTCTTACCCTCCTGTTCGCAGCGAGTCAAAGTGTCCTTTACCTTGGGTCCAAACAGAGAGGACCCATCAAAGAGGGCGTCGGCAAAGGAAGACTTAAAGGCCTCCGCAAAGTGACACAGGCGTAGCCAGGCTTGTCTCCATAGAGCAACACCTGTTCCCGCCGCTCTGCTCGCTCCTTCGGCTGCATAAGAAATGAGCCTCATGGACGAGTTGGATAACTAGGACCGGGTAGCCAACTGCTCAGGTAAGTTACCGGAGAGGGTATCCGAAAGCTCCTTGACCAGATCCCTCTGCAGTCTCGTGAAATGCGTCAAGTAGTTCAGAGACCTTAGTGTAAAGGACGCTAAAGTAAGGGTACGCTTCCCGTACCGATCCATGCTCCTAGACTCCTTATTAGGAGGATGGACGGACGTTGAAGCCTCTGCCACATCTTGCTGGGTGGCAGATGCCACCACCAAGGCATCTACAGCCACACCTTTCGAAAGAAAGTCCTTATCAAGGGGTGCCAAAAGGAATTTATTGGGGCGAGCTGGCACCGGTTCAACAGAGTCCGGGTGTTCCCACGCCCTTCGAGAGATCAAATCCAGAAGCTCATCGAAGGGCGGAGACACCCAGGAGGTGGAGGGCTGAGCCCCGAAGGCCTTGAGGAAAACCGACTCCTCAGCAGAAGGGGGTTTGGACTGCCAGTCGCCTCATTGCTTAAGGATCTCCAAGATGTCCGCAAAGGATACATCATCCAAGGACGACTTGGGGGACCCTTCCGCATCATCGAGGTCGGTATCCGAGGTGAGAGACTCATCAGGGGAGTCGACATGCTTCCTCTTGCACTGTTTCTTCCTCGGAGGTTCCTCCGAAGACGTTTCGGAGGGACCTCCAGGAAGAAGGGAACCCCCGATGGGGGTAACCTCAGGCCCAAGGGCTCTGCTGTCGTGAGACAGGGGGATTGCAAAGGAGCCAGTCTCCGTGCCAAGGGAAGGTGGTGGTGAGATGGTAGAAGTGGCCAGAGAGGATTTGGCCAAGGCACTCCTCATGGCCTTTAAGGCGGGACACCCAGAGTCCTGGGATGGTTCAACCCCCCAAGGCCACAACAGCAGTCGGAACTCCCGCCGCCGCCGCACCGAGAGGGAGGCTCGGAACCAAAAAGATCGGTCCCGAAGGGTCCCCCCCGGGGCTGACAGAGGAGGTCTGCGTACCAAACCCCGACCCGAAGGGCGGGGTTGGAGTTGGGGTCGGAACTGACCCGACAACCTCCACCGGCTCCACCAACACTGACTCCAACGGCGCCAAAGCTGTTGGAGGAGGAACCAAGATAGCAGGGTGGGAAACCGGCTCCGGAGCCGACTGGGCTGGAGCAGAGATCAACTTTTGAAAGACCGGAGTCTGAAAAAGCCTTTGAAGCACCCTGTCTACATCCGAATCAGACATCCTCGACAACCGAGAAGAGACCGACCGGGTCCGAGTCGACGTCTCCGCCAGCTCCGAAAGATTGGGGGACCAGCTCCATATGGGTTCGAGAAGTATCGGCGCCGAGGGAGATTCCACTACCACTGCAATTTCCCTCGGAGCCGATGGGGACTTCGGCACCGAAGGGGAAGAGTCTGAGCGGGCAACCCTCATCGGCTCCGAAGGCAGTGGAGCCGATGGAGATGACTCGCCTCTCAATGCCCAAGCTCTCGACTCCGAAGCCAGAGGAGTCGAGGCTGGAGACATCGAGGCAGACCATTCCGCCCTAGGCTCTGAAGTCCGTGGAGCCGACGGAGAAGCCTGCCTTGACTTTTTTGCTGCCGGATCCAACGGGCTGGTTGGAGCCGAAGATTTTTTCTTCCTCGAAGGGGAAGAAGAAGAAGATAGGGCTTCCTCAAAGGAAGGGGTAATAAGCCCTTTCAAAATCAACTTATTTTTCCTCTTTTGGAGCACGCGAGAGGAAAAAGCGTGGCAAACGCTACAGGATTCCTGGAGGTGCTTCGGGCCCAAACAGTAAACACACAAAGAATGGTCGTCCGTAATGGACATTTTATAATTGCATTTAGAACATTTTTTGAAACCTGATGGTCTATGTTCCTTCGACATGGTTAAGACACACTAAACTTCAAAAAGTACACCAAAACTACACAAACTACAACTCTAATAAAAAGCGCAGGATAGGGCAAGGCCCCTCTGACTCAAACGGAATCACTTGCCCAAAAAATACAATTTTACCACAAAAATCGCAAAATACACAATCACACAACAAGTAGCTGTTAAAACAGCTTTTGGGTCAGTTTTAGCAGAAAATTTGACAGAAAATGATGTCACTAAGAGGCACTTAGCTCAGCCAAGTCCGAGACCACGTCTATGCTTCAGAAGAGGCAAACGAGATCTGGGGAAGCAGTAGTGGTGCATCCTGGGATACGAGGTAACTCAGCCAATAAGAGACTGCGTTCTATTGTATAGCGGCCGAGTCAGAGCCGAGGATCGGCTCCGAACCCATCTGTAGAGAATGTAGGCGAGATAGGATCACATTACATCATAATAACTTACTTAGAGCAAGGCAGATGTGGTGGCTGGTGCTTCTATTTGTTGTCAGGTCCAAGACAGAATGCAGAATGCCCTGTCTTACTAAGAGAGTTCTAAAAATAATATCCAAAATATTACTGCTGGGAAAGCTTGCAAAATTACAATTTCTGGTCATCTGACTTGTATTTCTCATGGAAACTCCCAATGCTGCCAGCTGGCAGTATTTAGCATTTACCTGTAAAAATACCCAGACAATGGCTTCTGCTCAGATCTTTGGCAGGTGCTGGAAGTCACAAAGCAATTGCATTCCCTTCATGCTTCCAAAGTAGCAATTAGTGCACCCCAAAGACAACACAGAAAGCTTCCTAGTACAGATTTTGTCTCTCTAGCTGCATTGAAACATCTTTATGGCCTAGACTATAAAGTAATTTAATTTCAGATATTTTTCTAACGTTTGCTGGACTGAGGTTAACCTCCTATATTCCAGTTTCCACTGTTAAAATATATACAGTTAAACAGTTACAATAGTGCATGTACATTTCTGTTCTCGCCAGCAGGGAACACTGCTGATGCATATCAAACAAGCACTTTTTAAATACCTTTTCAATACAAACATCTGTACAAAACAGTTTGACATACACATGACATGCAGTTCTAATACATTTGTACAAGCATCTTATATAAATTAGTTTGATATTCACAAATGATACAATTATTTACAAAATTCCAGCTAGATGTGCTGGCAGTACCTCCTTTTGTCACAGTGATTAGGGATTTATTTTCCTCTAGAGAGTAAAATGCTACTGGGGGAGTACTGTATTAACTAAAGGCTAGGCAACTGTCTGGCTTACAGAGATGTCTGTACATTGTAGCTAGCTGAGAAAGAGGTAGGCAATGTGGTAGTTATATCCAGTTGAATTCTCTAGGGGCAAGGCAGAGGTATGTTTTACTGTAGTGCATGGAATGCCCTAATTACTCTCTGATATTCATAAGACAAATCGCTTAAGTGCCAGAGTGGTGTCAGACCTGACCTTAAATCTTAAGCACCTCCTGCTAAAGTTGTTAAGGTATAGTGTTCGGCAGTAAAATCTGCCTGTTGTGACCAGTAAAAGACAGCAGCAGAATAAAATACTTTGTTCTGCTTGCTGTCCATCAGTAACGTGCTAACTTCCTGTAATAAACTTAGAAGTTACCACAATTACAGGATGCAAGTTCACCTGTGTTTTCTGATGGACATGAAGTCTGAAACCAAAATGTTTGCTGTCATTATTTAGTATCTTCAATCCTCAGCAATTTGTCTGAAAACAACAGACTTATGAGGACACGTGGCAAAAATCAGGACATTTTGCGAAAAATTAGTAAGCTGAGAGGCACAGGAAGGCAAGTGTAAACAGAAGGGATTGTGTTACACTGTCTTCCTGACAGTACTCACATAACTCTCAACTGTCCCTTTTTTCAGGGGCATCCCTGATTTTTACTCAAATATTAGCTCTGTCGCATTTAATCTCTCCTAAAACTGGTGACTTTTGGAGAAAAGGTGGTAAATTTCATTTAACATATAATAAGAATAACTAAAGTTATAGACTTTTTACTTCAGAAAATGTATATTAATTTACATTTTCTTATTATGTTAAAATCTCAATATTAAAATTTTAAATTATTATTTATGAATTTGTCCCTGATTCTGTTGAGATTTGTCCTTGCGTCGTTGAGAGCTATTGGTAAAAAAAACTTAGCATTTTTTAAATCTTTTTTACTTGTAGTAGACGGAGCAGACAAAACCTCAATCCACTGCAAAGAACTGGGATCAGGTTACTGATCTTAACTGACGTATTATGTCAATCACAAGGTGAATTTCTTGGTACCCACGTCTCGAACATATTAGTCAGTTAAGATCGGCTTCCCAATCATAATTATCTATGTTATAGTTTACTGCAAATCTGGCTATTTTATTGTAACATTGCTCAAGTTTAGAGTTATGAGGTGAAGTTTAGTGAAGAATGTGGCAACATACAGGAGAGAGAGCTGTAAGAAATTAGAGGCTATATGTCTTCTGGTTATGTCAGAGAGATGCATTTTAAATTTATATAATTGTACCTAGTTTTTTTGTTTGTTTGTTTTGTACCTGCATGTGACACTTGGTTGAACTCTAACTGGTCATCTATGATTACACCCAGTAACTTTTTGTGGTTTACTTGTTCTATTACAGGGTTCTTGATAGTGAATGGTGTTGTTTTGGTAAAGATGTGTTGCGGCGTGAAAAGGAGTAATTTATTTTTTTGGGACAGAGATGTAATTATGAATTATTTATTCCACATTTCAATTGGTAAAAAGGATTGATGCACAAGGTCTTGAAGTTTAGAAAGTGATTTGGCAGATCAGATTGGGGTTGAGCCATCAGTGTATTGAATTAGAGTAGCATTTTTTGTAGCAGTGTGGAGATTAACAAATATATTGAAAAGTATGGCGCTTAGTATGGATCCTTGTGGGACTCCCAATGCTTACTTGACAAGAAGGTGTAGAAATCATTTTTCCATTTCACTGTTTCTGTTCTGTTTGAAAATCAGCTATGAAGCTATTGCAATGAAGAGTTGATGAGCCATAAGGTTGAGGGTTTATTTAAGAGTTTCTGGTGGGATACCATATCAAAAGGTTTTGACTGGTCTAGGAAGATGGTGGAGACTATGCTTCCAGCTTATCTCTGTAGGTGTTGACGGTCTTAAAATTAAAAAAATAGTAGTTGTGTTGTGATGAGGTCAGATGCCATTTTAGTTTGAAGAAAGAAGCTATCTATTATACAGTTGATAAGTTGCTTATTGATACATTATTCTAACAAGTTTGATAGGAAAGAGAAAATGGCAATTGGTCTACAGTTTGAAAGATGTTTATTCATTCCACCCTTATGCAGTGGAAAAATGAATGATTTTTTTTTCCCACAGTGAGTGGACTTATATTTTCAGATATGGATAAATTAATCAGAAGTGAAACTGGATATGCAATAGACTCAGCTGTCATTTTAAGATATTCACCAGACAGACTGTGAGGGGTAGTTGTAGTAGGTTCATAGGAGATTACTAGACTAACGGTTCAATAACACTTATAAACCTATCCAGTTTTACCCAGATTTTACCCAATTTTCTATCCCTAGAGAAAAGATAACAAGGATCAGCAAAGCAGGGTTTTGACTATTTTTACAGACTGCCTCTGTCCATAAGGGACATGGGTGCCATCCTAGGAGTGAATTAGCAATTTCCCATCCACTGGTCCAGACTGCACTTGAGATGGTCAGGGGAGGGCTCTGCTTCATATGAATAGGAAGCCTAGCAATCTCTGGGGCACATCTGTCTCTCCAGCATGATATATTCATGTCAGAGATCAGGTTTAGAACTTTGGAGCGGGTAACCCCCGTGCAGTTAGTTTTGTGAATATAAAAAATTTCCATCAGGGTTGGGACACACTCAGATATAGATCATCCCTCAGTAACCTGTAGGAAACTATAGTAATGGGACTTTTAACCGGTCCACATATGACATGTTGGTTATACCCTGCACTTTTTTTGTGAGAAATCTCTGAGGACACTCCAACTGCTACAGGTGCCTGGAGAGGGTCATGCCAAAGGGAGCACACTTCGTAGGTTCATAGGTGTTTACTAGGCTGACTACTACAAGGGCCTTTTTAAGTCTAGCCACGCATCCCAAATTTCCAAGTTCTGGTACCCTTGATAAGTGTAAGCAGGGGCTTGGGAGATGAAACATTTACAAGCAAGGACCTGGAAGATGAATCACTTACAGGTTGCCTGTGTCCATTAGAGACATAGGTGCTATGTCAAGGATGAGTTTCATGTTCCCATCCAACTGTCCAAGTTATACTTGAATTGGGTTAGGGAGGAACTCTGCTTCTCACGGGATGGGGAGTCTGTTCCAGAGACGGGACAGTCTCTGAAATACATAACCGTCTCGCCAGCAAGTCTTATTTGTATCACAAGCAAGGTTTCAGACTTTAAAACAGGGAATTCTGGTGCCATTTGGTTTGCTGATAAGCAGGAGGTCCATCAGAGTGGGGGTTTAACAATGTCCTATGGGGTTTAACAATGTCCTATATGCCAAGCATAGATGTCCCTTCAACAGCCTGTAGGAGACTGAATACAGGAATAGGGCCTTGAGGTGGTCTGCATAGGACATTTTACTTATGCCCTGTACTCTTTTAGTGAGGCACCTCTGTGGACATTCCACATACTTGATTACTGGTCTGATGAGGATTAAATACAGTGATACTGTGACATCCTTAGTTATGGATGTCATGCCCTTACTTATAAGTTGACCCATATAGAAGGATTTCCTCACCATTGTGGACACATGGTAGCCACAGTTCAGATTACTGAGAACGCGGAACTCTCACCACTGTGCCCAATCTTAAGGGGGTGCTATCAATGTTGTAATTTGCAGGGGTGTTTGATTTCCCAAATAGTATTATTATGCACTTCTCTGCATTTACTTTGAGGCCATGGCTCTGACACCAATCATTACTCTGCGTCAGATCTTTCTGTAGGACATCAATATAATTTGGGAATTCAATGACTGCCCCCACCTTACAGTCATCAGCAAACTTGGTCAGCCAAAGGCCATCTACATTTGCCTTGACATCTGAGAAGCATATTCCAAACAGGATGGGGTCCAATATTTTGCCCTATGGTACTCCACTGGTGACTGGCTTCTTGCTGGATGTGGATTCCTCCACTGTAACATGTGTCCTATCCATGAGCCATTTGGCTATCCATCTGCTGAAGTAGAGGTTTATGCCCAAATTGTATTATGCCAAATGCCTTGGCCAGGTCAAGGTAGGTAGTATACACAGTCTTACCCTCATCCATGACCTTGTCAAAGTAGTCCACTAGATTGAGCAGGCAGGGACTGCCCTTGAAGATGAACTTGCGCTGGGTCTGGAGTCTGCAGTCTTCCTACATCATTGTTAATCAGGTCCAGGATTTACCCTTTTCCCCTAGCCTTGCATATGAGGTTAGTCAGACGTATGGGTCGGTAGTTTCCTTGGTCTGTTGATGGTCCTCCCTCGTGCAGAGGAATGACTGTTGCTGTCCTCCATTCTACTGGGAAAAAGGCTGTCTGGAAACTATGATTAAATAGAGATCCATGCGGGTCCGCTAAGTCATGTTTCAGGTTATTTAACAGACACCCTGGGATTCCATCAGGGCCCATTGATGCTATGTTTGTAGCTTTAGAGAGTGCAGTGACAACCTGTTCTTTTGTGATAACAGGCAAATGAATGGTAGGGGGTACTTTATAGGGAGTGGCCGGAGGTGATGTGGGGGTGAAATTTGAGATGACTGTATCAGACAGTAGATTTGCTATTTCTTCTGGCTGAATATAGTTAGTGCCATCTACAGCCAACTCAACACATTGGTGAGTCTCACCCTTAAGATTTCGGACGTATTTCGGAAATGTATGAAACTATTTAGTATGGAAGATGTGAATTCAGTAGTAGGAACTCAGACTGAATTTATATATTATTTCCCCAAGGTACAATAATTGGGCTAGACTAGATAGCCATTATATTTCACAGGAACATTTGTATTTCATTGAAAGCTTTGACACATCCAATAACTACTTCTAATCACGCACCAATAAAAACTAAGATAATAAATGCAGGGTAATGAAGTAACAAGACACTGGTGCTTTCCACGTACCCATTAAGAGGAAGGAATTTAAGGAATGGGTAGTGGAACTTCTACAATGAAAACAGAGTATAAAAACAGGGTTGAAATAAAAGAGAAACAGATATGGTAAAGAAATAACAGAAATTACTCAGAAGGCCTGAAAAAGGTTATAAAGTACTGCAGAGAAAATAAGGGAGTATCTGAATAATATGCATGAGTTTAGAAAGACTGCAGTTAAGCAACTATTTTTTGACAACTCCACAGCACAAAAAAAGTTAGCATACCGACTTGGGCAACAGATCATTGAAAGGGGTGTCGTCACACTAAGGAGCCTATAACAAAGAAAATAACCAGAATTCCTGTACAGATTTTAGAGATATTCAAACAAATTATGAAAATTTGTATAAAGCAGAGAAATGTGGAAATCAAAGAGTACAAATGGAAATATTTATGGAAAACTAAATTATGCCAAGGTTAGAAGTAGACAGGGTTCAACAGCTAACAATAAAGATAGGAGGTGAAGAGAAAAACAGTGATGTACAATCAATCTTCAAAGGAAAGTCTCCAAGGAACCAATGGTATTTCTGTGGAAGTTTGGAAATTAGGACGGAAGAAATGATAAAGATCTGGAAGATGTTGAATAACAGTATTTTAAAAAGAAGAGAAGCACCAACCTCTTGGAAGAAAGCTGTGATGGCTGTGTTACTTAAAGATGGCAACGATCTTTCAGACCCAGCTTCATAAAGACCCATTTCAATTTTAAACCACAATTATAAAGTGCTTATACCTACACTAGCTAGAAGAATGCCAAAGGTGTAGCCAAAGTTGTTACATATGGATCAGTGTGGTTTTGTAAAGTAAAAGTAAACATTTGACAACATTAATAGAACAATGATGATCCAGACAGAAGCAGAATGCAAGACAATCTCTGTTGTTGGTTGGTCTTGATGCAGAGAAAGCATTTGACAGACTGAGCAGTGATTTTATGAGTAGGGGACTGGAAGCATTTATATTTCCTGATAAAATAATAAGGTTAACATTAGAAGAATATATGAAGCATCAGAGGCAAGAATTAAAGTGGGAGATTTCCTCACAGATAAGCTGTGTTTAAACAGAGCAACAAGGCATGGATGTCCTCTTTCCCTTGCCATCTGCTTTACATTTAGAGCCACTGGCAAAGAAAATAAGGGACTCACAAATACAAGGATATTATTAGTATGGTAATCAAGAAATGTTGGCTTCATTTGCAGGTGATATTAGTTTGTAACTGATAAATTCAAAAAAAAGACATCTCAGGGTTGTGGAACATTGTAAGACAGTTTCAAGTCTTTTCAAGATATAAAATTAATGAAGATAAACAAAGGCTGTAACTGTAAATTATGTACCCACACACAAACTGGTTCAGCAACACCCATTACTTATGGGGACATAAGATGAAGTAATCAGGAGTATGGCTTAAAAAGGCTTCTTATATGGCAGCTAAGGATAGGTGGGAAGAGACTAAACAAAAAAGAATACAAAAATTGACAAATTAGAAACTCTTTTAATGGATATGGATAGTAAAATACAAGCAGTGAAAATGTTTTTATTCCCTTTCGTCTTGTATATAGGTCAGGCATACTTTATCGACCCGAGAAGTTGTGGACAATAACTATTAAAGAATTGAAGGAATTTATCTGGGAGGGAAAGAGGGCAAGAGTTAAGTAGAATAAGTTGATCCTTCCAATAGAACAAGGTGGTATAGGTTTACCCGATTTGAAGGGATATTTTAGAGCTACACAGTTAAGGCTTATAATCATAACAGAAGCAGAAGGTTATAAGTCAAAGTGGAAAGGGATGTTGGTAAAGCAAGAGGGAAATTCAAGAAATAGAGACTGGGTTTTGGATGCACATCCTTAAGGAGAAAAACTGCCACACAGAATGTTATATTTATACAGTAGCAGAAAGTATTTTAAGAACTAAGTCACAGCTTTGGCCGGCTAACATCTACCTGAAATCAACTGGACGTATAAGTGAATTTAAGTACACTTTTATCTGCTCTTTTGCATATAGTATTGTGGCTGTCTCTCTACAGTTAGTTCCCCACCCTCCCTCCTTGTTCTTGTTTTGGTGTTAATGTTGGTGGCTTTGAAATTGCCCACCCCTTTTGTAGATTTGTATTTGGATACTCCTTCTGGGATCAACGCATTTGCTCACTTAACTGAGTGCAGTGAGATCATATTCTGATTTCAGGCACTCCTACTGTGTACAAAGAGCATTTGGGAAGGACAACCCCTGAAGCCTCTTAATCCTGCTCTGTTCCCTCCCTCCCTAAAAAAAAAAAATATATATATATATATATATATATATATATATATATATATATATATATATATATATATATATATGTGTGTATTTTTATTTATCTGCTCTTACTGTAACTGTCTTAGTTGCTTTTCTGCGTGCTATCTGTTCAGTCACTCTTACTCTGCACTTATTACTGCTTGTTAGTAGCCTTCTAATTTACTGCCTTCTGCACTTGTTTTTAGTCATTTGTTGATTTAATTGCATTTATATGAACTGTATTTGCCGTAGTGTTGCTACACACTTGGGTGTGCTGGCCTGCACTACAATATGAATTGTATTTACAGCGGTTTTAGCTGCTTTTCTGTAACAAAAAAAAATACTAAGCTTGTTTCCTGACTTTCCTGTAACTAGTCAAGTCCAGATACAGACTTGCTGTATCCAGGACTGTTGGTAATCTTCTGAGCCCCCCAAGCCTTTCTGTGTTGGAGGGAAGCCTTCTAGCTTATCAGTGGGAGTGGTAACCACTAGGTAGCCTATCTACCACGGGAAGTGTGTTTTGGCCCTGAAATTGTAGTTCATTGGCCGTTTGAGCAGTTTTCCCATCTCTTTCTCCTTTCTGGTTAAAAGCCAGTTTTGCGTTTGGTCCCTGCCTTTCCTATAACTAGTGTAGTCCAGGTACAGATTTGCTGTATCCAGGACTGTTGGTAAGCTTCTGAGCCCCCCCCCCCCCCCAAGCCCTTCTGTGTTGGAGAGAAGCCTTCTAGCTCATCAGTGGGAGATATAAGCACTAGGTAACCTATCTACCACAGGAGGAGTGGTTTCTGGCCCAGAAATTATAGTTTATTGGTCGTTTGGGAAGCTTTTCCATCTCTTTCAACCTCCTGATTTAAAAGTTTGTGTTTGCGCTCATTTCCTGCCTTTCCTGTTACTAGTCTAGTCCAGGTACAGATTTGCTGTATCCAGGACTTTCTGTAAGCTTCTGAGCCCCCCAAGCCTTTCCGTGTTGGAGGGAAGCCTTCTAGCTTATCAGTAGGAGTGGTAAGCATCAGGTAGCCTATCTACCACAAGAGGAGTGGTCCCTGGCCCACAAATTGTAGCTATTGGCTGTTTGAGCATTTTTTTTCCATCTCTTTCAACTTTCTGGTTTGAAAGCCGCACTTGTGCCTCTTTCCCGCCTTTCCTATAACTAGCCTAGTCCAGTTACAGAGTTGCTGTATCCAGAATTGTTAGTAAGCTTCTGAGCCCTCCCCAAGCCTTTCTGTGTTGGAGGGAAGCCTTCTAGCTCATCAGTGGGAGTGGTAAGCACTGGGTAGCCTATCCTCCATGGGAAGACTGAGTTTTGGCACAGAAACTGTAGTTTATTTGGCCATTTGGGCAGTTTTCCATCTCTTTCAACTTGCTGGCTTAAAAGCCTACGTTTATACTTGTTCCTCGCCTTTCCTGTAACTAGTCTAGTCCAGGTACAGATTTGATGTATCCAGGACTCTCTGTAAGCTTCTGAGCCCCCCCAAGCCTTTCTGTGTTGGAGGGAAGCCTTCTAGCTTATCAGAGGGAGTGGTAAGCATTAGGCAGCCTGTCCACCACAAGAGCAGTGGTTCCTGGCCCAGAAATTTTAGCTACTGGATGTTTGGGCAGTTATTTTTTTCCATCTCTTTCTACGTTCTGGTTTAAAAGCCGCAATTGCGCTCGTTTCCTACCTTTCCTGCAACTAGCCTAGTCCAGATATAGAGTTGCTGTATCCAGGACTGTTGGTAAGCTTCTGAGCCCCGCAAGCCTTTCTGTGTTGGAAGGAAGCCTTCTAGCTTATCAGTGGGAGTGGTAAGCACTGGGTAGCCTGTCTACCATGAGAGGAGAGGTTCTTGGCCCAGAAATTGTAGTTTATTGAACATTTCGACAGTTTGACCGTCTCTTTCAACTTTTTGGTTTAAAAGACCACATCTGTGCTTGTTTCCCATCTTTCCTGTAACTAACCTACTGGGTAGCACTAGAAAGCCTTAAACTGATAAAAGCCTTCTAGCTTAGAAGAGAGACTTTGGAGTGATTAAGTATCAGTTTTCTGTACTTTCTTGCTGTACTTAACTGTTTTCCGCCTAAACAGAAATTTGCCAGCGTCTATTGTGATTTAAAAGCTTGTTTTTTTTCACATATTGTACTTATTTGACTGCCTGCACTTTTAAAAAGTTGTTTTTTGTTTAAATAATTTGTTTAACTGTTGTAGGCTACACATAAAAGTGCAATAGCCTTTTCTGATTGTTCGTTTAAAGCTGTTTTAACTGAATTTTTTTTACTGTTTTTGCCTTATCTTTTCAAAAAAAAAAAACAAAAAAAAAATGTCCTTGTTTCCCGCCTTTCTAAGCTAGTATAGTCCAGTTTTCAGGCTAGTGCTGAATTCAGGGCTGTGATACTAGTTTCTGAGTTGCCCATAACTTACTTGGATAGAAGTAAGTTTCTCTGTTCACCTGTGCTTTGAGCAATCTATCTGTCCCTGGAGGAGTGGTTCCAGCCCAGAAGGTAGTAGTTTATTGGCCATTTTGGGCTAATTTCTATCTCTTATTTCCCTACTATAAAAAACCGCATTTGCACGGTTTTGCGCACCGGGCAGTGCCCGTTAGCTATGGTTAAATTATTCCCAGCTTCACTAAGTCTTGTCTTCAGTGTTTCCCTTGAAACTAGTCTAACTCTCAACCTAAGCACTCAAAAAGCATCTTAAAGCCCAGCACTTGCTCAGACCTAGTAGCAAGCACCAATATACCCTGACACTGACTGCCCAACAGGGCAAGGCCCTTTATTCACCCCTCACCAACCAAGCAACTAAGCAGCTCACCCTACTAATCAGGCATGACCAAAGGGCAACTTCAGGTGCACTCTCCAGTCCAGCTGGTGAATCTGGGTATCCTGAGGCAATGTTACAACTGCCTCATGTACACAGACAACCCTCTCCCTCCTACCACAAAACACTAACATATGCGAGAGATGCAATTATACAGCCAAACTGGAAGCTAAGCTGTCTCTACCCAAGACTGGAACAGACAGTCAAGAGGAGAAGGTTAACACTTGCACCACATGTCCAGCCGCACAAAGACCTACTAAAACAGCACTGGCAAAAAATACGTATGTTGTTGTTGTTTGTCTTTCGGCTTTTCCCGGTTAGGGGTCGCCACAGTGGAACTCCGGTCCGCTAATGATTGGCAGTTGGTTTTTATGGTGTCAAGTTGCCAGCCCAACGCCCAACCTTCAACAAAGGCACCCCCATTCAATGCATGTCTTTCGAACGCCCACTCGACCGCGGGGAGGACATGCAGACTCCACACAGAAGGCACTCCCAACCCAAGCCAAGAATCGAATGGGAGAACCTCTTGCTGTGAGGCAACAATGCTACCGCTACACCACCGGTGGCAAAACATACATATAAATACACAAAATCATACTCGGAAGCTCTAAATAAAAACCTGCAAAAGCATCGGAGACCTCCAAAGCAGACACCCAAACAACCTACACTTCCAATCACAAACCAGACAACACATAAAACACAAAATCAGTGCGCCGCAAAATCACAGCCCTTAAGGCGAAATAACATACCTAACACATTAGTAATAGGCGACTCTATAGTCAGGCACACTGACATCCCATTCACTAGGCTGGACAAGCAGAAGGTTACTGTTAGCTGCCTATCGGGAGCCAGAATTCGCCACATAACACAAGCACTCAGGTAATTTCAGAACAAGTACAAATATGACTCTTGTCATTGCTCATGTTGGTGTGAATGACTTGATACGTACCTCGCTGGACTGCATGAAGAGAGACACATGGAAGAGATCTCTGATCATGCAGCCCAGGCTGGTATGACCCTGACTCTGAGTAGCATCCTGCCCTCACCAAGAATGATACCTCAGTATAAAGAAAAAAATTATCAATTTCAACAATTGGCTAAGCTTCTGGTGTCATTCAAAGGGGATCCAGTGTCTGTCAGCCTGGGATGACATGCTCGACAAGCCGAGTTGCTTCACAAGAGATGGATTGCACCTGTCACCCCTAGGCTTTCGAATACTGGCCAAGGCTCTTGCTGCCCACATAGTGCCTTTTTTTAGGCAAGGCTCAAAAGTCAAACCCACCTCCGTAAACAGCACAATTAACAAAAAACTGACGATTATGCTACTTAACGCCATGAGTTTAAATCTCAAAATGCATGCGCTCGAAGCACTCCTCAGTATGGAGAATGTCGACATCTGTGCAGTAACTGAAACCTAGTTCAGGGCTCCAGAGAGCACCCAAGCACTACCGGACTACAACTCATACCACAAGTTTCAGCCACAGAACATGGACCGAAACAAAAAAGAAGGGGGTGTATCCATATTCATCAAGGACACCTACACCTCCAGGTTAGTGTCGCAGCATACCTCTGAGATCATCCATGTGCAACTAACATCGGGCAAATCTGCAATGCAAATTGTGCTACAGATCACCCTCCATGACCCAGGACCACCACTCCACCTTTCTGGAGACACTGGAAAACATGAAGGTCCTACCAAACACCCTGATATTAGGCGATTTCAATTACCCTACCATTCATTGGGAAAACTACTAGAGTACAAATTCCCATGCCCAACGCTTCCTGGAATTCATCAACTCAAACACCCTGGATCAGCTGGTAAACTCCCCTACTAGAGGTGAAAACATATTGGACCTGGTCATCACCAACATGGGCGACAGGTGTTCCACACTAGAGGTCAACCCGTCACTGGTAAGATCAGACAAACTATCACTCTGGATGTCCATACCCCACCCCCAACTAAGGAAACCACAGTAAAAAACTTTTCTAAAGCAAACTTCACCTTATTTAAGACAGAGGTGGTAAGTTTCACAGCCCCCACGCTAAAGGATAATACTGCCCAAGATGCAGAAACCTTTACAAATGCACTCTATGAGCACCTACAAGGAAGCATGGATCGTGCCATCCCTAGCAAAACCAAGAATCACTCCTCTAAGAGAAGGAAACCAGTTTGTAGACCCCTGCAATAAACAGGCTATACAATAAAAGGAGGAAACTAGTTCAGAAAAAAAAGCAAATCCCAAAAAGGAAAGACATCCCTGATCAGTATCAGTAAGAAACTAAGGTCCTTCATGAAATCATCCAAGGCTAACATCAAAAGAAAAATAGCCAAGGATTCAAAAGATAACCACATAGCCTTCTTTAGCTATGTTAAGAATATAAGTGGCAACTCGCAGATATGCACTGAACTAGTGCAAAATAGCACAAAATATACTGAACCTACTGACATTGCCAACATCTTGGCAGATCGATTCAGTGCAAACTTCACCCCCCTCTCACCTCCAAAAGGGACCACAACAATACCGGAAAAGTGTGGTGTCCCAAAAATCCCAGACGCACAGGTGAAAACAGCCCTTTCAAAAGCCAAAAACACAGCGTCAGTGGGACCAGACGGTGTCCCAGGCTACGTCTTGCACAAACTACAGAACAAACTAACCCCCCCACCTAAACACGCTGTTCAACCTCAGCCTCTCCACAGGCTATGTGCCCATAAATGGCACACAGCAACGGTTATTACTCTCCGCAAAGGAGGGGCCACAATTGACCCTGGTAACTATTGCCCCATAAGCCTGACTAGCCTGGTCTGCAAGGCTATGGAGCGCATCATCATGGAACTCATTAACAAAGACATTGGGAACCTCCAAACACTTGACCCGACCCAGTTCAGCTTTGTTAAAGGCAGATCATGCCTACTAAACCTGGTTGACTTCTTCGAGACAGTCACCAAGGCCATAGATGAGGAAAAAGTGGCTCACACAGCCTACCTTGACCTTGACAAGGCTTTTGACACCATTTCCCACTCAGGTATTACAGAAAAACTCTCCAGCCTGAACATAACCCTCTACGTCACGAGATGGGTTGCCAAGTGGCTTACAGACAGAGCTCACACGGTAAGAATAGCAGGCTCCAGGTGCGAGACTAAACCAGTCACAAGTGGTGTCCCGCAAGGCTTGGTCCTGGGACCCCTACTGTTCGGCATATACTTCTCAGAAGTACAGGCAAACACAGGAGGACTACAGCTAACCAAGTTCGCCGATGACTGCAAACTGGGAGCCATAATTGACTCTCTGGCTGACACGTACATCCTCCAAAAGGGCCTTACTGAGACGGACATCTGTTGTCAAAGTCATGGCCTCAAGCTAAATGCCAAAAAAAGCATCGTCATCCCATTTGGGAAAAACAAAACACCCATGAATTACTGCATAGGTGGCAGCCCCCTTAATACAGAAGAGGTAATAAGAGATCTGGGGACCCAGGTAGATAGTAATCTCTCCTTTGACAATCATATTGCCAAAGTAGTTAGGAAATCCTTCTATGTGGCCCATCTAATTACTAAAGGGTTCGCATCTAGAAATAAAAAGGTTATAGTGCCCCTCTACTCATCACTCATTAGACCCATCATAGAGTACAATGCCTCGTTTGGGATGTACCTCACGAGACACTTCCAACAGCTGGAAAAACTCCGGCTGTACTCAGTGGCATATCGCTTACTCAGACGTGATGTATGCCCGACTTACAAAGCCATGTCCAACTCAGAATTGATGGACATGCTCCACCTAAAGAAATCCAAATCACTGTGAGCCACGCGCTCTAGTGAGCTAAACCTCACCACAACAATAAATAGAACATGCTGGAGGGATTCCTGTCACAGAGACTCCCTATGCTTTTCAACAAGATTCCAAATTACATCAGGCAGAGCCCCTCACTAACACTCTTCAAGAGAAACCTTGATGAGTGGATGGGTAACAGAAAATACACCCCTGGGATCACTTCATTGGCTCTGTTTGACAGAGGATCAGTTAATTAATCAATGGGGCTGTGAAAGCCGACACACTCTGGCTAGGCTTATAAATGCCCTCGGGCAGAGAACCTAGTACCTACCTATGAACCTATAAGCCAGAACGAGAATGGAGAAAGGAAACTTTGCCAATAGGGATGACTGCAAGTAGGGGTACAGAAAATAGTCAAGAGGGGGCTGGAATTTACTGGAGAAACCTGGTAAAGGAATCAAGATATTGGGAGCAAATACCTTAAGCAGGAAAGGTAATAGAATAGGATGAGCTCAAGAAGACATCTGGATAGCTAGGGTTTACCTTCCCTACCAGTGCTTGATCTCAGAGTACAGGAAAAGGAAAGGGATAGGGGAACATTAACTTAAATATCTTTTCCGGTACAATGTTTAGTTGAATCTAGAGCAGAAGCAGGTGTTAAAAAAGGAATAATTAGTAGGGCATATAAAATATTGTATTATAAGAATCAATTAGATGTCTGAAAAGGTTGGGAAGAAAGACTAAAAAAGCTATTTACAAGAAAACAATGTTAAGATATATGTATGTCTTCCAAGTATGCAACCAAGCCTAGAAGGTTTAGGATCTTTGCATGATAGTGTTTGCATACGTATTTTTATACCCCAGGCAGATTTCAAAGATTTTTTTTCTCAGCTAAGTAGCAAATGTTGGAGGTGTGATGAGAAGAAAGAGGTAACTGTGAACATATGTTTTGGGAGTGTACTGAGTTGGCAGACTTTAAAAATCCCCTACAGAGTACTCTGTCAGAAATACTGGCTGAGCAAATGGCTGTTAAGTAGGGAAATGATTCTTTTGATCTGGGATACAAGATCTGAATTGCCTAGGCATCGTAAAGCCCTATTAAGTATAATACTGATAGCTGCCAAAAAAGCAATTACTAGAAAATGGAAATCAATGTCAACATCAACTGTATTTGAGATACTGATTATAAAAGATATAAAAAACTGAAGAGGGATCTTTAGAAAAGGGAAGTTGCAAATTACACAAGTAAATGAAAACTGTTGGAACAACACATGCATAATAATGTTTAGGAGGAGGAGTGAGGTTTAAGGGAAGGCAGGAATTCAGCATTTTTTTTCTAATGTTGGACTGATGACGGTAGCAAAGAAAATATATGTGATGTATATTACATTTAAATTGAAAAATGTCTGTTTTCTTTTCTTTTAATATACATTTGCCTATATCTTAAGTGATAATTAAACACAGATGTTTAAAAATGGTGGATTTCTGGGAACCTGCATGCAGTTGGCTGCAATACAGCAACAAAAAAAAACAAAACAAAAAAAAAAAAAAAAAAAAACATTTTTGCCTGAATCTCCTTGTGTTCTGACTGTGCTTCTCAAACATTTTGGAAATATAGAGTATATTTTAGAACATTTATTATAACTGTAATTGCCTTAATATTGCTACAACTCAAGTGCTCTAAGTTGCACTGCATCTGAAGTGTTTGTGTGTTTTAGCTGCTTTTCTGTATACAGACTTCTCTGTATATGTAGACTAGCTACTTATTCTGCTGTGTTACTGCCTCAAATAGTTTTTCAGTTGTGCACTTGCCTTGCTTCATTTAAAAAGTATTAAATTGCTAATTTTGTAGAGTTTTAATTGCATTTACTGTTTAGGACTACACACTCAAGTGTGTTAGCCTTTTCTGTGTTTATTTACTGTATTATTGCATTGTTTAGCCTGTTTCAACAAAAAAAATACTATCTTGTTTGCTCGTTTCCCACCTTTTCTAGCCAGTCCATATCCCAGGCTTTGCTTGTCTCAGGACTTTATTTTCTGTGCTCAGAGCTATCCAGACCTTGCTGTGGTAGAGGGAAGTCCTACTGTTTACCAGTGGGACTGGAGAGCATTGTACTGCCTATCTAACGCTAGAGGAGTGGTTTCCAGCTCTGAAATTGTAATTTTATTAGCCTTTTTGGGCTGATTTCTATCCCTTTCAACTTTCTGGCTTAAAAACGCGTGTGTTTGCACATCTTTGACATTGTGCAGCACTGCGAGGCTACAGTTAAACTATTCCAGGTGCCAGTAAGACTGCTGTTCAAATTTTCCCTTAGAACTAGCTGGCTTCTCAGTAGTAGCACTAAAATCTGAACCCCTGTGACTAGCACTTGCTCTAGAACCTGCTGGAAAGCAATAGGAAGCCTGAAACTGATTCAAGCACTCAGCTTTCCTTGTCAACAAGGAGAAATTAATCATAGGCACTAAACAGCCTATAAAGTACAGTTTTGTACCTACCATAAATGTAGATGTCCGAACTGGATAGCATCTGCAGTCATAACAAGTGGGTTGTCCTGTCGTCAGGCAGCCCTGCAGTCGGCCGGATTCCAAAGTCCGGGTCCGGCTTCGGCTGATGTCGCACTCCACCCGACGTCATCTCTGTTGGTCTTCGGGTATAAAAGCATCAGCCGACGCCATTTTCTTCAGTGTTTCTTGCCCCAGATGCCAGTAGCCCTCTTGCAGGCTAAAAATTTGGATAGATGCCAATGTTTCCAAATAGATAGAGGTAAACACAACAATAAGCATATATGTACATATATACAAACAAATACACCATAAAAGACTCCCCCCCAACAGCTAGCTATTAGGAGGGTAAACACCCTAGGAGTACCACAGAGGGGAAGGAGGGAGGGTAATCCTGACTGCAGATGCTATCCAGTTCGGACATCTACATTTATGGTAGGTACAAAACTGTACTATGTCCTTCATGGATGCATCTGCAGTCATAACAAGTGGGTAGAATACCATAGCTAACTAGGGGAGGAGGATAAAGGTAGATTATGGTGTGTTTAGGATCCCTTGCAGTACAGCAGTGGCAAACCCTGCTCGGGATCTGGAATACAGAGGCAAATTATAATGCTTGGCAAATGTATGCACGGAGGTCCAAGTAGCCGCCTCAATAATGTCTTTGGTTGCCACTCCTCGTAAGAAGGCTGTGGTAGTGGCTGTTGCCCTTGTAGAATGAGGTCTTATGTTCTGTGGAATTGGTTTTCCATGGAAGGAGTAACAGTATCGTATGCAGTTTCCTATCCATTTGGAGCTTGTCTGTTTGGAAATAGCTTTTCCTTCCCTTCCTGTTGCATAGGCTACAAAAAGTTGGTCAGTCTTTCTGCTGTTTTTTGTTCTGTCCAAGTAGTAGCGTAGCTGTCTATGTACATCCAAGGTATGCAGTATTCTTTCCGCTCTGTTTTGTGGGTTGGGAAAGAAGGTAGGTAGGTGGATTGCCTGGTTCAAAGACACTCTGGATACCACCTTGGGCATAAATGTAGGATTAGTCCTCATGGACACTCTATCTTGGTGGAAGATTAGGAAGGGTTGCACTGCCATTAAGGCCTGTAGTTCTGAAACCCTCCTTGCTGAAGTTATTGCCAGTAGGAAAGCAGTTTTCCATGACAGGTGTTGTAGGTCTGCTGTTGCTGCTGGTTCAAAGGGTGATAGTGTCAACTTTTCTAGCACAAAGTTTAAATCCCAAGCTGGTAATGGTGGTTTCCTTGGAGGTTTTACATTCTTGATTCCTCTGAGGAACTGCCTGAGCAAAGGGTGCGAAAAAACAGGTGGATCGAAGCTGTATTCTGCTGAAATAGCTGATGCATGTATCTTGATGGAGGAGTAGGACAGGCCTGAATGAAGAAGTTCGGCCAGATACTCCAGAATGTTAGGCATATCTATGTTTGACACATCTTTTCCTCTTTCCGTACTCCAAATGACAAACCTTTTCCATTTTCCAGCATAGTTCCTTCTTGTTGAAGGTCTGCGTGCTTCAAGAATAATGTCTTTAACCCTTTGGGAAAGTTCTGGATTAGCTGCTGTTATGTGATGTTCCATGCAGTCAGTTGCAGCGTTTTTAGGTTTGGATGTATGATGCTGTAGTTGTTCTGAGTTAACATCAAAGGCATCAGAGGTATTGGCCACATTTTGTTCTGAGACATGCTCTTCAGTAGTGGGTACCAGTGCTGTCTTGGCCAGTTTGGAGCTATCAGGATTATCCTTGGACGTTCTTCCTTGATTTTTAGTAGTACCTTGTGTATCAAAGGAAGAGGTGGGAATGCATATGCTGTTAGGCCTTTCCAGTTGAAGGAGAGTGAGTCCACTTTCCATGCTAGTGGGTGGAATGTCCTTGTGCAGAATTTTTGAGCTGGTGATTGAGAGGTGATGCGAATAGGTCTATCTGTGGCATTCCCCATTTCTTTGAGATGGTCTTGAAGATGTCCGGGTGCAGCTTCCATTCGTGGGCATCCAGTGGTTCTGCTTAATATGTCTGCTAGAGTATTGTCTTTCCCGGTACAAATATTGCCTGTAACTGAATGTTGTAGCTGAGTGCCAGGGTCCACAGCTCCAAGGTCATTCTGCATAGGGGTATGAATGAGTGCCTCCCTGTTTGTTGATGTACCACATGACTGTGGTGTTGTCTGTCCTTATCATCAACTGGCCCTCTTTGAGAAATGGTTTGAACTTTTGGATTGCCAGTTTTACTGCCAGCATTTCTTTTAGATTGATGTGCAGGCGAAGTTGATCCTGTGTCCACAATCCTTGCACGCATTTGTCCAGCATGTGGGCCCCATCCTAGGTCTGAAGCGTCTGTTGTGATGGTCTGGCTTGGTTGACATCTGCGAAAGGGTAGGCCTGGGTTTGACTGGCATGCCTGAGCCCACCATAGGAACTCCTGTTTTAAGCATGGAATTAGTGGGATTTCTGTTTCTAGACTGTGTCTGTGTTGGGACCATAAATTCTTTAGGTACCACTGTAGTTTCCTCATATGTAGTCTGGCAAATGGGACCAAGATTATGCATGATGCCATGAAGCCCAAGGCCTGCAGAACTTTTCTTGCTGTTAACTTGTTCAGTTTTGTTAGTGCCAAGAAGTAAAGAGGAAGTTCTTTTGTTTTTCTGTAGTCAGGAATGCCATTTGTTGTACTGTGTCCAATTCCGCGCCCAAGAACGTCCTTGTTTGGGATGGTATCAGCCTTGACTTTTGTAAATTGACTGTGTATCCCAGTCCTTGTAGCAAGTAAATGACCCTTTGTAAATCTGTTGTCAGCTTGCTTTTGTTGTCCCCTTGTAGCAGGCAGTCGTCCAGGTATGGGTAAATTTGAATTCCTGTAGTCTGCAATGGCGATTACTGATGCCAGGCATTTTGTGAATACTCTGGGCAGTAGATAAGCCAAAGGGCAATGCTGAGAATTGATAGTGCTCTGATCCTGCAAGAAATCTGAGGTATCTTCTGCAGATTGGTCGAATGGGGACGTGCAGGTATGCCTCCTTGAGATCTAGAGTTACCAGCCAAGACTCCTTGCCCAGCATGGGAAGAAGTTGCTGTAGGGTCAGCATTTTGAATTTTGGGACAATGATGTATGTATTTAAGGTGGACAGGTCGAGAATTGGTCTCCAACTTTTTTCCTTTCTTGGAACTAGGAATAGTCTGGAGTAGAACCCTTTCCTTGTTCTGCTGTTGGCACTCTTTCCACAGCTCTCATGCTTGCTAACTCCATTATCTGGGGTAGAACCCCTGTCTTTTGATTTGGAGGTAGACTTGGCATTCCTGCTTTGACTGGTAAAGTGTGGAAGTGAAACCGGTAACCTTGATCTATGGTTTGTAAAATCCACTTGTCTTTTGTTATGTAGTGCCAGTTCTTTGAAAATAAGGTTAACTTTCCGCCTAGAGGAGCTGCTATTTGTTCCCTGGTAGGCGGATTTAGGATTAAGTCACTGTGGTTGTGCTGATGTAGTGGCAGTGGCTGTGTCTGTGCCTCTGTTGTTACCTTGCCACTGTCGTCCTCTGTAGGCACCTCCTCTGGATTGGTTTCTGCCTCTGGCGCGTCTATTCCTGCCCCTTTGAAATTTTGTGGAGTCAGGAAAGGACCAATTTTGGCAGGCCAGTTCCTGCTAAACCTTGGGGGTTGAACCTGCAAGAAATCTTTAACAGTTTGAACAGATTTTGCCTTTTCTTCCATTTTCTTCATAACCTGCTGGGCAGGTGTACCAAACAAACTTGTCTTGTCCATAGGAGCATCTAGCAACTTAGCTTTAACATGATCTGGTAAAGCTTGTTCTTTTAGCCATGCATGCCTTCTTATCACTGTGCCTGTCATGGCTGATCTAAATGAAGCCTCCAGTGCATCATAGCCACATTTTAAGGAATGGTTGCTAACCTGTTGTATGTTATTTACCATCTCTAATACATATTTCTTATCAAGAGATTCATCAGTGGTTAGTGTTTTAGTTAACTGATCAAGCATAAACTCTTGGTATTGTATCATGTGAAACTGACAGTTTAAAGCTCTAGCTGAGAGAGTAGCTGAAGTGTAGACCTTTTTACCCCATCTGTCTAATGACCTTGCTTCCCTTTCAGAAGGAATAGGGTTTTAGCTGTGGTCGCTACTGCCTTGGGACCCTGGGATATAGTTTCTGGGTCTGCAAGTGGGGCCTTGTAAAGGTGGTGATGAGTATCTGGCACCCTGTAAAATCTGTCTGGTTTGGCAGGGGCTGGGGTAAAGAATCTGGAGCGGAGCAAACATCATTGAAAGCATCATCCACCACAGAGAGAACAGGAGGTATAGCTAAGGGCCTGTGCTGTGGGAGGTGCAGAAAGGTCCTAAGTCTTTTCTGGAGTCTGAAAAATCCTGTTGCTGCCATTGGAACTGTTCTCGCATGGCATGCAAGGTTTCCCCAAAGGAGAATTCTTCTGGTGGGAAGCAGCTGGAATGGATTCTTCAGCATCAGAATCTTCAAAATTGGAGAAGGGAGCCTCAGGCTGGTCAGTTATGTCTGATTCATCAGCAGAATCATCAGAAGACACTGCCTCAGGGGCATCTGCCCTAGGTCTCTTCTCTGGGGCTGAGAGGCCCTGTCTGGGTGAGATTGAGATCCTCTAATTAAAGAAATTAAATCTTCTGCCAAAGAAAGCATTTGAGAACTAGAAGAGGGCCTGGATGTGGGGTCGTTTAACAGGCACTGTTTTAGAAGTCTTGGCTGCTTTAGCCCTGGCGAAGGCCTTAATGGACATGGCAGCTGGAGGCCTAGCAGCACCACGTGCTGGGGTAGAGACATCCAAGGGAATGGTGTCTGATAAGTCAACCACCGTAGTGGGTAAAATTTCTGAGGTCGATTCAAGAGTTGTAGCAGGGGCCTCAGTTGTAAGAATAGGGTCAGCTGTACTTTGATCAGTTTTCTCGGTTTCAGCCGAAACCGAGACACTCATGTTTGCTTTACCGTGGTTTCGGCGAAACCGCGGACCCAGTGTCGGTCTTTATCTTTGCGTTTTTGGGGGTAGTCGGAGGATCCGGCGGCATAATGTACGCAAAATCAGAACCGAAAAACTGTTCTGCAAACTCCGACCGACGCCTAAGCGTTCGTCGGTTGAAAGAGGCACAGGCCGAACAGGCTGCTACGTCGTGGGCTGGGCCTAAACAAGGCAGACAGTAAGAGTGGAAATCTTTATGAGGTATTTGTTTCCCACAGGTTAAACAATTGTTAACTTTTTCTGACATCGGCTGAGGCAAGAAAGAGTCCCCAACGGGTACTTAGCTTTAGAAGTCTTGTAGTATTCGGTAGAAGTAATCTCTGGATCCGACCGACCGGCACTTGCGAACAGCTTCTGCTTGGCCACGCGGCAAGAAAGACTGAGGAAAATGGCGTCGGCTGATGCTTTTATACCCGAAGACCAACAGAGATGACGTCGGGTGGAGTGCGACATCAGCCGAAGCCGGACCCGGACTTTGGAATCCGGCCGACTGCAGGGCTGCCTGACGACAGGACAACCCACTTGTTATGACTGCAGATGCATCCATGAAGGACATCTGCAAAGTACCTTGCAAAGGTAAGGGAAACAGCTCTTAAACTTTACAAGAAAGCACTAGGAAGCCTGAAACTGATTCAAGCACTCAGCTTGCCTTGTCAATAAGGAGAAATTAATCATAGGCACTAAACAGCCTATAATTGCAAAGTACCTTGCAAAGGTAAGGGAAAACCGCTCTTAAACTTTACAAAAAAGCACCTAAACAGGCATGTCCAAGGGTTAGCTTCCGGTGATTTCTCCTGTCCATCTGGTGAATCTGGGCATACTGGGGCAGTGCGCCAACTGCTTCATGTACACAGACAATCCTCTCCTCCTACCACCCAACACTACAACCTGCGAGAGATGCACTTACATAGCCAAACTGGAAGCAAAGCTCTCTCCGGCCAAGATTGTGCTAGACAGTCAAGAAGAGAAGGTTAACACCTGCATTACACCTCAAGCAACTCGTAGCCCTTCAAAACCCACACCATCAACACCCACACATAGCAACACTAAACCCACATATGTGGAGGCCTTTAACATTAACCTGCCCAAGCAACAAGGACCTCCGAAGCCGAAATGCAAACAAACACCAGTCACAACCAAAATGACACATAGCTCACAACACCAGTGTGCCACCCAACAACAGCCCCTAAGGCAAGACAATGTACCCAACACTTTAATCATAGGTGACTCTATAGTCAGGCGCACTGATGTCCCACTCACCAGGCTGAACAAGGAGAAAATTACAGTCAGCTGCCTATCGGGTGTCAGGATCCACCACATAACGCATGCACTCAAGTCACTCCACAACAAGTACAAATACGACTCTGTCATTGTCCATGCTGGAGTGAATGACTTGAGATGTACCTCCCTGGACTACATGAAAAGAGACATGGAAGAGCTCTTGGATCATGTGACCCAGGCAGGTATGACCCTAGCCCTGAGTAGCATCCTGCCTTCACCCAGAATGATACCACAGTATAAGGACAAAATGATTGACTTCAACAACTGGCTAAGCTTCTGGTGTCATTCAAAGGGGATCCGTATTTGTCTGCCTGGGAAGACATGATCGACAAACCACAATGCTTTGCCAGAGATGGTCTGCACCTGTCACCCCTGGGATTCAGGTTAATGGTTAAAGCTCTTGCCACCCATACAGTGCCTTTTCTAGGCAAGGTTCAAAGGATATAACCACCACCGTAACAGATACAAGCATGCAAAATCTGAAGGTAATGCTATTCAATGCTAGAAGTCTAAACCTCAAAATGCACTCTCTCCCTCAAAATGCACTCTCTCAAGGCACTCCTAAAAATGGAGAACATTGATATCTGTGCAGTAACTGAGACCCAGTTCAAAGCTCCAGAGAGCACCCCTGCAATACCAGGCTACAATTCTTACCACACTTTTCGGCCACAAAACCAAGACCGAATCACTAAAGGTGGAGGAGTGACCATATTCACCAAGGATATTCACACCTCCAGACTAGTTGCCCAACACAATGCATCTGAAATTCTCCAGGTGCAACTAACACTAGGTAAGACTGCAATCCAAATTGTAGCTTGCTACAGATCCCCCACCATGCCCCAGGATTCTCACTACACCTTTCTAAACATACTGGAAAATATTAAGATACAACCAAACACCTTAATACTGGGTGATTCCAATTACCTTGCCATTAATTGGGAAAACTACTCGGGTACCAACTCCTTTTCCTAATGGTTCTTGGAATTCATAAATTCCAACGCCCTGGATCAACTAATCCATTGTCCCACCAGGGACTCCAATATCCTAGACCTGGTCATTACCAACATGGGAGATAGATGCTCTACACCAGTGGTCACCCCCTCATTGGTCAGGTTTGACCACAAGCAAATCGCCTTTGACATCCACATCCCACCCCCACCCCCTAGTAAGGAAACCTCCTTAAAAAACTTCTCCAAATCCAACTTCATGCTACTGAAGTCAGAAGTGACAAACTTCACAACACCCATGCAGACGGGATCTGGAAGTTCGACTGCAGAATCCTACACTAAGGCACTGTACGAGCACATCCACTCGTGCATGAATCGTGCCATCCCAAATAGAGCCAAGATGCTCTTCTCCAAAAAAAGGAAGCCAATCTGGTGGTCCCCTGCTATAAACAAACTATACAACAGAGGGAAGAAACTGTTGCAGAAAAGAGGAAAATCCCAGGATGCAAAAAACTCCCTCACCAGCCTCAGTAGGAAGCTGAGATCCCTCATACAATCCTTAAAAGCTAGTTCCAAAAATAAAATTGCCAAAGATTCCAAAGACAACCACAAGGCATTCTATAGTTGTCAAGAATCTAAATGGCAATGCTCAGATCTGCTCTGAGCTACAACAGAATGGCAGAATTATACTGATCCCAAGGATATTGCCAATATCCTGGCAGATCGATTTAGTGCCAACTTCACCCCCCCTCACCCCCTAAAGGGCCTATCTCAATACCAGAAGATTGCCAAATTCTGATAATCTCGGCAACACAGGTAGAAACCGCACTCTCCAAAGCTAAGAACTGAGCATCCATGGGCCCTGATGACATCACAGGCTGTGTACTACATGAACTACAAAATGAACTGGCACCTCACCTAAGTGTCATGTTTAATCATAGCCTCACCTCAGGCTTCATGCCCACTGAGTGGCGCACAGCTACAGTTATCCCACTCCACAAGGGGGGATCCGCCTTGGATCCCGGGAACTACTGCCCCATCAGTCTGACCAGCCTGATCTGCAAGGCCATGGAACGCATTATCATGGAACTTATAAACAAAGACATTGGCAACCTTCAAACACTGGACCCCACCCAGTTTGGGTTTGTGAAGGGCTGATCTCGTCTCCTGAATATGACTGACTTCTTCGAATCAGTCTCCAGAGCTGTGGACGAGGGTAAGGCGGTCCACACAGCCTATCTGGACCTCACCAAGGCCTTCAACACCACCCCCCACTCTGGAATCATAGATAAACTTACTAAGCTGGGCATAAATCCCTACGTCACTCAATGGGTTGCCAACTGGCTTACTGACAGAACCCAGACTGTAAAAGTAGCAGACTCCAAATCCAGCTCCAGACAAGTGACAAGTGGAGTACCTCAAGGTTCAGTCCTGGGACCACTCTTGTTTGGCATCTACTTCTCTGAAGTACAGGCCAACACTAAGGGACTCTGGCTAACAAAGTTCACAGATGACTGCAAACTGGGAGCCATTATTGAATCCCCAAATGATGTGGATATTCTACAAAAGGGCCTTACAGAAACAGATGTCTGGTGCCCGAGCCATGGGGTCAAGCTTAATGCCAAGAAATGTATAGTTATCCCCTTTGGAAAAAAACATGTACCTATGAATTACCACATAGGTGGCAGGACACCAAACATCGAAAGTGTGATGAGAGACGTAGGGACACAGGTGGACAGTGGTCTCACTTTCGATAACCACATCGCCACAACAGTAAGGAAATCTTTCTATGTGGCACATCTCATCACTAAGGGCTTTTCATCCAGAAAAAAGGAGGAAATTGTCCCACTGTACTCATCCCTCATTAGACCCATTATAGAGTATAATGCCCCATTTGGTATGTACCTCACAAGACATCTGCAACAGCTGGAAAGGCCACAGAAATACCTCACTAAAAGAATCACAGGCATAAAGCAGATGCCATATGCTGACAGTCTAAAAAAACTCCAGCTATACTCCGTGGCATATTGTCTACTCAGAGGCGATCTCTGCTTAACATACAAGACCATGTCAAACCCTGAGCTGTTGGACATGCTCCACTTAAAGAAATCCCAATCCTTCAGGGCCACATGCTCCAGGGATCTAAACCTTGTCATCACAATGAACAAAGCATGCTGGAGGGATAGTTTCCTAACCCAGAGACTCCCCATACTCTGGAATAGACTGCCCATACATGTCAAGCAGAGTGCCTCCTTGGCCCTCTTCAGAAGGAACCTTGAAGATTGGATGGGAGATAGGCAATTCACCCTGGGGATCATGTCAGTCGCCCTGCTAGACAGGGGTCCAGAGAAGTAAATATTGTGGGAAGAAATATCCAGGGAATTGTTATAGCTATAGGCCCTAGGGCCGATAGCCTAGTACCAACCTATGAACCTCTCATGAGCCAGGCACAGTACATAGAGCATTGCTCTGCTGCTGGCCTCTGAAGAGGCTTTGACAGCTGTATGTGTGGCAGAACTAGGTTTCTCAAGCCACATATTTAGCAAAACACAGCTCTTTAAAGACAGAAACTTCAGTGAACTTCTTCGCCTTTCCCATGTTATTATGGCTCTGGGATTTGTGGTTTTAGGCCCACAAGCAGAAGTTGCTCTCAATGAAGACATTGAACAGGCGTGTGCCCCTTGGCTCAAAGTCAGAAGCTTCTGGTGCTCCCAGCAAGCCTTTCAATTATTTTTCCCTGCTTTTAAGACTTCAAGTTAAAACAGGAACACTCCTTGTAGATATAAATGGTGTGATCCCCCCCAGAGAGAAGACAAAATGAAGATGGAATATGCCTACCACATGCTCCACACTTTAATTCCAGAGACACTGCCACACTCAGTGTGTGTATGTGGAGGAAGGGAGACCACAACCAAAAGAAAATCACAAAGTCTGGGACTCTATACAGTATGTAGCACAAAAACAGCAAATAGAAAAACTTTTCCAAGGGGTACTTATTCAGGAAGTCACTTGTGAAAGACTGATAGACAATCTACTACATGGCAAAGAGAAATGAGGATGACAAGGGCTACTCTCTCTTTTTAGAAAGGTGTCTTACTGATGTTTACAGTGTGTGTGTTTGCTGCATTAATCTAACCTGAAAATGAAGGTCATGCCAGATGGCCAAGCATCTTCCTACAGCAGTGATCCCTATGAAGAAAGCACAGTTGTGTAAGAACTTTCAACAGCAGTAGATGTCCTACAGATCACTGCTGCAGTATTCCAATACTGCTGGGTTCTCACTGAAATTCCCTGACATATGGCCAAGGTATCAAAGCCAACATTTACCATGTGGCCATACATTCAAGTTATGACCTAAAATCATGGGTATAAGGGGTACATAAGCAGACATATGAGCATAAGATCCTCAGACTATCTCAAAGTCAGGAGACTTGGAGACACCCAAGGAAGGGAACTAAACAGAAGAAAAAAAGTCAGCTAAGAGGAGGAAGTCTGAAGAATGGCTCCCTCTCAGTTCACGACAGAACCAAGGACAAAACATAAGCATGAGAGAAGGAAGAGGGCAGGATGGGAAGCCATACAGCAGCAGTGATCAGTATGACATCTGCTGTTATACTATATTCTTATACAACTGTAATATGTACTTCCTTAGATCAATGTTGCTGTATTCCATTACTGTTGGGTTATTCACACAGCTCAATAACTGGTGGGGATGGTAGGGTCAGATATAGGTGAAAAGTCAATTAATCTAGGGAGGACAGATCTAGCAAAGGAGGCTCTGGATCTAGAACAGTCATCTATCCTTTGTGAAAGTGTGCACAGATGACACAGTGGCTGTCTGTAAAAAAGCCCTGGAATTATTTCCATTGCAAAAAGCTTCAGAGAAAGCAACTGCACTAGTGGAATAGGCCTTAACCAGAGAAGTTAAGGATTTGTCATGCTGGACATAAAAAAATATAAAATAAAAGGCTTTTGAGATCTAGTTAGCAATGCTTTTGCTTACATTCAGGATTACCTGACTTGGCCTTCTAGAAACAAAAACAGCTGGTCTGTCTTCCGAATGTCTAGTTTTATCCAAATAAAATCTGAGCTGCCTGTGCACATCCAAGGAATTTAAGAATCTTTCACCTTTGTTTTGAGGATTTGGAAAGCAGGCGTGAAGATTAATGGCCTGGTTGAAAGACAACTCATTGATCACTTTAGGCATAAAGGAAGATTGACCCTCAGGGAAACATTGTCCTTATGGAAAATAAGGAAGGGGGAAGAAGACACAAGGGCTTGAAGTTCAGAAATCCTTCTGGCAGAAGTAAGTGCCACCAGCAGAACGGTACTCCACATACAAAATTTTTGACAGGCCAAAGCCACTGGTTCAAAAGGTGGCTGGATAAGCATTTCAAAGAAAAAAAGTTAATGTCCCATGTAGGGGGGAATGGCCCTACTAGTTGGGTGCAAATGAAGGACTGCCCTGAGGAATTGCTTCACCTCAACTCTAGAAAGTAGTAGTGAATTCTGAGGCATACACGAAGAAACACCAGATAAGTGTGCCTTGCTGGAGGGATAAGGGTAGACTGGCTCCTGAGAGCTCACACAGAAAAAGAATATCAGGAATCCCAACTTGAATAGGATTCTGTTTTTGTTTTTAACACCAGACAGAAAGTACAGTTGTGTACACTTACCATAAATGTAGATGTTCGAGTGTATTCACTGTTGCAGTCATCACCTGTGAGTTATCCCTGCTGTGGTAGCCCTCGGCCGGCCTGAATACCTGAGTCAATGTTGTGAAGGCTGCCAGCCTAGCTAGATAGAATTTTGGAGATCATTTTGTCATCTGTAAAGATTAATGTAACAGTACACTCTGCTGGCAGAAAGCTGACCAAGTAAAGCATATTGTGACCCTTTGATCTAGTCGGCTCCAGCCTGTCTAGATGAAGACATTCATTCTACTATTTTAACCAAGAGTTAAATTGCTAGATTTAAACATGCAAATGTATTTTTTTTGCTCTGCTTCCTGACCAGCTGCAAGATAACAAAAAGAGATGTTAAGAATGTAAATGTAGTTTCTGTTAGCCTGGGAACACAGGGAAGTGTGAAGAATGATGTAATGGGAACCAGGAATGTGATTTTAAAAACAGAGAGAATCAGAGATTATTAAGCATTTTTGTCTTGACCATCCAACTCATCAGCACTCTGCCTGTTTCTATATGTAAGTTTATCTTAAACTTATGTTTTCTCTTAGAAATAGCTAGAAACTAGAAAGATTAGACTAAGTGTTTTTTTCTGTGATATCAGAACTGTACTACTGAATTATTTTAAGCATTTCTCTGTGATCTCTGAACTCTTGACTAGCACTGTGTAGCAAACAGCATTGTCTTGTGTTTTTATTATTTATTGTTAAATATTTTTAAACCTTGCAACTATGGCTGTTTTGTGTAGAGATAATTTAAGCTCTTAAGAGTAATTGCAATGCCTTCGGTAAAATTGTACAAAACCTCTAATAGCTTTAGCCCTGGGCTACACTACCAATTGGATAATAATATTGCACAGTAATAATTGGACACCCTTTTAAGGGCCTTTGAGTAGCTGATAAATATTAGCTGGGTGGTGGCAGTAATTACTACCGTATAGTCTGGGTAAAAGGGGCAAAGCTGAAGAACATGTGCCAGCCTTCCCAAGAAGTGTCTGTGTGGTTGTATAAACTGTTATCTCAAAGTGTGTGTGTGTCAGCTACTTGGGCAGGGATACCAAGCACTGGTTGGACAGAGGGGATCCTGGAGATTTTAGCTTGCCCAGCTGGCTGAGATCTGGACCCTATAGCTGTGCCAGTGGGGAGTCTTATTGGGGACCTGGAGAGCAAGGGAGCGACCAACCCCAGACTGAATGTGATCTCTGTGTGCTCTTAAGGGAAACTGCACTTTACTGTGTGCATTTGTTATCCTTTCCTCCTATAGGAGATGCCCCTCACTGGTGTTAGTGATGAGGATTGAGGTTCCTTGATTGCTGGACCAGGGCACAGGCATCATAAATGTTTTTATGCGCCGGCTGCTGTTGCCTGAAGTTTGATGTCAGGTCGTCAGTACTATAAGGCAAGGCAGCCAACATCATTACATCAGTTTTTCTTCCCCTAACCCATCAGAAGCACAAGGGAAAAGACAGAAGTGGTCCTGGTGGCTAAGAGACACTTTGGGAAACATGTGTCCCCTACGGGAAGATGCGAAATGGGGGATGGAGGGAGGGAAACCAAGACTACAGCACTGAATACACTCGAGCATCTACATTTATGGTAAGTATACACAACTTTTTGGCAGTGTGCAAAGTTATAAATCGGGAGGGGTTTGGATTGTCAGCATTTTTCTGATGAAGTTGGAGACGAAAACGAATTGGTAGTAGTTTCAGTGTTATCATTGTGTGCTGTGTTGTGCTTTGCTTGCTGTGGAACACATTAAATGTTTTAAGGTGGTTACGGCTTGCTGGTGCTTTTTTCCTGTTTATTGGTTATGTTTTGGGAAACTCATCCTCCTGGACTTGGTTTTGTGCCTTACTTTGTGGATGGCAGAGCTTATTGTATCCACCGAAGCTGCTTCAATTGGAAGCAGCAATGAGAAAACTATTTCGGATTTACTGGGTAAATTTGCAAAGCTTGTTGATCTTATGACGCTGATCTGTCAATGACTTGTTAAGTCCGCCTCTTTTTCATCACTTCCTGCTAACCAGGAAGCTGGGGTGAAGTCAAAGCATAGTAATGGCGTTTTTTTCTGACTGTACTAGTGGTGAAAACAGCGGAAGGAGCAATTTATCTGTTTTTGATGGCCTGGGGCTCCAGAGGTGTTTAGACAATTTTCTGAACAATGAAACTAGTGGAGTCTGTCACTCTGATTCAGGACAGGATGTGAGAACACAGGGTGACTCTAATGCTGTTTCTAGTCAAAGTAATTCTTACAATTGTAATTTGGGTATCTGGCTGAATCAGCAAGTTTCTTTTAACCGGACAGACTTTCATTCAGATGAAACTGACACCTATTGGAACAATTTAGGCAAATTGCATGATTTATTGCTTAAATTTAAAACTCTTGATGCTGACAATGTGTATCTAAGGGAATGTTTAAATTTAAAAGTTGTACCTAAAGGGTTGCGTGTGTACAGATACCCAAACAATGTTGAAGAGGAATCAGAGTTTCACTCAGAATTGATAAGAATATTTGATATGTGTGGTTTTAAAATTTTGAAAGCTATTATTAAGCAACATGAAAGGCTAATGGGTGTTTTGAATGAAAAAATTAACAATGTCAACACCTGTATCTTAAAAGATTTAGTGTTTACTGTAGACGAAGAGAAAAAAGTATTTTGACCTAAGAGCCCAAGTAGATGAAAAAGTGCCATTGATTGTTGGTAGAAAGAAAAGAAAGTTAAATAGGGATCTGCATGAATATGAACATAATACTCACTACCCTAGACCAAAAGGTGCTGCTAATTTTGAAAGATATGGAAATATGGGTGGGTATAACAATGGTAGGGGTGACTACTATGGTTCTGATTATGTTAACCATGATTTTAGTACAAATCACCCTGCCGGGCACACTATCAGGACCCTTTAGAATACCCCCCCCCCCCCCGAAGGTCCGAGAGACTGAAGAGCAAGCCTATGACCAATTATTATCAGGGCAATTGGAGGGGGTGGAACAACAACAGGAGGGGGAAACAAGGTCAATAGTTGTTACTGGTACTACCACAGTGCATGATGAAATGGAGTCAGATAAATGTACTGTGGAAAATGGACCTATTTTGACTTGCCAGGGACACACTATTTTTAATTATACAAGTTTGCACATTACTAAGATCTTTTTTGATTTATTTTCAAACGGTTTTAAATTTGTTCCCTGCAAAAAATGTGTTTTAAGTAATGTATTAATTGACTTGAAAATGTTCATTCGCAAGAAGAATTTAGAACTTTTGCTGGATAGGCAAAGTGTTGCGAGTGAAGGTTTGAGAAGGAAAAGTGTGTGGAATCCCCCTGTGCACCCTCAGGTTAAAAATTTAGAGAATGTTTTGGAAATGGAACTTAGAGAAAAACTTTGTTAAAAAGGTTAATTTTAACCTGACATCTGAAGAAAAAACACTTTTAGAGTCTATTAGGAAGAAGAAGTATGTGAGGGTGATGAAGCCAGACAAGGGTGGGGGCACGGTGCTCATGGTTGTTATTATGTAAGACAGTAAGATGATGGATATTTTGTTACACAGCAATTATGTGAAGGTCTCTATTAATGAGGTGCATATTGGATACAAAAAGGCTTACATAGCACTCAATGATATGGTATTGGAGGGTCGTATAGATAGAGACTTTCAGATTCCTACACAACAAGGAACCAAGAGTACCATCTATCTTTGGGATTGTGAAGGTCCACAAAGATGTGCAAGATCCCCCCTTGAAGCCCACTTTAGCTGCTTGTCAGTCTGTCACTGCACCCATTGCTAAATATTTAGATCACAGGTTAAAGAACCTGTCTGTGGGTGCATGTAATGTGCTGAAAGACTCATGGATTTTTAAAAAGTGTAAAGGACAAACAGATAACCAAAGAAGTCATTTTTATTACTACTGATGTGGTGGATCTTTTCACATCTATTTCCCATAGAACTGGCTTAGAGTTTTTTTAAGAGATTCTAATGAACGGAAATAATTTTCCTGAAGAAGAGATTTATGTTGTTACTGTCTTAATGGAACTGGTATTAAACAACAATTTTCTCTATTCTGAAGGGGAATTTTTTCGACAGTTAAAGGGAGTTGCCATGGGGGCCATGTGTGCCCCCACTTATGCAAACCTAGTGATGGTTTGGTGAGAGCAAACGTATGTGTTTAATTCAGTATTTAAGGATTGTTGGGCACTATACAAATGTTTCCTTGACTATATCTATATATTTTGGACAGATAGTGCGGAGAAATTTATGGACTTCTTTGAATACATTTCCAACAGTACTGATTTTTTAGACACATATAAGATAGGTTATGACAGTAATGACTTTTTGGAGTCCATATTAGGAAGAGTAGTAATGGGTTTGAATCAAAAGTACACAGCAAGGAGACATATTGTAATTCATTTTTGCACTTTTCTAGTGCCCAGCCATACTTCCAAAAGGAAGGAATAGTGAAGGGTCAATATGTACGTGGTAGTCGAATGACATCTGATGACAATGATTTTTTGGATGAGTGTGACCTACTAAAATGTATGTTTTTAGAAAGAGGATACCCAGAGACCTTGATTAAGGAAATCCAGGAAGTACTGCAGCATGGGAAGGACAGATTTATACCGATTTTACATTCTGGTGATACAGTATAAAAGAAAGGGTAACGAGCAATGGGGACAGGGACTCCTATGAGAATGCCTTTATTGTGGATTTTAGTGGTGATGCGCAGGTCATTAGAGACATTGTCCAGAGGGAATGGAACAGATTTTCCAAGCTCTCTGCTTTGAATTTAAAATTTGATGTTCCACTAAAATTCATCTTCAGAAAAGGTAGATGTATTAAGGACCTTATGGAAAACAAACCTGGGGGAAACCTAATTAGAAAAGTGGGTACCTTCAAGTGTGGAGCATGCCAACAATGCCCTTTTATAGCGGATACTTCTGAAATTACCATCAGTAACAGGAATAGACGCATTACCTCTAAATCCTATTTTAATTGTGAAAGTAAGGGACTTGTTTACATTGTAACCTGTAAGAAATGTAAAGCGCTTTGTGTAGGTAAAACGGAAAGGTGTTTAAAGAAAAGAATATATGAACACCTTTACGACATTAAGAAGGGTAACAACAGAAACGCATTATATAAACACACTTTGAGCTGTGAAGGTGCTTCTTACAATTTTTTTCGTATTAGATGAAGTGGTAATGGATGGTAGGGGGTGGTTCTTGGGAGACCATGTTGGAATATAGAGAGGTTTACCGGCAACTGGTATTAGAAGCCAACAGGTGGCTGGGTTTGACCGACATGGTCTCCCTAGCCCCAGTTTTAAAATTAAGAGCAGCGAAGTTATGAATTTCACACACGTGGTTTGTAATACTGTTCAACAAGATTGATTTGACTTGATTTTTTTTACACTAATTTATTCATTTTTAACAAGCATTCATTGTTTTATATCCATCTGTTTATTTACTACAGGCTTTGAAAGTGTGTTTTTAGATATTTAAAAGTGTTTTAAACAGGGGAAAGTTGTATTTATTATACTTGTTTTTATGGTATGTTTAGGAAAGGGTTAAAATTTAATTCAGTGTCACATGATTTTAAGTTTTGGCAGTGTGCAAAGGTATAAATGGGGAGGGGTTTGGATTGTCAGCATTTTTCTGATGAAGTTGGAGATGAAAACAAACTGGTAGTAATTTCAGCGTTATCATTGTGGGCTGTGTTGTGCTTTGCTTGCTGTGGAACACATTAAATGTTTTAAGGTGGTTACGGCTTGCTGGTGCTTTTTTCCTGTTTATTAAGTGTACACAACTGTACTATGTTCTTCATGTCTCACTGTAGCAGTCATCACCTGTGGGAGGAATCCCAAAGCTGAGGTAAAGGGAGGAAGGATGGGTAGAGTCCTAGGTATGGGTCAGGAGGCCCTGCAGAGGCAAATCCTGCCCTAGACTTGGAAAAGAGAGGTAAGTGGCAATGCTCTGTAAAGGTATGAACAAAGGTCCAGGTGGCCACTTCCAATATGTCCCTAGTAGATACTCCTCTCTGAAGAAGGCAGTGGAAGTGGAGGTTGCCCTAGTGGAGTGGGTACGGATCGATTTAGGGATGGATTTCTGATGTAGTTTGTAGCAAAAATGGATAGTGTGAAATCCATTTGGAAATGGTTTGTTTGGAGACTGGCTTCCCCTTTGACCCTGGGGCAAAGCTTAAAAGAAGCTGGCCAGTTTTTCTGAATGGCTTAGTGCAGTCCAGATAGTATCCGAGTTGTCTGTGCACATCTAGCGAGTGCAGAATTCTTCCCCCCTTGTTTTGAAGGTTGGAAAAGGTGGTGGTGGCCTGGTTAAGGGTCACATCAGATACCACCTTGGGCATAAAGGAGGGATTAGTTCTCAGGGAGACTCTGTCTGCATGGAAAATTATGAAGTGCTCAACAACCATGAGAGCTTGACGTTCTGAGACCCTTTTGGCTGAGGTGCTGGCTAGTAGGAAGACAGTCTTCCAAGAGAGGTATTTCAATTCTGTTGAAGCGGCAGGTTCGAAAAAAGGTAAGGTTAGTTTCTCTAATACACAATTCAGGTCCCAGGGTGGAGTAGGTGGTCTTCTGGGAGGCCTGATATTAGAAGACCCTCTGAGGAATTGTTTAATCAATGGATGAGAGAAGAGGGGTGGGTCTGAATCATAATGGGCAGAGATGGCAGAGACATGGATTTTAATAGAGGGGAAGTAACAGGCCACTATTGAGCAACTCTGCTAAGTAATCCAGGATGAGAAGGATGGAAAGTTGGGAGGTACTGCCCCCTTTTGATTGTTTCCAGGAGCAGAATCTTTTCCATTTCCCTGAATAAGACTTTCTTGTGCTGGGCCTTCTGGCCTCTGTGATGATGTCCAGGACCGGTTTGCTAAACAGTGACTTCTTGTTAGTTTTAGTGTATGAGCTATGCTGAAAGTTTGAGAGTCTGTAGGTGCAGTACCTTCCCCCTCTCCTGGTCAAGAGGTCTGACCTTAGGGGAAGCAGCTTTGGGAGCTGTAAGGTCAGACTGCGTAGTAAGGGGTACCAATGCTGTCTCAGCCAATCTGGAGCGATGAGGATGGCCTTTGGTCTCCCCTCTCTTACTTTGATCAGAACCTTGGGAATAAGGGGCAGAGGACGGTATGCTTACACAAAGCTGGAGCTCCAGGGGAAGGTTAAGGCATCCACCTTCCATGCTAGGAGGTGATACTCCCTGGTACAAAACTTGTGCAGCTATTGGTTGAAGAGCAAGGCAAAGAGGCCCACCTCTGGGGTTCCCCACTCCTGGGTGATTTGCAGAAAGATTTCTCTGTGGAGCTGCCATTCGTGGGGGGTCCAGTAAGTTTCTGCTTAGGTGGTCTGCCAGTGTGTTGCTGATCCCTGGTAAGTATTGGGCCAATTAGGTGTAGCCCCATGGAGGTGGCTGTAAGCCACAGACTGATGGCTAACCTGCACAAGGGGTAAGATTGGGTGCCCCCCTGCTTGTTGATGTACCACATTACTGTGGTGTTGTCTCATCTTTATAAGGAGGACCCCTGGCCTGAGATGGGGTTGGAAGGAAGTCAGAGCATTTTGTACTGCCATCATTTCTTTCTGGTTGATGTGCAAGTGAAGTTGCTGTGCATTCCAGAGGCCTTGGGTACACCTGCCTGTTAGGTGAGTGCCCTAAGCTATGTCTGAGGCATCGGTGGTGAGTGTCTGGCCGGAAGGGTGGAGGATGAAGGGAAGGCCCTTATTCATGGCACAGGTCTCTGCCTACCAGAGAAATTAGTCCCTTTTGCAAGGGATATGTGGGAGAGTGGTCTCTAGGGACAGAGTGCTGACACCAAATGTTCTTTAAGTACCACTGAAGCTTTCTCATGTGAAGCCTGGCGAGAGGGATGAGAAGGATGCAAAATGCCATGTATCCCAAGCCTTGCAGGAACTTCCTTGCAGTGAGGTGACTTCTGGAAGCCACCTGGGTGAAGTAGAGAGGCAAGAAGCTCTGCTTTTCTGAGGATAGGAAGGCCATTAGGGTTGCTGTGTCTAGCACAGCTCCCAGGAAAACAATTTTCCAGGTGGGGGTTTGCTTTGATTTTTTTCTCATTGATGGTGAACCCTTGGGAAGTTAGGAGTTTTTTGACAAAGAGAAGATCCTAGAGCAGCTTTTCTTTGCTGTTCGCCTGAATAAGTCAGTCATCCAGTTAAGGGTAAATCTGTATATTTCTCTGTCTGCAGAATGCTATAGCCAGAGTCAAGCATTTGGTGAATACTGTGGGAGCAGTAGATAAGCCAAAGAGCAGTGCAGAGAACTGAAAGTGCTGGCTGTCTGCTCTAAAGCGCAGGAATTTTCTGCATGATTCCCTGATGGTGATGTGGAGGTAGGCATCTTTTAGGTCTAGTGACACCAGCCAGTCATTTTGTGTGAGCATAGGCAGGAGCTGCTGCAAGGTTAGTATTTTGAATCTGGGGACCACCAAGGTGGTGTTCAGTTTAGATATCTCCAGGATGGGGTGCCAAGTACCCTCTTTTCTGGGAACAAGGAATAGTCTGGAGTAAAACCCTTTTCATGTTTGATCCAGAGGGACAGGTTCTACTGCCCCCTGGGATATTAGTGTTTTTACCTGTTATAATGCCTCTCCCCACTGATTTGGGGGGAGGTCTGGGTACCCTCTTAGAAATGGGAGTTCGCTGAAGAAGAATCTGTATCCCTGAGAAATTATTTTTAATATACATTGGTCCTTGGTTATAGAGACCCAATTGTACTTGAAGAGGGTGAGCCTTCCTCCTAGTTTTAGATGAGTGAAAGGAGGGCAGAGGGGGGAGGGAGAGTCATTGTGAGTGCTTACCACAGAAGCTTGGCTTAGAACTCCCCGCCTCAGAGGCGGAAGTGGTCCATTGTTTGCTTCTTTGCTGGCCCTAGGATAGCGGCTTGGATGTCCTATCCCTGCGGGGCTTACTTTGGTCCCATCTGCTGGGTGCAGGGAAGGCCCGGTGCTTAGAGGGGAAGTTCCTGCTGAATCTGGGCAGTTGAACTTGAAAGAAATCTTTTATTGTTTGCATAGATTTTGCGTAGTCTTCCATCTTTTTAAGCACCTCTTCTGCTTTTTCCCCAAACAGGCATTCCTTATCTACGGGTGCATCAATAAGTTTAGACTTGACATGATCAGGGAGAGGTTGTTCCTTCAGCCATGCATATCTTCTAATAACAGATCCTGACACTGCTGCTCTGCTAGAGGCTTCTAGGGCATCATATCCACATTATAATGAGTGCTTGGCCACTTGACAAGCAAAGTGTAGTAATTCTGCCAGCTCTTTTGAGCTGGCACCATCAGGAGAGGTAGCAGTCTTCTGTTTTAATTGTTCCAAAGTGTGTTGTTGATATTTTAACATATAGAACTGACAACTGAGTGCTCTGATAGGTAAGGTTGTAGAGGTGTATACTTTCTTAGCCCATCTGTCCAGAGCTCTGGAGTCTTTGTCAGAAGGAAGAGGATTCTTGGCAGAACTAATCTTAGCTCTTTTTGGTCCCTGTGTAATGACCTCGGGGTCTGCAGCAGGGTTCCTGTACAGGTTATTTGTGAGAATCCGGTACTCTGTAGTACCTGTCAGGTGTAGCTGGAGCAGGAGGCAGGGCATCAGGGGCTAAACTGGATTCAAGGAAATGTCATCCACCACTTCTACAATAGGTGGGATGGCCAGGGGCCTGTGCTGGGGCAGGTCCAGAAACTCTCAGTTGCTTCTTTGACTGTGGGTAGTCCTGAGATTCCCACTGAAACTGCTCCCTGAGGGAGTGAAGGGTTTCCTCACAGGAGAGATCCACTGAAGGGGAGGCAGAGGGGATGGATTCTGCATTTGAATCCTAATAAACAGTTAAGGGCTGCTGTTCCTCTTCTAAGGGAGAATAATCAGATTCCTCAGACTCTTGGTCTGTCATAATTTCTGGAGAAGGAAACCTTTTTCTTTCTGGAGTGGAGGATTGAGTACCTTGGATAAGGGAGATGAGATCCTCTGCCATTTTAAGCATTTGAGCTTGGGGTGGGGGAGTGGTAGTAAGATGGTAGCTAGAAGCAGATTTCCTAGGAGTGGCCTGGCTTTAAGGCCCGAGAGAATCCCGTCCATCTCTGGTAGTTGGAAGAGAAGATTTTGTCTAGAATTGGTAGTGCGAACGGCCTCCTCGGAAGCCGGCTCCGGATCCAACCGAGGCAGGCAGCCAAAGGCTTGGAAGATGAAGTGGATTTCTGCAGCATACAGGACTCTGAAAGGGTCTCATCAGAGGCCTGTGTAAAAAGCGAGTTGGGCATCAGGGGCTGCGAAAGCTCCTCACTGAATTCCAGAGAACTGACTAACCTGTTTAGCGGTAGCGTCATCCGAAGGCTTAGTCCTGTGTGGCCTGTCTCTATCTTTACATTTTTTCGGAATGTCGGAAGATTGTTGGCTGACAGATGCCATATCGGAATTCGAAGACGGAATATGAAAATAATGGTCTAAAAAAGAGGTCCACGGCAAATGGTTCTTGCATTAAAGAGGACACAGAACTGGCAACGAGGGACGTCGTGGTCTGGGCCTAAACAAGTGATGCAGTGAGAATGAAAGTCTCTGTGTGGGATCTGCTTTCCACAGGCGAGGCAATTGTTAACTTTTTCGGACATTGGTTAGAGCAAGAAAAAAGGGTCCCCAAAAGGTACTTAGCTGTAGATGTTTTCTGCTGAAATTCGACTTCTGGTAGCAACTGACCAGCACTCGTGCAAACTCGTTCTGCTATGGGCTCCACGGCAAGAAAGACTGAGTAATGACGTTGGCTGCCTTGCTTTATGATACTGATGACCTGACGTCAAACTACAGGCGACAGCAGCCGGCGCACAAAAACATAGACTCTGGTATTCAGGGCAGCAGAGGGCTCACACATCAGGGATAACCCACAAGTGATGACTGCAACAGTGAAACACAAAGAACATCCATTTGTATATCCAAGACTTTCTAGTAGTAGGTTTTCTCACCTCCTGAAGAACCTGTAGCATTTCCTCAGAAAACTGGTGTTTGAAAGCGATCAAAATTCTATAATCAATGCTGCCACACTGAAAGACAGAAGAGTGGGATGAAGCACAGAACCATTGTTCTGCGTGAGCATGCCCATTCTGTAGAGTAACTTGTGATGATGACCCCCGGCCAGATGATGGAGGAATCACTGCTGCCTTGGCCAAATGGGAGTTGCCAGCAATTTTTTTTTTTGATGTGTCCCTTTGGATCTTTAGCAGAACCTTTGTGATTAGGGTTATTGGAGGGAAAGCATAAATAAACTTCCTTACCCAAGGAAAGGATATAGCATCTGTCCTCCAGGCTTGTGGGGAAGGGTACGCCAAGGCTCTGCTTACAGAATGTTCCAGCACACTGTCCTGAAGGGAATGTAGACTGCTTGAAGGGTAGATTTGCATTTACAGCCTGGTCAAATGCTAAAACAGCCAGCTTGCATGGCTCTTAAGACTCGCTACTCCTCTGCTTTTTTATATACCGCATAACAGCTGTAATGTCTGTGAAGATCTTGAGGTGACCTGGGTACCAAAAGTGTGAGAAAAACCTACAGGGCCTGAAAGAGTACGCTCATTTCCTTCACATTTACTCGTTCTTTCTTTTAATGACACTGGACCCTTAAGAAGCCTGCCAATGCGCCCGAAGCAAAGTCTGAAGCATCTGTGTGCAGTTCCTGATTGGGAGTCCATTTTCAGAATGTAAGACCAAGACTGTGGTGCACCTGAAAGATCCACCACTTTAACTCTCGTTTCAGAAAATAAATTATTAGGATCTCAGCATGCAAAGGCTAATAGCACTGGGGGAAGATTTTAGATACCCTGGATATGTCCTATACATAGTTTTGCAAAAGGAATCAAGGGGATGAAGGCAGCCATGTACTTCAGAGTTCTGAAAACTTCCCTTGCTTGGCAAGGATGAAGAAAAAGAAGGGACTGAACATAACGGATGCAGAGAGACTGGACCTAGATTTGTGGAATTTGACATGTTTAGCCTGTAACCTTGGAAAAATAGGTCAAAGGAAGGGATCAACTTAGATTTTTCTAGATGCATCATTAACCCCAGATCCCGTAGAAGGGAGACAGTATAGCTGAGATACTTTAACACAGTTTCCAGTGAGGATGCTTGTATTAACAGATTGTCAAGGTATGGGAACATTTGAATTCCTGGAGTCCTGCAAAAGGCTGTAACAGAAGCTAGGCAATTTGTGAAAACCCTGGGGGCTATTGATAATCCAAAGGTTAAAAGTACAGAACTGAAAGTATGATGAACAATCAAAGAACATAAGGCATTTCCTGTAAGAAGGAAATATGGGAATGTCAAGGTAAGGATCCTTCAGATCCAAGGATACCAAAAAGGCTTCTGGCAGGATGTTTTAGGAAGAGTTTCTACAAAGAAAGCATTTTGAAAGAGGGCACCTTCAGAAAAGGGCTGAAATGGGACAAATCTTGAAAGGGCCTCTGTTCAGCTAACTTTCTGGGTACCAGGTAAAGTCTGGAATAAAAACCTTTTCCTACATGCTGAGGTGGCACAGGCTCTACTATGCTTTGGTCATGAAGACAGTAGACAAGAGCTGCACTTGACTGTGCAGGGGGAGATTTGTGGCGAGATACCTCTGAAAGTTGGAATATTTTTCCAAGTCATTTTGTAGCCTTTTTGAAAACTGGACAGGAATCATCCATCTATCCATGCTGATGACATGCCAGGCAGAAAGGGATGATGTTAGCCTTTTTGACAGAGGGAGTGATGGACTGGGGGGACAGGGGGCAGCAGAAGGTAGTCAGGCTGATTTGTCTAGGAAAGAAGGCTTCCCATACTTGGGAGTCTAGAAAGTTTATCCTGAAATCCCTTTCTTTACATTTTTCAGCCCTTCTGACCAGTTCTAAGGTCTCTGCGGGAAAAGGAAGTCGGCTTAGGTAGATAGAGCCTTTGAAACTTGGGGACAGAAATGAGAAACATTTCTTTGAAATCTTGAGTCACTTTACCCTTCTCTTGCAAGGATTTAAACATGTCTGCCACCTCAGGACCAAACAGTAGACTGCTATTAAGAGGGGATCCCAAAACCTTAGCTTTAATATGCTGCAAGCAGAGCCATGCATATCTTCGGACGGGTTCATATCATTATAACGAAAGTTTAGTAGTTCGAATGCATAAACATTGAACTTTATGCATCGAACTATTAAAACATAGAATTACAATAAAAATAATTTTAACACCAAAAACAAAAAACCTAAAGAGGGTAGGCAGGGTGGCAAGCCTCCCTGTACCCCCCACGTGGGTTGCAAACCCCCAGCTACTTAAATATACCAACTCCGAGATTGCACTTTAACGGTGTACGGTGAGGAAAGGCAAACTTTCCCTTTCCTACACTGTAGCACGATCTCAGAGCTGGCATATTTAAGTAGCAGGGGGTGTGGGGGTGCAGGGGGGCTTCCCCCCTTCTTTAACCTGTCAGGGTAAGTTTAAATTTTTTTTTTCGAAGTTACGGAACATTGATCATATGGTGTCTACCATATGGTATTCGATGTTCCGTAACTTCGAAATTATAATATGAGCCCCTTCTGATACAGAACCAGTACAGCTGCTCTGGAAGAGGATTCCACTATATCATAGATACATTTTATGCTAAGTCTTTTCACCTGTGTAGCCTTTCCCATCACTGAAACAGCCTGCTATTTTATTCAAACACTTTAAGGTTAGATAAGGCTTTATTCAATTCATCCAGAATAAAGACCCAATATTTAGTCATTTATGTTTGCTGGTTCAAAGCCTAGAAGGCCAGAGTAACAGAGGTATAAACCTTCTTTCCACAGCTCTTCATGGCTATATTCTCTCTGTCTGAGGGTGGGGGTATTACCAGCAGGTGAAAGTCTGAAAGGCTTGTCTGTGGAATTAGAAAACCCAGAGGGTCTGCCAAAGAATTTTTATAAAGGAAGTGCAAGTCTTCAGTCACTTTGTAAAACCTATAGGCCTTTTAAGATTCAACAGGTGATAATCAGGTGATGAAGAAGGGAATGCAAATGCATCCAGAAAAGCATCCAAAACAGGAGGAACCACTCTGGTACAGTGACCCATACCTCCAGCAAATTTTTTGTTTTCTGGTTAGATCTGACCATAAACAAATCACTTTGGATATCCACATTCCTCCCCCACCCCCCGGACAAGGAAACCACAGTGAAAAACTTTTCAAAAGCAAACTTCACATTACTTAAGACCAAGGTGGAAAGTTTCAAAGCCCCCATGCTAAAGGATAATGCTGTCCAAGCTGCAAAATCCTTTACTAATGCATTCTACGGGCAGCTACAAGAATGCATGGATCGTGCTATCCCAAGCAAAACCAAGACTCTCTCCTCCAAGGAAAGGAAACCAGTCTGGTGGACTCCTGCCATAAACAAGCTATACAATAGGAGGAGGAAATTAGTACAGAAAAAAAGTAAAATCCCAAGAAGGGAATACATCCCTGATCAGTATCAGCAAGAAACTACGATCCCTCATAAAATCATCCAAGGCGAGCTTCGAAAGAAAAATTGCCAAGGACTCCAAAGAAAACCACAAGGCATTCTTTAGCTATGTCAAGAATCTAAGTGGCAAATGCTCAGATCTGCTCGGAGTTAGTGCAGAATGGCACAAAATACACTGAACTGACCGATATCGCCAACATCCTGGCAGACAGGTTCAGTGCAAACTTCACCCCCCTCTCACCCCCAAAAGGGCCCATAGCTATACCAGAAGAATGTACAGTCCCTGAAATCACAAAACACTCAGGTTAAAACAGCCCTCTCCAAAGCAAAAAAACACAACATCAATGGGACCGGACAGTGTCCCATTCTGCGTCCTACATGAGCTTAGACGAACTAACCCCTCACCTAAACACACTGTTCAAACTCAGCCTCTCCACAGGCTACGTACCCATAGAGTGGCACACAGCAACGGTTATTCTGCTCCAAAGATGGAGCCACAACAGACCATGGGAACTATCGCCCTATAAAAACCTGACTAGCTTGGTCTGCAATTCTATGGAGCGCATCATCATGGAACTCATTAACAGAGACATTGGGAACCTCCAAACAATGGACCCTACCCAGTTCTGCTTTGTTAAGGGCGGATCATGCCTCCTAAACCTGGTGGACTTCTTTGTGACAGTTACCAAGGCTATAGATGAAGGAAAGGTGGTACACACAGCCTATCTAGACCTCACAAAGGCCTTCGACACCATTCCCATTCTGGTAATATAGACAAGCTCACCAGCCTGAACATAAACCCCTACGTCACAAGATGGGTTGCCAACTGGCTCATGGATAGAACCCACATAGTGAGAGTTGCAGGAGCTAGGTCCGACTGCGGTTACAAGTGGCGTTCCACAGGGCTCAGTCCTAGGACCCCTCCTGTTCGGCATATACTTCTCAGAGGTGCAGGCAAGCACAGGAGGACTATGGCTGACCAAGTTCACAGATGACTGCAAACTAGGGGCGGCTGACAGAGACGTCCTCCAAAAGGGTCTCACTGAGACGGATACCTGGTGTCAAAATCATGGCCTCAAGCTAAATGCCAAAAAGTGCATAGTCATCCCCTTTGGGAAAAACAAAGTACCCACAAACTACCACATAGGTGGTAGTCCCCTAAATACGGAAGACGTAATATGAGGGATCTGGGGACCCAAGTAGATAGTAATATCACTTTTGATAATCACATTGCCAAAGTGGTTAGAAAATCCTTCTACATGGCCCACCTAATCACAAAAGGGTTCGCATCCAGATCAAAAGAGGTCATTGTCTCCCTCTACACATCACTCGTCAGACCCATCATAGAGTACAACGCCCCATTTGGGATGTACCTTACAAGACACCTGAAACAGCTGGAAAGACCACAGAAGTACCTCACCAAGAGGATCACTGGCCTCAAACAGATGCCCTATGCAGCTCAACTGAAGAAACTCCAGCTGTACTCAGTTGCATACCGCCTACTCAGAGGTGATCTCTGCCTGATATACAAGGCCATGTCCAACCCAGAATTGATGGACATACTCCACCTAAAGAAAACCTTATCACCTCGGGCCACACGCTCTAGGGATCTAAACCTCACCACAACAATAAATAGGACATGCTGGAGAGATAGATTCCTGTCCCAGAGACTTCCCATGCTTTGGAACAAGATTCCAATCTACATCAGGCAGAGCTCCTCGCTAACACTCTTCAAAAGAAACCTTGACAAGTGGATGGGAAACAAAGTTTACCCCAGGGATCACTTCAGTGGCTCTGCTGGACAGAGGCACAGGGAACTAATCTAAGGGGGTGGCGAAAGTCAACACATTCTGGCTAGGCTTATAAATGCCTTCGAGCAGATAGCCTAGTACCTACCTATGAACCTATTATGGTATGTCTTCTGTACATCAGCCGCTTACTTGATTCCTAATTACAATGCAACATTATTTTTGTGATGGTTTCCCCAAAGGAGATCACATCCACAGGCAAATCATGGGATAGGGTGTCCTCATCCTCAGAAACCATATGGCCTGGACAATGAATCTCAGAAGAGTATGCCAGGGAATGCTCATTCGAATCAGAACCTGCCTCATACTCCCCAGAAGAGGACTTATAGTCTCTTTTGAGGAAAGAGAGGCTGAAATGGAGTGGAAAGAAAAGAAGGTGGCTTGAGAGAGAAAATGGCCGTATTAAGTCCTTCGGAAAATCCACCTATTCCTTTTACTGGGATGTCAGGGAAGGACTAACATTTGCTGTCTTCCGTTTCTTCTTCTAAGTAGTGATGTCTGCTGTAACAAAACATGAAGGATCCAACCCTTGCCCTGTATATCTCAAAAACCCAGGTACCTCTTCCTGAACCAAGATTGGAGGTAGGTCCTCTAGTCCCCTCAGAGATTAGGAGATTAGGTTCCCCCCTCTCAACCATATCGGTTGGTAGTCACATTGGATGTGCAACAGTCAAACACCATACTGGTCTCCAGCAAGGTTGTGGTAGCAGGAGCCTGAGTAGTGATCAGGAGTACAGTGAGCTCTTGTATAACCTCAGAGTCCACTGGGCAGACAATGGCTCTGGCCTAGGTTTTTTTAATTTCTTTTTTTAGAATGAATGGAACATCAGTTGCATAACATTCTACCATTTTACATTGGGGAATTTAAGATACTTTAAACATTAGGTCTTTAAGTATGTACAGAGAGATGTGTAGGTAGGGTTTTTGGAACAAGACTGACAAATCTCAAAGTTCTTAGTCATGTTCAGCCTCAAGACAAAACAGACATGGGCAGTAGAGATTGTGATAAGGAATCTGCCTGTCACAGTCACACTATACCATCTTAGCTGACATCTAACAGATTAAACCACCAAAATACAAAAAAAAACAAGGAAAGTTCTCCAATAGGACACTTTTCTTAACAGAGGACAAAGACGAAACCAACATCCAAGCAAAGAACTGGCTGCCATGTGCAAGACAGTACAGTTTTGTACCTACCATAAATGTAGATGTCCGATAGATATGCAACTGCAGTCCTTACATATGGGTTGTCCTGCCTCAGGCAGCCCTCGGTCGGCCGGATTCCAAAGTCTGGGTCCGACGTCGGCTGATGTCGCCTCCTCCCTGACGTCAGAGCGGCAGGGGTATAAAAGTATCAGCCGACGCCATCTTCCTCAGTATTTCTTGCCCCAGATGCCAGGTGCCCTCCAAGGAAGGCTAAAATTAGAACTGGATAAAAAATTCCAGACATACACAATAGCAATAAACAGTTACACCATAACAGATATCCCCAGCTAAGTATAAAAGGAGGAAAGTGGACCCAATACACAGAGGGGAAGGAGGGAGGGAAAACCTGACTGCAGTTGCATATCTATCGGACATCTACATTTATGGTAGGTACAAAACTGTACTATGTCCTTCAAGAATGCAACTGCAGTCCTTACATATGGGTTGAATACCATAGTCAAGCTGGGGGTGGTAGGCTCTAAGATAAGGCTGGTGTAAGCTAAAATGCCCTGCAGGACTGCCGAAGCAAAGCCTGCTCGGGATCTGGAATATAAAGGGAGGTTGTAGTGCTTGGAAAATGTATGCATGGAGCTCCATGTAGCAGCTTCTAGAATGTCCTTTGTAGCCACCCCTCTTAGGAAGGCTGTGGAGGTGGCTGTAGCTCTGGTGGAGTGTGGTCTGACATTGGCTGGCACACACTTTCCATGGTAGGAATAACAAAATCTGATGCAATGCCCAATCCATTTTGAAATTGTTTGTTTGGAAATTGCTTTTCCTTGTACTCCAGGAGCGTAAGCTACAAATAGTTGGTCAGACTTTCTGTTGGCATTTGTTCTGTCCAAGTAGTAGCGCAGTTGTCTGTGAATGTCCAAAGTGTGCAGCAGCTTTTCCCCTTTATTTTGAGGATTGGGGAAGAAAGTAGGCAGGTGGATTGCTTGATTTAGAGACACCCTGGATATCACTTTTGCCATAAAAGAAGGATTGGTTCTTAAAGAAACCCTGTCCTGATGAAAAATGAGGAATGGAGGTACTGCCATGAGGGCCTGTATCTCCGAAACTCTCCTTGCTGAGGTTATTGCCAACAGGAAAACTGTTTTCCAGGAAAGAAATTGTAATTCTGCAGATGCTGCTGGCTCAAAGGGAGGAAGAGTTAATTTTTCCAACACGAAATTGAGGTCCCATGCAGGCACTGGTGGTTTTCTGGGAGGCTTGATATTCTTTACCCCTCTTAGAAATTGTCTTAGCAAAGGATGGGAGAACACAGGAGGATCGGTGTTGTATCTTGCTGAAATTGCTGATGCGTGTATTTTTATGGAAGAATATGAAAGTCCATTATGCAGCATGTCTGCCAAGTATTCCAATATCTGTGGAATGTTCATTACTGATGCACCCTGTCCCTTGTTGGTATTCCAGATGCTGAATCTCTTCCATTTGGCCGAATAAGCTTTTCTGGTGGAAGGTCTGCGTGCTTCCAATAATATCTGTTGAACTTCCTTGTAGAAAGAGATATGCAGAGAAATCATGGGACCATCCAAGCTGTCAGCCGCAGAGTTTGCAGGTTTGGATGAACCGTCCTGCAATTGTGCTGAGTCAAGAGTGGAGACCATAGAGGCAGGGTCCACGGTTTGGTGCAAGTTATGCTCCTTAGTAGTGGATACCAGTGCTGTCTTGGCCAGTCTGGAGCTATTAAGATGCCTTTCGGTTGCTCTGCTTTGATCTTCAATAACACCTTGGTCATCAATGGTAGAGGTGGGAATGCATAGATTTTTAGAGAGTTCCAGCTGAATGAGAGAGCATCTATTTTCCAGGCTTGTGGATGATGTGACCTCATGCAGAACTTTTTCAGATGATGATTGAGGTGGGAGGCAAAGAGGTCTACGTCCGGCCTCCCCCATGCAGAAGTTATTTGTGCAAAAATGTCTGGATGCAACATCCATTCATGTGGATCCAGGATGTTTCTGCTTAGACTGTCCGCTAGAACATTGTCCCTGCCCGGAACAAACTGGGATTGTAGCTGTATGTTCAGTTTCAGGGATTTTTCCCAAAGAGTCATTGTTAGTCTGCAAAGGGGGGTAAGAATGAGTACCTCCCTGCTTGTTTATGTACCACATAACAGTGGTGTTGTCTGTCCTTATTAGTAGGTGACCTTGCTGAAGATATTTTCCGAAAGCCTCGATTGCATGCATTACTGCTAACATCTCTTTTTGATTGATGTGCAGATGTACTTCCTGGGGAGTCCATTGCCCTTGAATAAAACTGCCCTCCATGTGCGCCCCCCATTCATGGTCTGAGGCGTCTGTTGTAATGGTTTGGCTTGTTTGAGGCTTGTTGAAAGGCATACCTTTGTTTAACTGGCTTGCTTGGGCCCACCACAAAAATTCCCTTTGTAGACATGGGATGAGTGGGATAATTGCTTCTAAGTTGTGGCTGTGTTGAGACCATAAACTTTTTAGGTACCATTGTAGCTTTCTCATGTGTAGTCTTGCCAGTGGAATCAGTAGAATGCAAGATGCCATGAAACCCAGGGCCTGCAGGATTTTCCTTGCAGTCATCTGGGTGAGCTTTGCTAGGCTTTTGAAGTAATGTGGTAGTTGTTCTTGCTTCTCTTCTGTGAGGTAAGCCATTTGAGATTCTGTGTCTAGTTTGGCTCCTAGAAAAGTTATTTGTTGGGATGGCAGTAGTCTTGATTTTTGTAAGTTGACTGTGTATCCCAAAGCCTGTAGTAAGTGAATGACATAATTCAAGTTTTTTGTCAAGGCTTGCTTGCTGTCCGCTTGTATAAGGCAGTCGTCCAGGTAAGGGTATATTTGTATCCCCTGGAGTCTGCAATGTGCAATTACTGATGCCAGGCATTTCGTGAATACTCTGGGCACAGTAGATAAGCCAAAGGGCAATACTGAGAATTGATAATGCTCTGACCCTGCAAGAAATCTGAGGTATCTTCTGCAACTGTGTCTGATTGGGACATGCAGGTATGCCTCCTTGAGGTCCAGAGTAACCAGCCAAGACCCCTTGCCCAGCATGGGAAGGAGTTGCTGTAGCGTCAGCATTTTGAATTTTGGTACAATGAGACAGGTGTTTAGAGCGGACAAGTCCAGTATAGGTCTCCATTGCTTTTCTTTTCTTGGAACAAGGAACAGTCTTGAGTAAAATCCCTGGCCTTGTTCCTGAGGAGGAACCTTTTCTATTGCTTTGATTTGTTTCAGCTTTGAAATTTGTTCGAATGCCTCTGCCCTTTGATTTTGTGGCAGGTTTGGCATGCCTTGTCTTGTTGGTAACGTATGGAAGTGGAACCTGTAGCCTTGGTCTATTATGTCCAGAATCCATTTGTTCTTTGTTAAAATGTGCCAGTTTTCTGAAAATAAGGATAATTTTCCGCCTAAAGGTGCTTCTCTTTGAGCCTTGGTCGGCGGTGTCAAAGGCAAGTCATTGTGATTGTCCCTGTGGGGCAGGGAAGTCCCCGCCACCCCTCTGATTAGTCGGTTGCCATTGGCGTCCCCGGTAGGAGCCTCTGTATTGCCCTCTTCCTCGGCCACGCCTGTTTTTTCCCCTTTGAAATTTGTCAGTGTCCGGAAAGGACCAATTCTTAGAAGGCCAATTCCTGCTGAACCTAGGAGGCTGAACCTGGAGGAAATCCTTGACTGTTTGCACTGATTTAGCCTTTTCCTCAATTGACTTCAACACATCCTGAGCATTAGTACCAAATAGCTTGTGCTTTTCCAGAGGTGCATCTAGAAGCTTTGCTTTAACATGATCTGGTAATGGCTGTTCTTTTAACCATGCATGTCTACGTATGACGGCCCCTGTCATAGCTGCCCTACATGAAACTTCCAATGCATCATATCCACACTGAAGAAAATGGGTGCTAACCTGCTGTGTGTTGTGAACCGCATCCTGCAAGGCCTTCCTATCTAAAGGCTCAGGAGAGGCTAACTTTTTCTGCAAATCATCCATCAAGAAATCCTGATACTGAAACATATGAAAAAGGCAATTGAGGGCTCTCATAGTCAGTGTGGTAGAGGTATAAACTTTTTTGCCCCACCTCTCCAGGGACCTAGCTTCCCTGTCTGAGGGCAAGGGATTCTTGGCCGTGGATGTAGTCACCCCTTTGGGCCCCTGGGAAATTGTTTCTAGATCAACAGCATGGGCCTTAAAGAAATGTTTATGAGTTTCAGGAACCCTGTATTATCTGTCCGGCTTGGCAGGAGCAGGAGGGAGAGAATCAGGAGAAGCACTCGAATCTGAGTACACATCATCCAGAACATCCAGCACTGGAGGGATAGCTAAAGGCCTGTGTTGTGGTAGCTTAAGGAAGGTACGAAGCCACTTCCTGGAATCGGAGTATTCCTGGCCTTGCCACTGAAAGTGCTCCCTCATGGAGTGAAGAACTTCCCCAAAAGAAATATCCTCAGGAGGGGAGGCAGAGGGGATAGAATCCTCCGCATCAGAATCCTTGTAGGCCTGGAAGGACTCTTCCTGGGTATCTGAGTGATCAGAGTCACCAGAGGCTTCATCTGAAGAAAGGGTGTCAGTATGCTCAACCCTGGGCCTTTTGTCAGAAGGTGACTGAGATCCTCTTTCAGGATGGGCCTGGGAGCCTCTGATTAAGGAAATTAAATCTGCAGCTAAAGACATGATTTGTTTATCAGTAGTGGGCTGAGGCAGAGCTTTAGGAGGGTGAGACAGCCTGGCTAGCAGCCTTAGCACGTGTGTAGGCCTTGATAGACATAGACATAGGGGGCCTAGCTGCCCCACGTGCTGGAGTAACCTTGTCCACCGGTATGGTCTCCGGTAAATCTTGGGCTTCAGAATCTGGAGGAAAATCAACCACCGGCAACGGTGCAGGCTCCGGGGCCGGAGTGAACGGTAAAGCGCTGTCGTCGGTCCGGAGCGGTTGAAGAACTGCCTCAGAAGAGACCGATGCACTCGCGGTAATATTTGGCATGGAGTCGGTGGAAGTCGCGGGCCGAGGATGTCAGTCCCGGTCCTTCTGTTTTTTGGAAATATGAGTTGTCAGTTGCTCCAACGGCATGGTATAGGAGAATTTGTCGCCAAAAAAGTCTTCAGCAAACTCTGCCCGGCGCCTGAGTGTGAGCTTATTGAAGCAAGCACAGGCGGCACAGGCCGAGACGTCGTGGTCTGGGCCAAGGCAGGGGATGCAGCAAGAATGGAAATCCTTATGAGGTATTTGTTTACCACAAGACAAACAGTTATTAACTTTTTCAGTTTTTTCTGACATCGGCTGAGGCAAGAATAAGATCCCCAACGGGGTACTTAGCTTTTTTGATGACTTTGGATACGAAAAACACAGGAGCTGACCGACCGGCACTTGCGAACTGCTTCTGCTTCGGGCACCGCGCAGCAAGAAAGACTGAGGAAGATGGTGTCGGCTGATACTTTTATACCCCTGCCACTCTGACGTCGGGGAGGAGGCGTCATCAGCCGACGTCGGACCCAGACTTTGGAATCCGGACGACCGAGGGCTGCCTGAGGCAGGAAAACCCATATGTAAGGACTGCAGTTGCATTCTTGAAGGACATCTGCATTCTGAGTAGTGGTGAGATAGTCTTGAGGACCTTAAGTGGATATCTAAGAATATGTACCCTTACATCTATGAGCCTAGGTCATACTTTGGATATGTAACTATATGGAAGGTTTTGGTTTTGGTACCCTGGCTGGATGTCGGGTTATTTTAACCAGAAAACCCAAGAGCAATGGAATACTGCAATTGTTATCTAAGGAAAGACATAATCTTATAGTATTACAAAAATTATCTTTCCAAGGGTCTTCAACATTTTCTTCAAAGTTACTAAGGTGAAAATATTGAGATCTAAGAGTAGCCAAGATTAAAGCAATGTCCTGCTCAGAAAGGATGGATCCAACGCACATATTTTTGTTCCTCCAGGACAGCCTTTTTAGAAGTACGTGAACAGCAACACTTTATCGTGATTCAAAGGTCCCATGTAGAAGGATTATATTTGTCTTCTGCTGCAGCTCCTATAAAGTATAATTATACAAAAACTTAGCATAATAATTACTACTGGGACTTCAGCTACAGAAGGTCCAACTTCCAAAGCTTATCCTTCCCAAGGTGTAGCAGACATGCATGCATCAGGGATACTAGGACACTCCCAGTATAAGACCAACATGCTCCTAATGCCATGTTAAAGCATTCTTGCACAAAAAAACTAAAGAGCATCAACCTTGGAAACTAATGAGCAAGGCCCTGAGGTAACACTTCAAGAAACAAAGACAGAAAGGGGAGTGCTAACAGAAATACACCTGCCCGACTATCACACATGGGCAGGTCTGAGACCCTTTATAACAGAAAAGGGAGCATAAGGATAAGGTAACTCAACCCAGCCAAGATGCCTGAACATAGACTAAGAGGGTGATGCGGGTAGGAATAATACTGCAACAGTACACAATTACTGTCAACTCTTACACAACTCTATTAAGTTCTTTATTTACACTGCTGTTGCAGTAGTCCTAACTACTAAAATGATTCCAAAAGCTCATGAGATAGGGAAGTGGCATGAAAGAAATGGCTAAGCTGCAACAAACTCTGCAGGAGTGCTACAGCATATCCAGTGACTACTACTACCATAAAAGATGGATTCATTCTCAAACTAACTTTGTCTTGGTTGAAGATGAAAGATAGTTCTTTATACATGCAGCAGAGGTGATAGGTACCAGCAAACTCAAATTTGAGGGGAACTGTGGCTGTAGGTTCATAAGATGACTGGATCAGCTTTTAGGTAATTCATGAAGTTCTAAGGAGAAGCGATCCTTTTTTCTGAGTGGTCTCACATGTATGCTCGTAAGTAATGTTAAACTGATAGCAGGCTTGCCAATTGTGGATCCATGAGAAAGCAAACTGAATTGCCCAAAAGATGCAACTTACTGGAAAGCTCAAGTCAACACCAAATTAATAATAAAAACTCCCTCAAATACTACAGGTCCTGGGACGGGGTTCTGATTCCTTTTATAATCGGCAAAGGTCCAAGATGGGTTTTCACATCCCCTCCTACCTTTCTAGACACAGCGATAGCTTGACTTGTTTACTTTGTTTCAATCTTCTCAGGGACCCCCCCCACACACACACACACACACAGTAGTATCCTGGAGAATAATGGAGACTTAAAAATATACTTGGTCTTTTAGATCAAGGGTGTGAAGTGGAATTTACCTGTCACCTTTGGCTTCTTTATGAAGTGCAGTTTTTAACCTTGAGAAATTATTTATTCTTTTAATTACCCCATAGCTTTTACGCACTGGACTACTTTTCCAAAAATCTTTAAAAGCTGGCAAGGCACTGGGGTGAAGATATGGGTAATGACTTCTTCCTAATGGCGGAAGATGCTTAGAACTCTCCCAGACTTCACTTGCATCTCCATGACACTATTTCTTATACTACAAAAAATAGAGGTCCAAACCCACTAATGGAGACAAAACTTTTAATACCAACAAGGATTAGCACTTTCGTCTTGTAACAAGACTTCATCAGATAACACAAAATTTGCAACACATTTCTTTTAAAACCTACTCAATTAGTCACAATTAAAATTTAAAGACGCATGAACCCATACAATGTTAAAAGCATGCATACAACAAAAAACGCATACCAAAATTTTAAAATGTGACCCTTTGAAATAAAAGTGGTCAAAATATACAATAGTTGAACTCTATAATAGTTTAAATTTTTACTGCCTTGGCTATCAATACCGGCTTAATGATGATATATTCATTTAAGCCGGAAAAAATATTAGATTTTAGCCTAAGCTGCCACTTCAATTCCCTGTTGAGCAATACATTTTTAACATCTCCCCCCCTAGGATTAGTTTTCATCAAATCAATAATTCCAAATTTGAAACCACTAAAAGAAGAACATACACTGGAGTGCTTAAACAGTCTCATCCCTTAGCAGTTTACATAGATTATTGGACTAAGGAAATTACCGTTAAGACAGGACATTTAATAAAGGACTCTTGGGAATTCTTGAGTAAGTTAACAAAGGATGTTTGGAAGGAAAGTTGTAGTTTCCTTACTACAGATGTTAAGGATCTCTTTACTTGTATTCCGAGACATGAAGGATATGAGTTTTTTAGTGACAGTATTAACAAATATTCAGCTATGTCTAAACACCAAATTCAGTTGATTCTTGAACTTTTGGAAGTGGTACTTGACCACAATTATATATGTTTCCAAGATGAGTGCCATCAGCAAATCAGTGGGGTAGCTATGGGGGCAGCTTGTAGTGGGGTAGCTATGTAGGCAGCTTGTGCCCCCATTTACCCCAATTTAGTTATGCTGGAATGGGAGCATAGATACGTCTTTAATTGCCCATATAGACAAAATATACTTCTTTATTTGAGATTATTGGACGATATTTTTGTATTATGGGATGGGACAAAAGACACTGTGGATATGTTTATGCAATACTTAAATGCATGCACCTCTTTCTTTACATTTACACATACCTGGGATGAGTCTAACATTAACTATCTTGACACCACTATTTTTCAAACGAGTGATGGGTTTAAATTCAGAATTTTTAGAAAAAGCACTTGGTGCAATAGTTATTTGCACTACACGAGTAATCACCCTCTGTTTCAGAAAAAAAGTCTCATTAAAGGACAGGTGGCACGTGTCACACGGATGACCTCAGATAAAAGTGAATTGGGTGGGGAACCTAACTTTTTGGGTGAGAAGTTTTTAGAAAGGGGGTATCCTAGTGATTTGGTACAGGGAGTACTTGAAATATACAGAGGATGGGGTACTAAATATAAGGCTTTACTTGGTCAACCATTGTACATTATGGGTAAAGGAAGAGACGATAAGTTCCAAAGGGCGTGTGTCACTGAAATCAATGCTTTTTCTGATACATTCACTGATATTATAAGAGCTAACTGGAGTATGCTCAAAACCAGCAAAGAACTATATGAAGTAGTAGGCAGCGAACCTATATTTTCTTTCAAAACAGGAAAAAATTTTAAAAGATTATTTGAACAAACGGAGACATATAATAATATAGTGAAAAAGGCAACTAGTCAATGTGGTAACTGTAGTCAGTGTTCACACATTATTAAGGAGGACACTGTATGTTTAAACAATGGTATGAATAGTATTGTTAGGTCTTGTCAAGTTAACTAACACTAAGATGATAGTGTACTTGGCTGTATGTGAAAAGTTACCCTGCATTCTATATAGGAAAGACGGAGAGAGCTTTGAAGGATAGAATGTATGAGCACTTTCACGATATTAGGATCAGGAAGGAGACTTGTGCACTGTTTAAGCACTCCATTGTATGTTTTTTTAGTGGTTTCAAATTTGGAATTATTGATGTGGTGAAAACTAATCCTAGGGGGGGAGATGTTAAACATGTATTGCTCAATAGGGAACTGAAGTGGCAGCTTAGGCTAAAATCTAATATTTTTTCCGGCTTAAATGAATATATCACCATTAAGCTGGTATTGGTAGCCAAGGCAGTAAAAATTTAAACTATTATAGAGTTCAACTATTGTATATTTTGACCACTTTTATTTCAAAGGGTCACATTTTAAAATTTTGGTATGCATTTTTGGTTGTATGCATGCTTTTAACATTGTATGGATTCATGTGTCTTTAAATTTTAATTGTGACTGAGTAGTTTTTAAAAGAAACATGTTGCAAATTTTGTGTTATCTGATGAAGTCTTGTTACAAGACGAAAGCGCTAATCCTTGTTGGTATTAAAAGTTTTGTCTCCATTAGTGGGTTCGGACCTCTATTTTCTGTGTTTGCTGAGTTTCTACAATTAACATTTGTTTGCCACTATTTCTTACACTGGCATGTTTTTCCTTTCACTAAGCAGTCTTGTCTTTTCTGTGATGGTAAGGACCAAATTAAGCGGAGCAGTTCCTGTCATACTTGAGCAAAAGGAAGTAAAAGAGCTGATTCACACTGTGCAAACTTGTTCTTTTCCAGATTTTTTTTAAGCAAATCACTAGTGAGCTTTTAAGGTGTAGCTCCATGTTCAGTGAAGCACTGAGCAACAGTACTATGGCACCCGCTGCCAAGGGCTACAGTCTCAGCCATGCAGGTTTCCTTATGACAGGGCCCTGCAGTTACTGACCTAGATTCAGGATTTACAGCATATTTAATCGAATGTTTTGCCACACAATTAACTGTATGGGCAAGCTCTAGTAATTATGCCCTCAGATTCCCATTAAACACCTCAAGTTTCTCCTTGACTTGACTCAAGATAACTTGGTACTTGGTCATGTGTGTCTAACAATGCCTACCTTGAAAGCGTAGCAGCTGTACATAGCTTCTTTCCTGATGGTCTAGTACTCTGCTTTCCTTGCCATTTAGAAAAGTACTAGAATCAGGAAATAAACTAGACCCCTTCCCAAATTCAAAGACACCACTGATAAATCTGCCAAGGGGTTTTTGTAGAGGACATTGTTAGACTCCTGGACCTTACAGAAACTGTTAGGTTTCCTAGGGTTAAGGGCTGCAACGAAAGCATTCACCACAGCCCCCAAAATAGGAGGAACAGCAGCATGTCGGGGGGCACTAGGCATCTAATGCCTCCTTGGGTTCCTGACTGAAATAGTCCATCATCATTCAAAGACAGTCTCCAAACAATATTTCATCTATTGCTAAGACAAAGGAAATAGTGTCCTCTTTTGTATCAGTGTCATATCCTAAGGGAAAAAAAACTTTGGGTAGATGAATAATCCAGTTTCCTCTCTTCACTGAAAGAGATGTCATCCTCCACCTGTGCAGGAAAGTGATCCCTCTTTCTTTTACCAGAAGGGACTCCAGACACAATGGAATCAACACTTGGCTGTAGGTTTTGTAAAACAGAGAAAATCATGGGCCAAAGATATCCAATGATCAGGAATACTCTGGGGCAGGGAGAAGGCACTGACTTGTCAGATGTCCAAGTACAAAACAACTGCAGAGAACTTGTGGCAGATGATCTAGGTCTCACCTTCTGAATCCTTTTAGTTAGGAGCGGACCAGTCGGACCTTACACCCATCAGCTGAGGAATGAATGAATGAATGAAAAGGCCAACATCAGATATTGTATTTCAAAGGAACATTACCATTTGATTGAAAGCTTTAACACACATCTAATAACTACTTCAGATCATGCATCAATAAAAACAGACAAATTCAGGGTAATGAAATAAAAATGAGACAACAGCACTCGCCTATCTATGAGACAACAGCACTTGCCTATCTACCTGCTGAAAAGAGAGGAATTTAAGGAACAGGTAGAGGAAATCAAGAGTTATTAGGGGAGATGGAACTTTCTTCAGAAGAAATAGGTAGTGAGCAGAATGAAATAAAAATGGAGTTTAATGATGGGGTAGAAATAAAGCATAACAATATATGGTTAAGTAGTAAAAGGAATTATTTACAGCAGCTGACAAAATTAACAGTACTCCAGAATGAGGGAAATCTCTCAGAACAAAGGGGAACAACTGCAGAATGCTAAACAGAAAATAGGGGAATATTTAACTAATGTGCATTCATTTAGAAAGATTGTTAAGCAACTAATTTTGATAAATCTAGAACACAAAAACATTTAGCTCAACTTCTCAAGCAACAGAAAGAAGAGGTTGTCACCAAACGTAGGTAGCCTATGACAAGAAAAACAACCAGAGATCCTAAATAAGTATTAGAAATATTTCTGAAATTTTATTAAAATTTGTGTAAACAAGAGGAAGGTAGAAACCGCGAAAGAGCATAAATGGAAATATTTTTGGAAGACTTAATTATGCCAACATTAGAAGAAGAAACACAAAAACTAATACTTAAGATAGGAGGAGGAGATAAAAAAATGTTGATGTAATCAATCTGAAGGGAAGTCTCCAGAAGCAGATGGTATTCCTGTGAAAGTTTAGAAAGTAGGAGAGAAAAAAGTGAAGGGAAGCACCAGCATCTTGAAAGAAAGCTGTGGTGGCTATACTACCCAAAGAGGGTAAAGACTAGTCAGACCCAGCCTAATATAAACCTATTACATTTTAAACCATGATTATAAAGTGTTTATGTCCACACTAGATCAAAGAATTGAAAAGGTGGTGCCAAAAGTGATAGATATGGGATCAATATGGTTTTGAGTAAGGGAGGCAACTATTTGACATTAACAGAATGATGATTCAGAGGGAAGCAGAATGCAAGAAATACTACTGTTGTTGGTGGGTCTTGATGCAGAGAAAGCATCTGAAAGAGTACGCCGAGATTTTATTAGAAAGCATCTCTAAGAGTACGCTTTTATGAGAAAGGCAATGAAATCATTTGGATTCCCTGCTACAATAAGGTTAAGTAGGAAGATATTTGGATCAGAGGCAATAATTAAAATGCGAGGGTTCTTTCTGAAAAGTTGTGTTTGAACAGACGAACCAAGCAGGGCTGTCCCGTTTTCCTTCAAATATTTGCTTTATTTTAGAGCCACTGGCTAAGAAAATAAGGGACTCAAAAATTCAATGATACCACTGATATTGTAATCAAGAAAAGTTTGCTTCATTTGCAGGTATTTTCTACTTGATAAATCCAGAAAAGGCATGGATTAAAAAGGATTCTTGTACAGCAGCTAAAGATATGTGGGAAGAGAGTAAACAAGAGATGGTACAAAAACTGAGAAATGGAAAGGTCTTCTTTATGCATATGGATAGTGAAAATGTTTTTTAGTCCCTTTAGTTTTATATACTGGCCATGCATACTTTTTCAACCAGAGGAAATTAGTTATGTACTTATAACTTGGTATCTGTACTGTACTTTCTCATTCTGCTTCACTGATGGGTTATGGATCTGATCATCGGATCAGACTAGGATGCCTTCTACAGACTTCAGCTTCCAGATTCGAGCTCCTCCCTTACCGATAATCCTCTGCCTTTAGCTCACCCTCCTCAGATAGAGACTGCTGCTCCTTAACAGAAAAAGACAGAAAGAAAAAGGAATGTACAGTTGTATACACTTACCATAAATGTAGATGCAGTCATTACATTTGGGTAATCTGCTTGCAGGTTGCCATCAGTCGGCCTGATTAACAAAGTCTTGGGTCATGCGTCAGTTGCTGTCCTTTCTTCCATGACATCAGGTTGTCAGGGGTATAAAACATGCAGTCGATGCCATTACATCAGTTTTTCTTGACCCATATGTCAGGTGCCCCCCTAATGGGGAGCAAATAAACATAAAAACACAAAGGTATACCTCCAACAAAAAGCAAATGCACCAAAAAGGCTTTTAAGCATAGTAAAGGAAAGTAGACATATAGCCAGAAGTTATGGTGCTGGAGGGAGGGTAACCAGGACTGCAACAGTGAATACACTCGAACATCTACATTTATGGTAAGTGTACACAACTGTACTATGTTCTTCATGTTTCGCTGTTGCAGTCATTACATTTGGGTAGATTCCCAAAGCTATGGTTGGGAGGAGGAGTTTATATAGCATTAGGGCCAGCTATAAGGGCCTGCAAGACAGCAGTGGCAAAGCCAGCTCTGGATTTAGAGAAAACTGGCAAAAGATAATGCTTGGTGAAAGTAAGTACAGAACTCCAGGTAGCAGCTCTAGGATGTCCCTGGTAGGAACACCTCTGAGAAAAGCTGCAGAAGTAGATGCAGCCCTGGTGGAATGAGCTCTGATCCCCTGGGGGATAGGTTTTCCGTGGTGCTTATAGCAGAAATGAATGCAATTGCTTATCCATTTAGAAATGGTTTGTTTTGAAATAGCCTTCCCCTCAGCCCCTGCAGCAAATGCTACCAGCAGCAGTTCAGATTTTCTTCGAGGTTTAGTCCTGTCCAAGTAGAATCTAAGTTGTCTGTGCACATCCAAGGAATGTAGAATCCGTTCCTCTTTGTTCTGTGGATTGGGAAAGAAGGCTGGCAAATGAATGGACTGATTAAGAGCCACACTGGATACCACCTTGGGCATGAAGGATGGATTGACCCTGTCCGCATGAAAGATGACAAAAGGCTCCACTGCCACAAGGGTCTGTAATTCAGATATCCTTCTAGCTGAAGTAATTGCTAAAAGGAAAGCTGTTTTCCAAGAAAGAAATTTTAAGTCTGCAGTAGCAGCTGGCTTGAAAGGAGGTAGAGTGAGTTTCTCCAATACAAAGTTAAGGTCCCAAGCAGGGGTTGGAGCTCTACTGGGTGGTCTCAAATTTTTGGCCCCTCTAAGGTACTGCTTGAGCAGAGGATGAGAGAAGAGGTTCTGTGTTACAATGAGCTGAAATGGCTGAAGCATGGATTTTAATGGAGGAAAAAGACAGGCCCTTGTGAAGCATCTCAGTTAAGTATTGAAAAATCTGAGGTAAAGTGGGCGCTGCTGTGCTCATCCTTTGAGATTGGTTCCAGGCACAGAATCTTTTCCATTTTTCAGTATAAGATTTTCTAGTACTAGGCCTCCTTGCCTATAAGATGACATCCATCACAGGTTTGCTGAGGGATGATAAAGGAGAGTTTAAGTAATTAGCCAGGCTGCAAGGTTCAATGTTGGAAGCTGAGGGTGCAGAATCTGGTTCTCCTGCTGAGACAGCAGGGAAGGGGTCTGAGGCAGGTGCCATGGAGACAGCTGCGACACACTGTGCAGGAGGGGGTACCAGTGTCGGCACGGCCAGCCTGGAGAAATGAAAATCATCCTTGGTTTGTCCTGTTTGACTTTTAGTAGAACTTTGGAGAGCAGAGACAGCGGGGGGAAGGCATAGACTGATAGGTTTTTCCAGCTGAAGGACAGAGCATCCACTTTCCAGGCTTATTTGTGGGGAGTCCTTGTGCAAAACTTGTCCAATTGGTAGTTCTGGGGGGAAGGCAAATAGGTCTATGTCTGAGCTTCCCCATTCGCTTGTCAACATGTTGAAAATCCTTGGTTCCAGTTTCCACTCGTGTGGGTCCATGAGGTTTCTGATTAGTCCATCTGCAAGTGTATTTAATTTCCCTGGCAGGAATTGAGCTTGTAGGTGCACTTGGTAGCTCAAGGCTGTGTTCCACAATGCCATGGCTAGTCTGCACAGGGGGTAGGAATGTGTATACCCCTGCTCGTTTATGTACCACATAACCGTGTTGTTGTCCATCTTTACCATTAGCTGTCCTGGAAGAATGTAGTCCTTTAAGGCTGTCAGAGCATTCTGTACAACTAACATTTTTTTTGACTGACATGTAGGTGCATTTTACTTTGGTTCCATTTGCCCTGAATGCACTTCCCTGCCAGGTGAGCCCCCCCATGCATAGTTTGATGCATCTGTTGTTAGGGTTTGGGCGGCAGGGGGTAGTGTGAATGTTAGTCCCTTGATTTGGTGACAGGCCTCTGCCCACCAGAGGAACTCTGTTAGTCAAGGTATGATAGGAATCATTGTTTCTAGGCTGTGAGTATGTTGACTACACAGGCTTTTTAGATACCACTGTAGTTTCCTCATATGCAGTCTTGCATATGGAATTAGAAGAATGCAGGAGGCCATGAACCCCAAGGCTTGCAGTATTTGTCTTGCAGACAGCAGGGTTTTTGTGGCCACTTGTTTGAAATAGGTGATCAAATGAACTTGCTTTTCTGGCATGAGGTAAGCCATCTGGGAAGTTGTATTCAAGCTTGCTCCCAGGAATGTAATTTGTTGACAGGGTACCAGTTGTGATTTATTTTCGTTTATTGTGTACCCCAGACAAGTTAGAGCCCTTTTTATAAATGCCAGATGATTCAAAAGTATGCCCTGGCTTTCTGCCTGAATCAGACAATCGTTCAGGTATGGGTATATTTGAATACTTCTTTGCCTGCAAAATGCAATAACTGGAGCCAAGCACTTTGTGAATACCCTGGGAAGTGTAGACAAGCCAAAACGCAGTGCAGAGAACTGATAGAGTGTAGCCTGCTTTGAAACGTAGGTATCTTCTGCAAGATTCCCTGATTAGGATGTGCAGGTATGCTTCTTTTAAATCTAGTGTTGCCAACCAGGCGTCTTTGCCTAGCATAGGAAGTAATTGGTGAAGAGTCAGCATCTTGAATTTTGTAATCTCCAGAAAGGTGTTTAGAGTAGACAGGTCCAGGATTGGACACCATGATTTGTCTTTTCTGGGTACCAGGAAAAGTCTGGAGTAGAAACCTTGTCCCCTTTCCTCTTCTGGTACCAGTTGAATAGCCCCCATACTTAAGAGGAAGTACTTGTTTTTGAGCCACTGCCCACTGATTTGGGGGCAGGTCCGGCCACCCATTTGGTGTTGGCAACTTGTGGAAATGAAATCTGTATCCCTGGGATGCTATATTTAAAACCCATTTGTCCAGGATTATGAGTTCCCAGTTCTTTGCATGAAGAGCAATCTTTCCCCCCAAAGGGGCGGTCAGAAGATAAGTGCTTGGAAATTTTAAATGGAAGTCACTGAGACTGTTTACCATAGGGGGGTGTCTTGTTATTCCCAGATTTGGAAGTGGAGGCCCCCCACTGCTTAGTTCTGACAGTCCCCTGGGACTGAAACCTGGGGCTTTTCTGTGTCTGGGTTTGGCCTGAGAAGACCTGGAAGGGGCTGGACAGGACCAATTCTTAGTAGGCCAGTGCCTACTAAATCCAGGAGGGTGCACTTTTAAAACATCTTTAACAGTTTGCATAGATTTAGCTTTATCTTCCATCTTTTTAAGAACTTCTTCAGCCTTGTTGCCAAATAGTCGGTCCTGATTTAAAGGAGCATCCAACAATTTAACTAACATTATCAGGCAAAGACTGCTCCTTAAGCCAAGCATGCCTTCTAAGCACAGACCCAGTAACAGGAGCCCTGCAAGAGGCCTCTAAAGAATCAAAACAACATTGCAAAGTATGTTTTCCAACTTGTTCAGCAGAATTCATTAAGTCCTGTAAATCTTTATTTTCCACACAATCAGGAATCAACATCAGTTTCTGTTTAAGCAGTCCAATGACATATTGCTGATATTTTAACATATGAAATTGGCAGTTTAAAGCTCTGATCGCCAAGGTTGCTGAAGTATAAAGCTTTTTACCCCATCTATCCAGCGCCCTGGAGTCTCTATCAGAAGGGGTAGGATTTTTAGCAGTAGAAGCCTTAATGCCCTTGCGCCTCTGAGAAATAGTTTCTGGATCTGCAATAGGATTTTTGAAAAGGAACTTGTGGGACTCAGGAACCCTGTAGTATCTGTCAGGTTTACTAGGAGCAGGAGGCAGGGAATCGGGGGCCAAACTGGATTCCGAGAAAACATCATCAACAATGTCTAGTACAGGAGGAATAGCCAAAGGCCTATGCTGAGGTAAGAAGAAGGAAATCCCTAAGCCTCTTTTTTGAATCAGAAAATTCCTGGCTTTCCCAGTGAAAATGCTTCCTTAAAGTATGTAAGGTTTCCCCAAAAGAAAAATCCTCAGGAGGGGAAGCAGAGGGAATAGAATCCTCTGCATCAGAATCCTCATAAATAGGTAAGGACAAATCCAGGTAATCAGAAGAAACAGAATGCTGATCAGAAGTTTCATAATCAAGCTCAGCCCTAGGCCTCTTGGGGGGGGGGGGGGGGGTTGACTATCCCTGATTCGAGTTATTAGACCTTCAGCCATTTTTTGTTTTTTAGGCATGGAGGCCCGAGCATGTGGCCTGGACATATTTTTTTTTTAGACATGGATCGAGATTTAGGCCTTAGTAATGATGGAGGCGTCGATTTAATATGCAAGTCCGTAGGCCTGAATACACCCTCAGAAGGTAGTGCCTGCACAGTGGCTCCGGACCCATCCAAGGTCAAGACATCCGCGGGTTCCATAGGTGAAGTATCTCGTGGCATACCGGACTCCGAATGGTTCTCAGTAGAGGTCTGCGAATCAGAAGTAGTGGGTATCAGGGGCTGCGAAAGTGCCTCACCGAGTACCGGCGAACTGGCGACTGGCTTAGGAGAAGCATAGTCGGCAGTTTTGGACCTCGGCGGCCTGTCCCTGTCTTTATCTTTGCGTTTTTTCGGAAACCCGGTAGTCGAAAGGCTAACTGACGACATTTCTGGATAATTAAACCAAGAACCTAAACATTTAGGGGCATAAATATACAGACGACGGATAGTGCGTGGATTAAATAAAGCACAAAACCGACAGCAAGGTATGTCGTGGTCAGGGCCTAGGCAAGGAATACAGTACGAATGAAAAACTTTATGAGGTATTTGCTTTCCACAGGTAATGCAATTATTAACTTTTACTGACATCGGAAAGGAGCAAAAAAAAGTTTCCCCAACGGGATACTTAGCTTTTAGTTGAAGACTTTGGTTCTGAAACTCAAAAATGAAAATTTCAAGAGTCGGCCGACCGGCACTTGCGAACTGCTTCTGCTTCGGGCACTGCATGGCAAGAAAGACTGACGTAATGGCGTCGGCTGCATGTTTTATACCCCTGATGACCTGACATCATGGAAGAAGGGACAGCAACCAATGCAGGACCCAGGACTTTGTTAATCAGGCTGACTGAGGGCAACCTGCAAGCAGATTACCCAAATGTAATGACTGCAACAGTGAAACATAAAGAACATCAAAGGGCTCAACCTGAAACAGAGGTTCCAACAAAGGCCTTTCCAGATTCTCCAGAACAAAACATTTTTTGGAGGTGGATAGATGGTCGGGAAGGTGAAGCAGAATGAGAAAGGACAACACAAACACCAAGTTATGGTAAGTACATAACTAATAAACCTGAAGTTGTCCTTCTCATTCTGCTTCACTGATGGGTCAGACTCCCCAGCTACATGATTTCTTGGGTGGCCTCAAGGAAGGATATGCCAGAGCACGGATGAACCGAAGGATGTCATGCTCCTGGAGGCAATGTCTAATTTCTAATGGGACACAAAGGTATGAGATTTAGACCAGGTAGCTGAAGCATAAATGTCATCAATGGAAATTCTGGATGAAAAGGGCACAGATGCAGCTATGGATCTTGCTGAATGGGCTTTTGGAAGACTAGACAACTGTAAACCATTTCTCTCATAAATAAATGCCATACAATCGGTTATCCATTTTGCTATTGTCATTTTAGAAACTGCTCAATCCTTACGTTTACGTGAGAAAAAGGCAAATAACTGAAATTATTTTTTGAACTGTTTTGTTCTTTGTAGGTAGAAATGTAACTGTCTGTGAACATCCAAGGAATGCAAGATATATTCTCCGTTGTTAGAATGGTTAGGAAAGAACACGGATAACTGAATGCAATGATTTATGTTAGATTCTGCGGCCACTTTTTGCATGAATGATGGGTTAGTAAGGAGGGAAACTATCTTTGTGAAAAATAATATAAGGAGGCTTAGACAAAGTGCCTGCAATTCAGAAACCCTTTTTGCTGAGGTAATGGCTACGAGAAAAGCAGAGTTCCAGGATAAATCTTTCCAGTCACAATCACGAGCCAGTTCAAAGGGTTTTTGAGTCAAACGTTGTAGTATGACAGTCAGATCCCATGGAGGTGTCAGGTCCTAGATCGGAGGTCTGTGGAGAAAAACATCTCTCATAAAGGCCTTGCATAACCTGGATGAAGCAAGAGATCCAGATATGGCAGCTAACTGAAGCTTGCAAAACTAGAACCTTCTTTAATGACTCAAGAAATGAAAGGATGGAAGAAAGAGGCACTGAGAAAGGATCAATGTGGTGATTAGCAGCCCAAGCAGAGAATTCACTCCACTTGCTTTTATATACTTTCTTGGTGAATGCTTTCTGGGAAGCTAGAGTAGATTGCCATGACTGGTGAGGAAAACCTAGACCCTTTCACAATCATGGGAAATGGAGAAACCAATTGGTTGAGTGTGGGGAGATCCAGGTGAAGTTCTAGTGTGGGGTGAGTTAAGAGGTCTGGGTTTAGGTTCCAGTACCCACAGAGAATATCTCAGATGAGACCAGAAGAAGGGAAACCAAATTTGATGAGGCCAGTAGGGGGCAATGAGGATCACTGTGCTCTTCAACCATTTGGCTTTCTGAAGAAATTTCAGGATCAGTGGTAGCGGGGGGTAAGCATAAAGGAGACCAGGGGGCTAATCATGGAATACAATGGTCCTCGGGGAGCTCCCTGAAGGAGGGATCAGAGTGAAATGGCTGCTGCACTTGTTGTTGTGAGGAAAAGCAGAGAGGTCGCAGTAGGGGTGACCCCAAAGATCGAATGTCTTGTTCGCTACTTATTGAGGAACCACTCTTCAGGCATCAGAATGAACCTGCTCAGCCTGTCAGCTAATACGATGGATCTCCCTGGTACACGTGTTGCAATCAGAAAGCAGTGTGAAGAGCTTGTCCATTCCCAAACCTTCATGGTTTCTCTGCACAATGGGTATGATCAGGTTCCTCTCCTTACTTGTTGATACACTAGACTACAGACATGTTGTCTGTATGAATCAGCATCCTGAAAGGCTTGCAGCAAGAGGACTGATCTCATTGCTCTCACCTCTAGGACACTGATATGCAAACTGGTCTCTAGGTGGGGTCCACATGCCTTGGACCATCTTCCTCTCGTAATGACCCCCCCCCCCCCCCGTGGGAAGCATCCATGGTCACTGTAGCTGTTAGAGGAGGAAAGACAAAACGTCTGCTGACAGAAGGTCTGAGTGAATCTACCATTCTAGATGAGTTGTGCAAATATTGGTCATCCTGAAAGGAAAAGACAGGGACTGGTGTAGAACAGACCATTGAACAGCTAGCGCCCATTGTAGAATGCACACACAGTATCTGGCTAGAGATACCAAGATTATAGCAGCTGCCATAGATCCCAGGGCTAGCAGAATCAATCTGGCAGGAGGAGAGGAACGAGATAGTATAGCCTGGTGCTGATGCAATATTGGGGCAAGGAAGCTACCTGCGTAATGGTGTTCAGCTGGGCCCCGATAAATTCCAAAGCTTGTACCAGCAATAGTTGTGACTTTTCTAGATTTATGGTGATGCCTAAAAACTGGGACATCTGGTAGAGATAATCCCTGGCCTGACACAGTTGACGCTGGATGGGGACAGTTAGGAACCATTCGTTTAGATACGGGAATACCTGAAAACCTTGCAGTTGGAGATGAGCTGGGACCACTACTATGCATTTGGTAAACACCTGGGGGGTTGTGGTGAGACCAAAGGGCAGGGCTTTGAACTGGAAGTGACTGTCTCCCATGAGGAAGTGCAAATGACTTCTAGAGCACCAGTCTATTTTGATCTGATAGTACGCGTCCTTCAAGTCCAAGTTGACAGAGCACATCCAATCATCTTTCCTTAATAACAGAAGGACAAACTGAACCATAACAATCTGGAACTTCTCTTTCTTTACATATAAATTGAGATTGCTTAGGTGCAAGATAGGCCTCAGGCCCGTTTCCTTTGGCACTAAAACGAAATGGGAAAAAGTTCTGGATCCTCTCTGCTCAGCTGAGACCTCTTGGAAGACTCTCTTTTGCAGTATTTTTTTGATTTGTACAACTAAAATATCTAGGCACAAAAAGAAGAAAAGTGATCTTACACAAGTAATTTTGGACGTAAAATTGTCAGGAAATTGAATTTAGAAAATGTATTTGGGGGAAGACCCTTAGCAGTGACTTCTGAAGTGCCAAAAAAGAGGAGTACATTCAGTCCCCCTGTACATCCTCAATTGAAGAATTTAGAGCTGGCTTTGGAAAGGGAAATTAGAAAAGGGTTTGGTAATAACACGGTTAGGTATAATTTAACTTATGCTGAGAACAAAACACTGAATGATTTATTTATTTTTTACTTTATTTATTTATTTAACATTTGTTTACCGGGAAATTCCAACTTGGAACAAAGCTAATTTTCAGCGGAGGCCCAGGGGGAAATGCTCTAGATGCATGTCTTTGTACTGTGGAAGGAAACTGGAGCACCCGGAGAAAACCCACATGCATGCAGGGAGGACATGCAGACTCTGCACAGAAAGCAGCCCAGCTGAGAATCGAACTGGACAACCTCTTTCTGTGAGGCGACAACACTACCGCTGCACCATTGTGCAAACCACCACTATTAAGAGTTATGGAACCCGATAAGGGAGGGGGAATTGTTTTTATGAACAAGATTCTTTATGAGGCTAAAATGTTGACAAGTCTTCAGGATGATTCCAGATGAAGTAGAGCTTCAAACAATGAGATAAACATTGTCTATAAGAAAACAGATCTTGCATTAAAAGAATTATTTGATGAAGAGAAAATTGACTATGAAACCTACTCATCTGGAAAACAATAAGCCTACGGTTTCTTCCATTTTTGGAATACCCAAAGTTCATAAAAACCTTGAAGACCCTCCCTTTAGACCGATAGTTGTGGCACATGGCTCCAAAACTGCCTCCCCTAGCCAAATACTTGGATTGGAAGTTAAAAACTGTTTGGGTGGGGGGAACTAACATCTTGAAGGACTTCTGGGATTTTCTACCAAATGTCAAGCCTGAATATTTTTCCAAACAGTTGATTTTCGTTACCATAGATGTGATAGATCTGTTTTCTGTTATCCTACATGATATAGGAATACAATGCTTGGAAGATGTGCTTAGAATGAATGTTGGATTCTCTAACAATGATGTTTATGTGCGTTTAGAGCTAGCCGACTTGGTTCTTAGGAGTAACTTTTTGTTCTCTGAAGGAGAATTCTTTCGACAGGACAAAGGAGTTGCTATGGGATCTAGTTGTGCCCCCACTTATGCCAACATTATATTGTCCACCTGGGAACAGAAATTTGTTATTCATTCCCATTATGCTACTTGCTGGAAGATGTACAAAAGATACTTAGATGACATTTGCTTTTTGTGGGACAAGAGTTTGGATAAACTTTTTGAGTTTATGGTGTATATCTCCAATGCCACTTCATTTTTAAAGTTTACCTACAAGGTCACATATGACTGTTTGGACTACTTGTATGTGTCCATACACAAAGGGAAGGGATGTTTTAAGTCTACTATTCATAGGAAAGAGACTTTCTCCAATTCATAGGTTCATAGGTTCATAGGTTCATACTAGGCTATCTGCCCGAGGGCATTTACAAGCCTAGCCCATAGTTTTGTGGCTTACGCCACCCCTTTAGTATGGGGAACTATACCCATTATTTTGCTGTGCCTCTGTCGAGCAGTGACACTGAGGTAATCCCTGGGGTAAATTCCTTTTTCTAGTGCCCACCCCTACTTTCAGAAAAGGGGTATTGTAAAAGGCCAGTTCATTCATGCAAGTAGAATGACATCTCTAGATGAAGATTTTGAAAGGGAATGTATTAAGTTCGAATAAATGTTTATTGAAAGGGGCTACCCAGTGGACCTGACACACAGAGTCAGAGATGAAGTAAGGGATGGAAGGAATGAAAGGTAGCCCCCTGTTTTAGGCAAGAGTATGCCTTTGTTGGGAAGAAAAACTTGTGAGGATAACACTGATCAGGGGTTCCATGGGGCCTTCGTTACTAACTTTAGTGGGGATGCCTATATCAAAGGAAATATAGAAAGGGAGTGGAAAAAATTCTCTGAATTTACAGATCTTGAGAATATTAAGGCAAAGCCTCTTATTAAAGTTATATTTAGAAGGGGACAGAATATCAAAAACCTGCTTGAACATATAGTTACCCCAGGAGTTAATAATCAGAAATAAGTGGGCACTTTTAAAAGTGGGGCTTGTTCACAGTGCTCATATGTTAGTCACAGTGAAAAAGTAAATGTTTAGGCTCAACAGAAACAGCTGGTAGGAAAGGTGTATTCTAATTGTAATTTCACAGGTCTACTTTATATCACTCAATGTGACTACTGTGAGGCTTTTTATGTGGGCAAGACCAAGCGTCAGTTAAAAAGGATTTATGAACATCTACATGATGCTAAAAAATCAGAAAAAATGGAATGCCCTTTTCAGGCTTACATTAATTTGTACAAAAGCCAAGTTTACATTTTTTGTTATTGAGGTAGTTCCCAAGGATGTCAGGAGAGGTCCGTGGGAAACCAAACTAGAATACGGGGAAGCCTGGAGGCCAATAGATAACGAGGACTTAATAACGAGATTTCATTGGCACCAGTACTAAGGTTAAAGGCGGTTAAATTTTAACAATATGTGTTTTGTCTCTTATTACTCTTTTTTTTTAATTGTGGGATCACAATTCTATTTTACAATATTTTTATTATATTGCGAAGTGTTAAGTTTCTTGACCGCACTATCTTTTGTTAGCTACTGGTGTTATGATACCATATTTACTTATGTATATTTACATATACATTTATATCTTTACATTTTTATTTGTTCCTTATTATAAGGTAGTTTCAAGATTTTTATATTAACTCTATGAACAAAAAAATATTTTCTGCTAGATATTCATTTCTTTATCAGTATTTGAGGTCAATATGGTTACAATTCAATGTGATTTTAATGTTTTTGTATTGGGCATATTGTTTTAAAATGTTTAATTGAATGAGTATTTAATTATTAGATTGGCTATAAAACCGGGTGGAGAATTCCTTGTTGTATCTGATTAAGTTTTAATATTGAGAGACAAAAATATATATTAATATTCTTCTGGAGGTGTTGATACCGTGTGTACTGGCAATAAAGGAGCTTTTTTACCACCGAGTCCCTTCTTTTTGTGCCTGGATACTTTTGGTTTGTGGTGATTTTGTGGGGCACATTCTCCATACTTTTTGGTGGCTGCCAGTTATTTGTACAACTGTCAAATCCCTCTGGCTGGTTGGAACGTTGGGGAGCTTCTTTTGAATTTTTGGAGGGGCTACACAAAGAGAATATAGTAGCCTCTGGATATTATGCTTTGCACCCAAGCATGTGTTATTTGGACCCAGGTACCTGGGTGCAAGGAAAAACAGCCCCCACCTGCCTCCAGAGCCAGACAGCTGGGCAGTGCTTCAGAAGTGCTGAAAGGGCTTGTTGAAAAAGGGTTCCCAAAAGCCCTGGCTTTGCAGGCCCCCTTCTGCCTCTAGGGTGGCGTCTCTCATTAAAGACTCCTCCTCTGCCTCTGGAGGGGTACTCTCCACTTTGATCAGGAAAAGATCCTTTAGAAACTTGGAACCAAATCTTTTTAGCTCTTCTGATTCCTTCAGCATGTTCGTTGAGGGGTAGAAAACTTGATCCCCATGGCAGTCAAGGTCTTACTTTCTTGCTCTCTGCGGGTCAGGGTGTCATTAACTAATGGTCCAAACAAGAAAGAACCATCAAAAGGGGCATTGACAAAAGACACCTTAAAAGGCTCCACAAAATCACAAAGCCTCATCAATGCATGCCTATGCATTACAATGCTGGTGCCAGCTGCCCTTGAGGAGCCTTCCTCTGAATGGAAAACAAGCCTCATGGAAGAATTTGCCAGGGAAATAAGAGTGGTCAACTTCAGAGAAACCTTATCAAGATCCTCCTTAGGTATGAACTCCGCCAAAAATTCAAAGTTCCTTAACTACTTCTCTCTGTAGGCGAATAAAATGTGCCAAGTAATTAAACGCTCTAAGCAAAAAAGTCAAAGTGAAGGTGCGCTTCCCAAAGCTGTCCAGTGCTCTGGACTCCCTGTTTGGTGGGTGTACAGTAGAGCTCTGTTGTGCGAGCTCTTTCTTTGTAGCTGCTGCCACCACCATAGCATCAACTGGGATGCTCTTACTCCAAAAGATTTACTCTTCGAGGGAGGGGGTGAAAGGATTTTGTCTGGGCACTTTGGCACTGGCTCTATTGTGTCCAGCTCCTTCCAGGCCTAACGGGTGACAAGATCTATAACAGCATCCACCAGGGGGACTACCCAAGATGTAGATGGGGCCCACCCCGAAGGCCTCCAGGAATACGGACTCCGAAGAGTTTTTGGATGACCAGCCACCTCCTTACTTAAAAATTTCCAAGATGTCCGCAAAGCAGACATCATCTGGTAGTGTCCTTTTCTGTGGTAAATTCAGGGGAGGAGTCAGAAGAGGAAGGGGCCACCTCAAGTGGAAGGGTCTGGAGGTCCCTAGACGTGGGCTAACCATGGACAGAAATGGAAGGTTCATGATACAGATCCGATGCAGAAACACAGGGAGGAGCAGAAGTCAAAGGGTCCACTGCTCTGCCTGCAGAGAAAGCCTCTTCCAAAACCCAGAAAGCCAAAATGTCCGGGGGACACCCTTCCCCACTCCCTCAGGATTGATGTCCCCGATGAAGAAGGTAGGAGTACCCCAGAAAATCGATTCCCATATAGAACCGGACACGCACTGTCGAGGGCCAATTCTCCAAGAGGAAGAGAAAGATCAAAACAAAAAATCGGAACTGAACCCCACCCACTTGGATCCAGCTGTGACATCAGGGATCCGGGACTCGCTCTGATCCGAAGATCTCTGAGCAGAGGTAGTCAACATCATGGTCAGTGTTGAAGAAGCAAAGGTCCTCTGATCTAACCCCAAATCCCACAGAAGACTGCTGTCCTGGGGTTCTGAAACCACTACTCTGATCAGAGGAGGAGAAAAAGAAGTGGTAAGGACACTCTCGGATCCATGAGAGGATGGACCTGGAAGTACCCCCCATCTGGATCTGGGCCTTGACAATAGACCTAACTATTTTGTCCATGTCATCATATTGGCTTCTAGAGGATCTATAAGAAGCCACTGAAGAGGGTCACAAATGCCTAGGAGTCTGAAGAATCTTTGTCAGCAATGTGGAAGATATGGATCTGATAGATAACCCAGGTGACCGAATCCTAGACTCCGGATCTTGAGATTTCTGGGTTTGTGCTGTTTGAGTACCTGGATCAGATCCATTAGGATCTGACGAAGCAGTAGAAGTTAGGTGATGAGATGGTGGGGTCAAAGCCAACTTGGAGGACTCCGGTCCAGAAGAAAGACTGCTCGGAGCCATTAAGTCTACTGGATCCAAAGAAACCAACATGGATCTCAGTGCAGACATTCTTGGATCTGACTCTCTTGGTATTTTTGCAGGAGGCTCTGAAGACTCCCTAGAAACCTTATAACGGTGCTTAGCCTCAGAACCCTGCAACTCCTTAGAAGGTGGGTTGAACCCTGGAGAAGACAAAGGAATGGGCAAAAGGCCCTTAAAAATTAGCTTTTTTTTCCTTTCCTGAATGGCCTGAGGACTGAACCCTTCGCAAATTTTGCAAAGTGAATCCCAAGTGGGCCGCACCTAAAAAATAAACACACTTGTCATGTGCGGCAGAGTATGGAATCTTTTTTGGACACTCAGCACACCGTTTAAAACCTGTAGGTTTATCCATCTGTAAGAAAAAAACTACAGTAACATGAAAATATTTTTAAAGATAAAAATAAGGGCCAAGGCCCGAAAGGAGAGGGTAGGCGGACGAAGAGAAAAGACCCAACGACCTTGCGCACTAATAAAGAGAGGAAAATATACACAATTTTATAAAGTAAAAGAGTTTTAAGTAAAAACAATTTGAAATAATCACTTATCTTCTTGAAGCACTGGAATCAGATCTGTATCTACTTATGGCAAATGAGATCTGGGGAGGTTCAGCTAATGACAAAGGATTATGGGTAAGTGAGGAGCTCGAGCCTGGAAGCTGAAGTCTGTAGAAGGTGGCAGAGTCGGATCCAAGGATCGGATCCTCAACCCATCAGTGAAGCAGAATGAGAAGGACATCAGATAGACGTAGTTAATAAAGAGTTTAAGAAATTTATCTGGAAGTGAATCGGGGCAATTCTTAAGTGAGATAAGTTGATCCTCCCAATAGAAAAAGGTGGTCTAGGATTACCTGACTTGAAGGGATAGTTTAAATCTACATAATTAAGGCTCATATTCATAACACAAGCAGAAGATTACAATTCAAAGGGAAAAGGGATAATGATGAACCAAGGTACAAGGAGAAAGTGGGGTTTGGATGCAAATCCTTAAGGAGAATAACCACCATGCAGAAAATGTTATTCTTAAAGTTGCAGAAAATATTCTAAGAACTAAGCAAACTCCTGAATGGAGAAAGGAAATTTTGCCAACAACTGGAGTGTGCAGAAAATAAGCTGGGGGGGGGGGTGCTGGAATTTACTGAACAAATGTGGTAAAGGCATTGGGAGCAAACAACTAGAGTGGGAAAGGCAATAGAGTGGGATGATGCCAAGAAGTTGTTTGGACTTCAGGTCAGAGACTGCCTTCCTAATTAGGAACTGACTGAGTACAGGCAAACAGAACGTGACAGAGGAATCCTAAGTGAAAGACCTGCTCTGGTACATCTTTTTAGCTGAATCTAGAACAGAAGCTGCTGTTAAAATGGGATAATTAGTAGGGCATACAAAATATTGCATGATAACTATAACAATCAATCACATGAGGTTAGAAGAGAATGTGAAGAGAGACTGTAAGTTATTTACAAGGGAACAATGAGAGGACATATGTAGGGCTCCTAAGTATGTAACACAGCCCAGAAGGTTTAGGATTTTTGCTTGAAAGTTTTTGCATAAATATTTTTATACCCCAAGCAGACTTCAAATAAATTTTTAATCTGGTAGACAGCAAATGTTGAAGGTGTGATGGGGAAGAAAGAGGTAACTACAAACGTGTTTTGGGAGTGTTATGAGCTGGCAAATTTTAAAGTTTCCATACAGAGTGCAATCAGAAATACTGGGTGAGCAAATAGGTGAAACAGGAAATGATTCTTTTGAGCTGGAACACAGGATATGAATTGCCTTGACATAGCACAGCCTTAAGTTTCATAACGGTGGCTTCCAATAAAGCAACTACTACAAAATGGAAATCAAAGCCTGAACTGACTGTACTAGAAGTACTGAACATTGTAAATGACAAATTAACTTTAAGAGGGATACTGAGGAAAAGGAAGAGGCAAATTACATTGAAATAAAAGGAATTTCTGGGAACAATACATGCACAATAATGTTCAGGAAGTGGAGTGAAGTTTAAGAGAAAGCAATAATTGAATAATTTATGTAATGTGGAACTGGTGACCATTATAAAGAAAGAAAACTTAAGTGGTGTACGATGTATGAAAATGGAAAAAAATATGGCTTGTTTTCTTTTCTATTAATATTTGTTTGCCTGTGTCTTGTGACAATTTAATAAAGGTGTTCAAAAAAGAATAAGTACATTAAAACTGACAACAGAAAATGCACATTAAATGATTTAATCCTAGAGTTGACCACGCATGATATAAATCTATTTGTGACGGACTCCCAAATACATATGAGTAATATAAAAGTAAAACATTAATGAATCATTTCTCTTGTATCAGAAGACACCTTAAGTTTCACTAGGTTGGTCCTACTTTAACATTTTAGCTAATGTAGCTATTCTTTGCTCTTCAACTTTTACTCTCCCATACCTTAGCTAAAAAATGGAACTCCCTGCCCTCCACTTTGAAAGCTTGTGACAACCTAAACACTTTCAAAAGACTACTCCACTCCTACCTATTTCATCACAGGCATTGTAACTGCACTCCTCTCTCCTCACCTCCCAACCTCCCCTCTTCCTTCTCTCCTGGCTGACCTTCCTCCCTCCTAATCACCCCTCACTTATACCCAACCTAGAAACTACAACTAATCTCCCCCCTACCTCTCACCCTTAGCAACTACCCTTCCTTCAAATAAAAAAAAAAAAAAAAAAAAAAAAGTGTACAACTACATATTTGAATGCAACTTACATTGACTCTTTTTCTATTGCTATTTTTCAACTTGTTTATGTGAAGGTGCAATATGATACTTCTACATGTCTATTTTGCTATGTAAGTTGTGATACAGAACTTCACTGCCTAATCAAAATGAACATTATAATACTTATGTAACTTGCTATGTGAAGCTTTTCTCCCCGGGCCTCTACTGAAAACTGGCTCCCGAGCCCAGTGGACCTCCCCGGTCAACAAACTGGAATAAAAAATAAATAAGTGCACTACAACCTAGTCCATCTAAAATACAGTCAAAGCCTTTTCTTAGTATTAAGTTAGCCTTTTTATTGTTTAAAAGATTATCTAGATAGTTCTTTGCATATCTGCACCCAGACCTTGGATCCAAAGCTTGTCAAAATGAGTATCCTATTCTGATGTGCCAAAACTACCATCATAAACAATCTTCTTATAGCACTACATACATATATTACTCTTGCTATAATCATGTTTCGGTATTACTCCCCCCCTCTTACATTTGTAAGACTATTTTGTCAGTATTGCCTGGTGATTTTATTTTAACTGTTCTTCCCCTAAAATAGTAATTTCTTCTGGGGAAAAAATATACTTAACTGTGAAACACTTAAGACTACATCTTTTATGACCACAGATCACATTTAAAGACAGAATTTCCAAAAAAATTATGTTTTTATTTCCTTTCTCTTCTTTTAGTGATGCATTGCATTTACTTTACAGTTAATTAAATTTAGTAATACATTTTTATTATATATGACAAGAAAATCTTAATGGATACTTGCTTCCTAGAATTCATCGATTCCTAGTTTATTTATTTCAGTTTGATAACCGGGTAAGTCCACTGGGCCAAGAAGAGCCCATTTTCAGTGGAGGACTGGGGAGAAAAGCTCCAATGACTATTACAGACAATTACACACATGCAGATCTATACAATCATTTTCATAATTAGAGAAATACAATATAAAAATAGAATGTGATAAAATAAACAAGTGTAAAGAAACACAGATAATGAGATTTAGGTGGAAGTTTTGTATATACAGAGTTAATATACAGATTCTATATGAGAGTGTTTAAGGTAAGGTACAGTAGGAGACTGTCCAGTAAGGTTTTAAAAGAGAGTTGGAGTGGGTGAGTGAGGATATGAGAAGTAGGAGTAGTAGAGTGTATGACCATTTTGAAGTAAGAAGAGAGGACAAGAGAAATTTGAATTTGGTGTGGTTGTGTAATGCGAAGGAAGGGAGGTAGAGATTTCTATAGATCTCTTCACCCAAGACTGGGCTAGACAGTCAAGAGAAGAAGGTAAACACTTGCACCACACCACACTCATCACATAGTCCCTCAAAACCTACACCACCAAAACATACACATAGAAACACAAAACACACACCTACATTCGCGGAGGCTCTCAATAAAAACCTGCCCAAGCATCAGGGACATCCAAAGCAGAAACGCAAGCAAACTCCACCCCCCAACACAACCCAAATGACACATACCCCACAAACTCAGTGTGCCACTCAACCACAGCCCATAAGGCATAACAACGTACTCAACACTCTAGTCATAGGTGACTCTCTAGTCAGGCACACTGATGTTCCACTCACCAGGCTAAACAAGGAGAAAGTTACTGTCAGCCGCCTGTCAGGTGCCAGGATCCGCCACATAATGCACGCACTCAGGTCACTCAACAAGTACAAATATGACACTGTCATTGTCCATGTTGGTGTGAATGACCTGAGACGTACCTCACTGGACTACATGAAGAGAGACATGGAGGAGCTCTCTGATCTTGTAGCCCAGGCAGGTATGACCCTAGCCCTGAGTAGCATCCTGCCATCACCCAGAATTATACCACAGTACAAGGACAAAATGATTGACTTCAACAATTGGCTAAGCTTCTGGTGTCATTCTAAAGGGATCCAGTATTTGTCTGCCTGGGACGACATGATCGACAGACTACGATTCTTTGCCAGAGATGGCCTGCACCTGTCACCCTTGGGATCCTAGATACTGGCAAAGGCTCTTGCCACCCCTATAGTGCCTTTTTTAGGAAAGGTTCAAATGACAAATTCACCACCGTAACATGTACAACAAGCAAAATCTGAGGGTAATGCTACTCAATGCTAGAAGTCTAAACCTCAAAATGCACTCAATCGAGGCACTCCTTAAAATGGGGAACATCGACATCTGTGCGGTGACAGAGACCTAGTTCAAAGCTCCAGAGAGCACCCCTTAGGTACCAGGCTATAATTCATACCACACCTTTCGGCCACCTAACCCGGAATGAAGCACTAAAGGTGGAGACGTGTCCATATTCATTAAGGATATCCACACCTCCAGGCTAGTTGCACAGCATAATGCATCCGAGATTATCCAAATGCAACTAACTCTGGGCAAGACCGCAATCCAAATGTAGCTTGTTACAGACCCCCCACCATGCCCCAGGATTCCCACTCCTCATTTCTTGATACACTGGAAAGTATTAGGGTACAACTCAACACCCTAATAATGGGCGATTTCAACTACCCCACCATTAACTGGGAAAACTACTCATATACTAAGTCTTTTGCTCAACCTTTTCTGGAACTCATAAATTCCAATGCCTCGGATCAATTTATTCACACCCCCACCAGGGGCAGCAATATCCTAGACCTGGTCAATACCAACATAAGCAACCGGTGTTCCACACCAGAGGTCAATTCCTCGTTGGTCAGATCCGACCACAAGCTAATCACCCTAGACATCCACATCCCACCCCCAATTAGGGAAACCACCGTAAAAAACTTCGCCAAAGCCAACTTTACACTTCTTAAGACAGAAGTGGCAAACTTCATGACACCCATGCAGACGGGCAATAGACGTACGACTGCGGAATCCTACACAAATGCACTTTATAAGCATCTACACGAGTGCATGGATCATGTTATCCCTAATAGAACCAATATGTTGCAAAAAAGAGTAAAATCCCATGACTGGAGGAACTCCCTGGTCAACCTCAGTAAGAAGCTGAGATCCCTCATAAAATCCTCCAAAGCTAGTTACGAAAACAAAATTGCCACTGACTCTAAAGACATCCACAAAGCATTCTATAGCTATGTCAAGAATCTCAATGGCAACACTCAGATCTGCTTCTCTGTTACAGCACAATGGCACTAAACATACAGAACCAACCAACATCCTGGCAGACAGGTTCAGTGCTAACTTTACCCCCATCTCACCCCTAGAGGGCCCATCTCTATACCGAAAGAATGCAAAGTTCCTGTAATCACGGCTGCACAGGTAAAAAACACACTCTCCAAAGCCAAGAACACAGCATCCATGGGACCTGAAAATATCCCAGGCTGCATTCTACACAAACTAAAGAATGAACCCTACCTAAGTACCATGTTCAATCATAGCCTCACCTCAGGCTTTGTGCCCACTGAATGGCGCACCGTGATGGTTATCCCACTCCACAAAGGGGGAGCCAAGATGGATCCAGGGAAATACCACCACATTAGCCTGACGAGTCTGGTCTGCAAGGCCATGGAATGTATCATCATGGAACTCAAACAAAGACAATGGTAATCTCCAAACTCTGGACCCTACCCAGTTCAGGTTTGTAAAAGGCAGATGTCTCCTAAACCTGATTGACTTCTTTGAAGTAGTCACCAAAGCCACAGATGAGGGTATGGTGGTTCACACAGCTTATCTAGATCTCGCCAAGGCTTTCGACACCATCCCCCACTCTAGAATTATAGATAAGCTCACTAAACTAGGTATAAATCCCAATGTCACAAGAGGGGTTGCCAACTGGCTCACGGACAAAACCCACAGTGTGAAAGTAGCAGACTCCAAATCCGACTTCAGACCAGTGACAAGTGACCACAGGGTTCAGTCCTGGGTCCTCTCCTGTTTGGTACCTACTTCTCTGAAGTACAGGCTAACACAGAAGGTCTTTGGCTAACAAAGTTTGCAGATGACTGCAAACTAGGATCCATAACCAAAACTCCTAATGATGTGGACATACTACAAAAGGGCCTCACTGAGACAGATGTCTGGTGTCAAAGCCATGGCCTGAAGCTCAATGCCAAAAAGTGTATTGTCATCCCCTTTGGTAAAAACTCTGTACCCATGAACTACCACATAAGTGTTAGTCTACTTAATGCCGAAAGTGTGATAAGAGACCTTGGGACACAGGTGGACAGTAATCTCTCCTTTGATAATCACATCGCCACAGTGGTCAGGAAATCCTTCTACGTAGCTCACCTCATCACAAAAGGTTTCTCATCCAGAAAAAAAGAGGTCATTGTTCCCCTCTACTCATCACTCATTAGACCCATTATAGAGTACAATGCCCCTTTTGGTATGTACCTCACAAGACATCTACAACAACTGGAAAGGCTACAGAAATACCTCACAAAGAGGATTACTGGCCTCAAATAGATGCCCTGCACAGACCGTCTCAAAAATCTCCAGCTTTACTCCATCGAATATTGCCTACTCAGAGGCGATCTCTTCCTAACATACAAAGCTATGCCAAACCCAGAGCTCTTGGACATGCTCCACTTAAAGAAATCCCAATCCCTCCGAGCTACACGCTCTAGGGACCTAAACCTTGTCACCACAATAAACAGAACATGCTGTGGGGATAGATTCCTGTCCCAGAGACTTCCCATACTCTGGAACAGACTACCTATCTAGGTCAAACAGAGCTCCTCATTAGCACTCTTCAAGAAAAATCTTGATGACTGGATGGGAAATAGGAAATTCACCCCAGGGATCACTTCTGTGGCTCTGCTCAATAGGGGCACATGAAAATAATTTTCTTGGGTGGCGAAAGCCAGGGTACTTTTTGGCTAGGCTTATATAGGCCCTAGGTCTAATAGCCTAGTACCTACCTATGAAAGTATGGAGGAGGATAGCAGGAGGTGGCCAGAGGGCTGTAAGGGTTTGTGGATTTATAGGAGGTTTTGATTTTCAGATCTGAGTGAGCAGTTGTGAATGTACGGGGTTAATGTGGTAGAGAGAGAGGGGCAGTTGGAAGGTTTGTAGATGAGCTCGTGGGCATGAGTGAGTTTAAGGAAGATTGAGTGATTAGATAGTTCAAGCCATTGTAGGCTACAGAAAGAATGGCAGTGGTGGGAGGAGTTTGAATGGCACTGGTGAGAGGAGTTTTTTGAATTGCTAGCAAATTTGCTAATTTTACTGTAGCATGATTCGAGTTTGGATTGTAGGCGGAGTTGGAAATGTTTAGCAGAGGAGCACCGTACATGAGAGAGGGTAGGAGGCGGCTAGGGTTTTCCTGGTGGAGGGGGAGAGGTAGCTGTTATGTCTGTATAAGAGTCCTAGCTTTTGATGTTTTTTTTTTTTTTTTTTTTTTTTTTTAATGGCGGTTTGGATAAGGGTGTCAAATTTTAGAAGTTTGTCAATGATGACACCAAGGAGTTTTGTATTAAATACAATTTTGATGGGGGTGTTGTCCTTACTGAGTATAGAGAATGAGTTTTTGTAGATGGAGGAGTTTCTAGAAGGGGAAAGATAATCAGTTTAGTTTTATTAGCGTTTAGGGCCAGGTGATTGTTTTGCACCCAGGATTCAGTTTTAGAGAAGGCTGATTGAGTTTTTAGAAGTAGGTCAGAGGGGAGTAAGCTGAGCAGATGACTGTTGAATCATCTGCAAACTGGATTACTGAGGAGTCAGGGATGGTGCGGTGAAAGTTATTGATAAATATATTGAAAAGTAGTGGTCCTAGGGCAGAATCTTGTGGCACCCCAGTGGGAGTGGGCAGAAAGGGGGGGGTTGAGGATTCCCATTGAACAACTTGTTATCGTTCAGGGAGGTAGCTAGAGAACCAGGCTAAAGTGGAAGTGGAGAGGTTGAGATACGAGTAGAGGGTGGGAGACTGTGTCGAAAGCTTTGGATAGGTCAAGGAACAGAGTTGATATGAGTTTGCCAGAGTCGCACACTTGATTTATGGTATCGAGGAAGGACAGGAGGGCAGTAATGGTGCTGTGACCAGGGAGGAAGCCATGTTAAGTAGGGGTGAGAAGGTTGTGTGTCAGATATAGCATGAGTTAAGTATGGATACATTTTTCCAGGATTCAGGAAAGTGGGGAAAGGATGGCTATAGGCCTGAAATTGGAGGTGTCTGTGTTTTTGCCTCTCTTGTGAAGTGGGATGATGTAAGCAAGTCGCCAGATGGAAGGGACATATGCTTCTTGGATCTATCGGTTGATTAAGATGGAAATGGGAAAGGCAATACTGTCATCAGATAGTTTTTGGAAGGTTGATGAGAGATTGTCAGGTGCGTTGCGGCTAGGTTTTAGTTGGAGGAGTAGATTTTTTATAGTACTTGTGGGGATGGGTTTTAGGTTGAAAGGTGAGGAGAGATGAGAATGGCCGGTGAGGTGGGGGGGCTGGAGATGTTAGGGTTGGAGGGGGGTGGGGGAAAGAGGAGGACAGTTTAACTATGCAATCTATAAAGGAGGAGTTGAATTGGGTGGCAGTATCAAGATTAGCAAGGTTAGGCCAGGGGGGGGTTCTTTGTTACCAGGGTGATGGAGGGAGGAGATTGTGTTCCAGAATTTTTTGGGGGTTGGTTGAGTGCTTGGATTGAAGTATGGAGTAGTATACTTTATGGTCTCTGGTTATTAGTTTTTTTTATGGACTTTCAGAGTTGTTTGAATTCAAGTAAGTAGTTATATTGTTTGCTTTTTTTGGTATTCTTTCCAAATTTTATCTCTTTGTAGCATGGTAAGTTTGGTTTCTTTTAACAGCCAGGGTTAGGCTTTGGCTTTGACTCATTTGTTTCTTACAGGAGCATATAGTTTAGTCAAGTTTTCTTAAAGTATTCTATTTGCCCAACCTACACAAATACAACACATGAATTATTAAGTGAAATATTTTCTGTCTTGCTACTGCACAGAAGTTAAAGTTTTGGATCAGGTATATTAGTTTTACTGACATAGTTTTTTTTTCATCTAAGCCTTTTAATCAGCTATTTTCATTGATTTAGCTTAATTTACTTGCCCACTTGAGATTTTTTTTTATTAAATGTTACTAAAGAAAAGACAAAGAAAATGGGGGAACAAGTTTACCTTACATTTTCTTTTTCATTTTACTCTTCATTCCTTTGCCTTTCATGTTCCACTCCACTCTTATTGTCTTCCTATGTTTATGCCCCCATTGTTTATGCTACATTTATCCATTGCTTTTGACCCTTTTCTTTTCTCTACTTCTTTTTACCCTCTCTCCAAAGTTAAATACTGACATTTTCAGCTAAGCAAAAAGGGCCAATAATCCTCAGCACTGTCTTGCTTGTTTTTTTCTATCTTCTTCCCACCTCCCTTTTCTCTGTCCTTACCCCCTTTTCATTCCTCTTTCGCATCCTTCTTCCCTTCCTTCTTTATCATACTCTATTTTCCTCTTCCAGTTTATTTTTCTCTTTTTTTACTTTAACATTCTTTTGTTTCAAAATTTCATAATATCCATTGTTAAACCTATGCCAATCAAGTCCAATTAATCTGCAGGCTTTTTGAATTCCCTTCAAAATAAATGTTTTCCCTTTTTCTTCTTTCTTTCTTCCCATTAACTTCCTTACCTTCCAGTCTCTTCACTCCACCATCCTTTACATCCTTTATTTCTCTCTTGATCCACGGTCTTCTACAATATCTTCATTAAATTATAAACATGCAAGAGGGTATAAAGATAAACGAGAAGGAAAAGGAAGAGGAAAAAACACATATATAACCAGTTCCAGGAAGCATATGATACAATATCCCAGACCCCTCTCATAGTAATTTATAAGATACCCTCGTTACTTTTCTTTGTTTCAATTTTCTATTTCTTCTTTATTATTTTCTAACAGCTTTGCTATACTACATCTGATTTTCAATAACTTCACTGTCATAACTATCAATTACCTCATTTTGAGGTATGCTTTTCTTATGCTTAATACAGGTTCACACAATGCACATTTCCCCTTGTCTTTCACTCGTTAACTGGCCTTCCTAGAACTATGGAAAAGTGAATACACTTACTTAGTGCAGTCTGATATCTAGTTTATAAATCTGTTCTTCCAAGAATTCTAATTTCATTCAAAGTAATTTGATTCATTTCTAGTTTAAGTAAAACCACATTTTTCCTGTCAAATTCTGCCTTTTCTGCAGAGCATTACACGGGAGCCGTTTCATACCAGCCATCTTGGATTCTCTCTCATCAATTTCAAGTCAATGGCTGAACAATAAAAAATGAAAACCCCTTCATTTGGCCTGATTCACTCCCCAGCTCCATATTAAGAGAAACCTATAGGGTACCAAAACCACAAAAACTGGACTGAAGTTTTTGTCAAACCCTATTATAAGTACCATTTGAGCCTCATATAACAGTTATATAGAATGGAAAACCGCATTCTAGAGACCAGTTGCTCTGGACTGACAGCTTAATGAAATAAGTTCTCCAAAATATTAACTGGTTCCAGACTTAGCTTAGGAGCAGAGTGGCTCTTGAGATTACTGAGGTGTCACTGCCATTCTTTTGGGTAGCTTTTCATATGGTAGTAGGATAATGCAAGAAGATAATATACCTGAGGGCTCTCAATTTGCTTTGCTCTAATGGGTTGTTGGTGATGATTCTGTTAGGACTGGTCTGAAAATGTTTGTCTTGACAAGAACAATTGCAAAAAGTACTGCACTATGACTGTTCATAAAACTTGGTTGCTGAAGGAGTCATGGATGGCCTTTTGTTGTTTAACATTACTCCCAAAGAATGCAAATGTTTGTTCTATGTGCTGCAGCAGTAATTTCCCCATCTTTTCAGCTAAAAAAACAAGTGTCAAGATAAGAGTAGAGGTTATATTTTGCCCTCTGATGTATGCCAATACTAGAGCTCAGTTTTTATACTCTTGGGGCTGTGAACTGCTCAAATGGTAGCCATTAAAAGTTAAAGTGGTGATGCATTATCTAGAACCTGACAATTTCTGAAAGACTCATACCAGAAAGGAAAACCATGAAGTAACTGAAATCTACGGCTGCGAAGTGAGAAACTCATCTTACAGTCACTACTCTGAACATTTTTTTAAATGAACTTGTTCAGGTCTGACACATTTAGGAATGGTCTTAGAATACTATCCATTACGGGAAATGGAAACAGTCTAGTTTTAAAATCTTGATTATTCTGACTGGAAATGAAAGCACAGTTGTGTAAGTAAACAGTGGATATTCAAATGATCACTGCTGCAGTAGTCTTAGCTACATGGGGTTATATCCTGCATATGATGTAATAGCTGACTAGCTTCCAAAGCTTCAAGGGCAACTTCCGTCCTCTCAAACCATTAATCAGCACAAGATGAGCTGAAGAAAAAGAGATTTGGATGCTAAGCCATTTAAAGTTCTTATATCAATTGAAAGAGTGAGCCAAGAGTCCCAACAAGGTCATTGCAATTAAACTAATATTTGAGGCCCTCACCATGACAATAAAAACAAACAAAAAAATGAAGGGGATGATGGGAGGGGAGCAATTACTGAAACAGTAATCAAACATCTACTGTTATGGTAAGTTTACTTACATAAAGTACAGTTGTGTACACTTACCATAAATGTAGATGTTAGAGTGTATTCACTGTTGCAGTCATCACATTTGGGTTATCTGCTGCAGGTAGCCCTCAGCTGGCCTGAATATCAGAGTCTTCAGATTTCTGTATCGGATGCTCTCTCTTCTTCCATGACGTCAGATTGTCAGGGGTATAAAACATGCAGCCGATGCCATTACATCAGTTTTTCTTGCCCCAGATGTCAGGTGCGCCCACAATAGGAAGCAATTATATGGTATGGTAAACCCCCATCAAAAAGCAAATACACCAGAAAAAACAAACATACCAAACAAGAAGGAAAGGTAGAGTCAAGAGAAATCAGGGGGCTGGAGGGAGGGTAACCAGGACTGCAACAGCAAATACACACGAACATCTACATTTATGGCAAGTGTACACAACTGTACTATGTTCTTCCTGTTTCACTGTTGCAGTCCTCACATTTGGGTCGATTCCCAAAGCTAAAGAAGGGAGGAGGAAGTTAAAGAGCATTAGGGCCGGCTATTAAGCCCTGCAAGACTGCAGTGGCAAATCCAGCTCTGGATTTAGAAAAGATAAGCATGTGGTAATGGCTGGTGAAGGTATGTACAGAGCTCTAGGTAGTAGCTTCTAGGATGTCCCTGGTAGGGACTCCGCTGAGAAAAACTGCAGAGGTAGATGCAACCCTGGTGGAATGTGATCTTATCCCCTGTGGGGGAGGTTTTCCATGGTGCTTGTAGCAGAAATGAATGCAATGGGCTATCCATTTGGAAATGGTTTGTTTTGAAATGGCCTTCCCCTGTGCCCCTGCAGCAAAGCCAACTAGCAGCTGTTCAGATTTTACTGAGAGGGAAAGCAGAGGGAATGGAATCCTCTCCATCAGAATCCTCATAAGTAGATAAGGGCAAATTCCTAGTAATCAGAAGGAGCAAAAATATCAGATTCCTGATCAGAAGAATCAGAAAGAAAATCAGTTCTAGGTCTCTTAGAGGGGGAAGGCTGGCTTCCCCTAATTAAGGTAATAAGGTCTTCAGCCATTCTAAGCATTTGTTTTTGAGGCATATGGGCCTGAGCCTGCGGTTTGGTCGTCGGTTTTCTAGGCGTAGTGTGAGTTTTTGGCCTGGATGAAAACGATGGCGTCGGTTTGATATGAATGTCTGTAGGCCTGAATACACCCTCAGTAGCCGGTGCCTGCACAGCAGCTCTGGACCCATCCAAGGTAGAGACATCTGCAGGTTCCATAGTCAAAGAAACATCTCGCAGCATACCGGACTCCAAATGGGTCTCAGTAGAAGCCTGTGAATCTGAAGTAGTGGGTACCAGGGGCTGTGAAAGTGCCTCACTGAGTACTGGCAGACTGGCGACTAGCTTAACGGACGCATCGTCGGCAGTTTTGGACCTATGCGATCTGTCTCTGTCTTTATCCTTACATTTTTTTTCGGAAGATCGGTAGTCAGATGGTTTAGCGAAGCCATTTCTGAGTACACAGATCGAGTACGAAAGTAATTAGCTGCAAAAATAGCCCGACAACGAATAGTTCGGGCATTGAACAAGGCACAAAGCCGAAAGCAAGGGACGTCATGTTCTGGGCCTAAACAGGGGATGCAGTACGAATTAAAATCTCTATGAGGTATTTGCTTTCCACAGGTAAGACAACTGTTAACTTTTACTGACATCGGTTAGAGCAAGAAAAAGGATACTCAGTGGGGTACTTATCTTTTTTGAAGACTTCGGGTCTGAAACTTGAAAATGAAAATTTCAGGAGACGGCCGACCGGCACTTGCAAACTGCTTCTGCTTCGGGCAGCACATGGTAAGAAAGTCTGATGTAATGGCGTCGGCTGCATGTTTTATACCCCTGACGACCTGACGTCATGGAAGAAGAGACAGCAGCCAATGCAGAAATCCGAAGACTCTGGTATTCAGGCCGGCTGGGGGCTACCTGCAAGCAGATAACCCAAATGTGATGACTGCAACAGTGAAACACAAAGAACGTCTGTATGGTGCTCATCATACTGATCACTGCTGCTGTACCCTTAGCTATATGAGTAGATTACTACAGCTTAGACTGGCTGAGCAGGAAAGATGAGGGTCCAGGAGTCCCTGTAGAAGGTCTAAGCAAAGCTTGTCCTAGAAAAGGAATTTACTTTGTAGTGCTTTGTAAAGGTATGCATAGAGGACTGACCAAGTTGCTGCTTCTAGAATACTTCTAGAATCGCATACTTTCAAAAAATGCACAAATAAAGCCAAGGCATTGGTACAATGAGCCTCGAAAAGGAATTGACTTGTGGTGAGTAAAACAAAAGCTAATAGCATGAGACAACCATTTTGAAGTAGCCTGCTTTAACACATTGTCCTTTCTTCTCACTTTCACAAGAAATGATTACCTGATCAGAGTTCTGTAAATAAGTACCTGAGCTGTCTCTGGACATCCATGGTACACAGTAGCCTTTGTCTCTCGTTTTTAGGTTCTGGGAAAAAGACGAGATAGACAGCTTGGCTCAAAGTATACTATGATACCACTTTAAGCATAAATGAAGGATAATTTCTTAAGGTAATCCAACCAACCTTTGCAGAAAATGAAATACAGTTGACCTACCATAAAAGCTTGCAACAAAGATACCCTTCTTGAAGAGGTTAAAGCAATCAGTAATGCTGTTTTCCATATTAAAAATTTGAAGACAGCCTGATGAGCTGGGTACAAATGATGCAACAGTTATCCCCCCCCCACCCAAGACAAAAATTAGGATCCCAATGAGCAATCATCTGTTTTCTAGAAGGCTTAGTACACAACACCCCTTTCAAAAACATTTTCTCTTAAGACTGCACTGACTGGTGTGTGTGTGTGTGTGGGGGGGGGGGTCTCCATGGGCAGATATGGTGAATTGGCTGACGAATCTTGATGGAGGAATAAAACAGGCCAGAAGATAGTAACCAAGACAATTAATGTAAAATCAGTGATGTACTATACCTAAAAGGATACAGGTACTTTCCGGGATACCAACTAGGCAATCCTTTCCATTTACTAATATATAACCTTTCTAGTAAGCAGGATTTCTTGCTTCCTTTAATACCCGCTACATGTCCTCAGAAAATAGTTGCCTAAAAGATATTAACATTCAATCATACAGGCAGTGCGCTGTAGTTGTTTTGGGATGGGATGTATCAAGCATCCCTTGCCCTGTGTGAGTAGGTCCAGTCTGTAAGGATGCTTGTGGTCAATGACCCTGGCCACTTCCAATAAAGGGAGGAACCAATGTTGCCTGGGTCAGAAGGAAGTCACCACAGTGACCTTTGGGGAGTCTTTCCAAAACTTCAGAATGACTCTAGACATTAGTGGAAAGGCTGGAAAAGTATACCAGAACATTCCTGTTCGAGGAAAAGAAAAGGCATCTGTTTTACAAGCCTTCTTGCATGGAGTCCTATAACGGAACTTTGCCAAATAACTGTTGTGAGTGGATGCAAAAAGTCAGTTTGAGGTTTTCCTCACAGCTGGAACAATTCATGATAGATCCCCCCCCCCCAAAAGCAATTTTTATTCTTGAGGGTCTGTCCTGGTCCACCACAAAAATTTGCTATTGCACTATACAAGATTCCTGAACAGTGAGACGGTTATGAAAAGCTATATACTAATCTACCACAGCTGGTCTGCACAGAAGACAGGATCTGGTTCACCTTGTTTATGTACCACATCACTGTGCTGTCATATCTATAAACAATTGCAATGGTCCTAGGGAACACAGACTATCGAGGATGTATGAAGGCTAAAATCTCCTTTACAATTGTTTGTTTGCTCTGGTCTGTCTTTTCTTTTTCAAAGACCCTGCACTTTTATCTCAACAGGCACTGCTCCCCAAGCAAGGTCTGCACTGTTATTACAGACTGTGCTGAAGCTGGATGGAAAATCTGAGACCTGGATTCTGATAAACTTGGTCTCTCCGCCAAAAAAATCTGTTTTCACAACCTCCAAAACTGGAATCTGAAATGTCAGGGGATGCTGATATTGGGACCATACAGATTTTAGATACTACTGAATTTTTCTTAAGTGGAGTCTTGCCAAAGGAATCATGAGAATCATACATGCTGAGAGACCTAGAATTCTGATAAAAAATTAGGCTGAAATACAAGTCTGAGTGGAAAAACTCAGAATAGATCTAAATAAATATCTACTTTTTTTCCTGTGGAAGGAGACTAGTACCCTGCGGTCTGCAGCAGGCCATCAATAGAGCTAGACACACTGTAAATACTCTCAGAGCAGTGAATATACCAAAGGGTAATGCAGAGAACTGACAATTTGGTCCAGATACAGAAAGCCTTAAGAAATATCTGAAACTGGGAGCTATACAAATATAGCAAACCTATTTTAGACATAGGGTTACAAGAAAACTCAAATAGGGAATGAGAGGCAAATTGTGAAGCGCTATCATTTTGAACTTTCGCACTCACAAACTGATTTAAGGATGCCAAGGTTTACATCTAGCCTCCATGAATCTTCTTTCTTTTTTGGTACCAGAGACATTCCTGAATAAAAACCTTCACTGAGCTGAGGTGGGGAGACTGCTTCCATCACCCCGAGTCAGCAGACACTGAATGACAGGACAGAAAAGAAGAGTTTGAGCTGGTGGATGAGGGAGAATCCCTTGAAAAGCAGGGGAAAAGACTCCCACTGCCATCTGTAACCTTGGATTACATTCAGAACCCATATGTCTAACTATTTGTTGCCAAAGAGAAAAATGGAGGTTCAAACTTTCCGGAAGTATTAATGGTGTGGCAGGGCGGGAAGGGGGCGGGGAGTCTTGGGCACAGTCACTCAGACTTATTTTTTTGTTGGCCTTTCTTTAGTTCTTCATTCTGGGGGAGGTGTTCCTCCTCTCTTTATGAAACCTCCCTGCCATAGCTTTTTAAATTTGCTTATTAGTACCTTGCTGTGTTTGCTTATTTTGCTTTTTTGAAAAAGGCTGTAAAGGTAGCATTAACCTCCATCATACTTGGAGAAGAAAGGGTTGAAAAAAATCTGAGAAATTCCTTGAATTAGCTTACTTATTTTATCATACTTTTTAAGGACTTCTGTAGCAGATGGTCCATCCACTCAGACAATTTTAGCTTATAGACTCTGAGGAAGGTTTTTGAGTATGCAATAAAGTAAACCTCCTCATAACAGCTCCAACAGCAGCAGCCTTGAAGTGTCATAAGCAGAATCGCAAGCTCATTTCAAACAGTGGGTAGCCACTTGAGGTGCGAATACAATCAGGTTACACAAAGATGTTTTTTTCCTCAGGAGAGAAAACAGATACCTCATATTCTCATAAGATGCAAACAAACTTTAACATATGAACTTGACAAATGAGAAGAATTCCAAAAAGAAGTGTTGCAGAAGAATACACTTTTTTTCAAATCTAACAAAAACTTCCCCATCCTTGTCAAAAGGGAAGGGAATGACATTAACCAGATGTTTAGCAGCTGGACATAACAGAGAAATCACTGCTGGTTTGATATGCAGTTAGAACATAAAAACTTGTTAGACTGGGGAACTTTATACAATCTATCTGCTTTATTTGGGGCAGCAGGGTGGCCATTAAGCAAATTACATCTTCCAATGATGAAACAAGGAGTAACTGGTGTAGGCTCAGGAAAATCCAGTTGAAATAAATAATACTTCTTCAGAGACAGTGGCATGTCATTACGTTCCCAATAAAATAATGGATTCATACTGGAAACAGAATCAGTAAAAAAGAGAATCCTTCACAGAGACTGGCAGGAGCTACACTTTCATCAGAATCTTAATCAGAAACCTGAGAAGGAAATAAAACAGAAAGGTAGCCCTTCACAATCATTTTGTGGTTCAAACCCTTGAATGTCTTCAGAAAATTAACGCTCTCTTTTTCTTTTTGCAGAACACCTGAAATGGAAGGATCAAGAGCTTGAACTAAACGCTGAGCCAATCTCAATAAATCACTCTTGACTGAAGTAAATGAGACAAAAGAAGACATATGTCGAAGTTTTTGCTTCTTTTTGACACAGATTTATTAACAAGCAGACCCACACTTGCCATGCAAAACCTCCCAAGGGGCAAGCAATCCAGTCTGACTAGGAAGAAAGGTATTACCTGTTCCTTCTCCCAGAAATGACAAGAGTGGTCCTCCCTTGTCTGCCAAGGGCACTCCAGCAGCCATAGAGGACATGTCTAACCTCTGGATCCATGGTTGCTATACAGACTACACTGGGGAAGCCAAGAAGAAAGATGAATTATTTGAGAAATGAGAAGCAGCCACAGAAGAGTCACCCATTTGTGACAGGGGCACTTTAGCAGCCTGCTGTGGTGGCAAAGGCCATTTACTAATGTTGTTCTTGTGACTAGTAAAAGGAAGAATCAGGGAACCAGCAGGCTGTTCCATGTTAAAGCCGAAAAAGATGCTTGCTTCCAGTGGAAACCTAGCAGACATAATTGATAAAACAGGCAAGTAATAAAGTCACTTTTTCTACCAAAAACACAGTGAAAAGCACTTTAAACACTTCCCCAGCCACCACAAGGAAAACAAACTGAAGTTATGTACTATCCATAACACTGAATCCCTTCATTCATATCCATCTGATGCAACATGTGGGTCCTTCGACCTCTTGTTTGATCTGACAGGGAAGCATTAGTGCTCCTTGCCTCAAGCCCCTTGAGGAATTTTCCTCCCATCATGCGCAAAGACGCAGATTATCCCCAACTGAGTTTGATGGCTACTATAATGATCCTATTATGCAAAAATCAAGGAATGTAAGCATCCTTTACATACTACAAGTTAGAAAGTACAGTTGTGTATACTTACCATAAATGTAGATGTTCGAGTGTATTCACTGTTGCAGTCATTACATTTGGGTTATCTGGCTGCAGGTAGGCCTCAGTCGGCCTGATTAACAAAGTCTTGGGTCCTGCATCAGTTGCTGTCCCTTCTTTTATGACGTCAAGTTGTCAGGGGTATAAAACATGCAGCCGACGCCATTACATCAGTTTTTCTTGCCCCAGATGTCAGGTGCCCCCTAATGGGAAGCAATTAAATATAAAAGTACAAAGGTATACCTCCAACAAAAAAGCAAATACACCAAAAACGCTTTTAAGCATAGTAAAGGAAAGTAGAGGTATAGCCAAAAGTAGTTAGGGGGTTGGAGGGAGGGTAACCAGGATGCAACAGTGAATAAACTCGAACATCTACATTTATGGTAAGTGTACACAACTGTACTATGTTCTTCATGTTTCACTGTTGCAGTCATTACATTTGGGTAGACTTCCAAAGCTATGGTTGGGAGAAGGAATTTAGACAACATTAGGGCCAGCTATAAGGCCCTGCAAGACTGCATGGCAAAGCCAGCTCTGGATTTAGAGAAAATTGGCAAATGATAATGCTTGAAGAAAGTATGTACAGAACTCCAGGTAGCAGCTTCTAGGATGTCCCTGGTAGGGATGCCTCTTTGAAAGGCTGTAGAGGTAAATGTAGCCCTGGCGGAGTGAGGTCTGATCCCATGGGGACAGGTTTTCCATGGTGCTTATAGCAGAAATGAATGCAATGGCTTATTCATTTAGAAATGGTCTACTTTGAAATAGCCTTCCCCTCTGCCCTTGCAGCAAACACCACCAGCAGTTGTTCAGATTTCCTTTGAGGTTTAGTCCTGTCCAAGTAGAATCTAAGTTGTCTGTGCACATCTAAGAAATGCAGTATCCGTTCCCCTTTATTCTGTGGATTGGGAAAGACGGTTGGCAAATGAATGGACTGATTAAGAGCCACACTGGACACCATCTTGGGCATGAAGGATGGATTGGTTCTGAGGGACATTCTGTCCGCATGAAAGATGGTGAAAGGCTCCACTGCCACAAGGGCCTTTAATTCAGATACCCTTCTAGCTGAAGTGATTGCTAAAAGGAAAGCTGTTTTCCAAGAAAAGAAAATTAAGTCTGCAGTAGCAGCTGGCTCGAAAGGAGATAGAGAGAGTTTCTCCAAGACAAAGTTAAAGTCCCAGGCTGGGGTTGGAGCTTTCCTGGGTGGTCTCAAATTTTTGGCCCCTCTGAGGAACTGTTTGAGCAGTGGATGAGAGAAGAGGGGAGGTTCTGTGGTATAATGAGCTGAAATGGCTGAGGTGTGGATTTTAATGGAGGAAAAAGACAGGCCCTTGTGAAACATCTCAGTTAAGTTTGCAAATTCTGAGGTAAATTGGACGCTGCTGTGCTCATCCCTTGAGATTGGTTCCAGGCACAGAATCTTTTCCATTTTTCAGCATAAGATTTTCTAGTACTAGGCCTCCTTGCCTGTAAAATGATATCCATCACAGGTTTGCTGAGGGATGGTAAAGGAGAGATTAAGTAATTAGCCAGGCTGCAAGGTTCAGTGTTAGAAGCTGAGGGTGCAGAATCTGGTTCTCCTGCTGAGACAGCAGGGAAGGAGTCTGAGGCAGGTGCCATGGAGATAACCATGACACAATGCGCAGAAGGGGGTACCAGTGTTGGCGCAGCCAGTCTGGAGCAATCAAAATCATCCTTGGTTTGTCCTGTTTGATTTTTAGCAGTACTTTGGAGAGCACAGGTAGAGGGGGGAAGGCATAGACTGATAGGTTTTTCCAGCTGAAGGACAGAGCACCACTTTCCAGGCTTTTTTGTGGGGAGTCCTTGTGCAATATTTGTCCAAATCTTAGTTCTGGGGAGAGGCAAACAGGTCTATATCTGGGCTCCCCCATTTGCTTGTCAATATGTTGTAAGTCCTTGGTTCCAGTTTCCAGTCGTGTGAGTCCATGAGGTTTCTGCTTAGTCCGTCTGCCAGTATATTTAATTTTCCTGGCAGGAATTGAGCTTGTAGGTGCACTTGGTAGCTCAAGGCTGTGCTCCATAATGCCATGGCTAGTCTGCAGAGGGGGTAAAAATGTGTACCCCCTGCTTCTTTATGTACCACATAACAGTGGTGTTGTCTGTCTTTACCATTAGTTGTCCTGGAAGAATATGGTCTTTGAAGGCTGGCAGAGTATTCTCTACAGCTAACATTTCTTTTTGACTGATATGCAGGTGCATTTGACTTGAGTTCCATTTGCCCTGAATGCACTTCCCTGACAGGTGAGCCCCCCATGCATAGTCTGATGAGTCTGTTAGGGTTTGGGCGACAGGGGATGGTGTGAAAGGCAGTCCCTTATTTTGGTGGCAGGCCTCTGCCCACCAAAGGAACTCTAGGCGTAGGCAAGGTATGATAGGAATCATTGTTTCTAGGTCCTGAGAATGGTGACACCATAGGCTTTTTAGATATAACTGTAGTTTCCTCATATGCAGTCTTGCATATGGAATTAGAAGAATGCAGGAGGCCATGAACCCCAAGGCCTGCAGTATTTGTCTTGAGACAGCAGGGTTTTTGTGGCCACTTGTTTGAAGTAGGTTGCCAAATGAATTTGTTTCTCTGGCATGAGGTAAGCCATCTGGGAAGCTGTATTCAAGCTTGCTCCCAGAATATAATTTGTTGACAGGGTACCAGTTGCAAGTTCTTTTCTTTTATGGTGTACACCAGACAAGTTAGAACCCTTTTTACAAAGGCCAAATGATTCAAAAGTATGCCCTGGCTTTCTGCCTGAATTAGACAATCGTCCAGGTATGGGTATATTTGAATATTTCTTTGTCTGCAAAATGCAATAACTGGAGCTAGGCACTTTGTGAATACCCTGGGAGCAGTAGATAAGCCAAAGGGCAGTGCAGACAACTGATAGTGCGTGAAGCCTGCTTTGAAGGGTAGGTATCTTCTGCTAGATTCCCTGATTGGGATGTGCAGGTATGCTTCTTTTAAATCTAGTGTTGCCAACCAGGCATATTTGCCTAGCATAGGAAATAATTGGTGAAGAGTCAGCATCTTAAATTTTGGAATCTCCAAAAAGGTGTTTAGAGTAGACAGCTCCTGGATAGGACGCAATGAATTGTCTTTTCTGGGTTCCAGGAAAAGCCTTGAGTAGAAACCTTGTCTCTTTTCCTCTTCTGGTACCAGTTGAATAGCCCCCATGCTTAAGAGAGAAAGTACTTGTTTTTGGGCCTCTGTCCACTGATTTGGGGGGTAGGTCCGGCCACCAGCTTGGTGTTGGCAATGTCTGGAAGTAAAATCTGTATCCCTGGGACACTATATTTAAAACCCATTTGTCCTGGGTAATGAGTTCTCAATTCTTTGCATGAAGAGCAATCTTGCCTCCCCAAAGGGGCAGTCAGTTGATAAGTGCTTGGAAATTTTAAAAGGAAGTAATTGAGGCAGTTTATCACAGGGGGGAGTCTTATTATTCCCAGATTTGGAAGTGGAGGCCCCCCGCTGCTTAGTTCTGTGTGTCCCCTGGGACTGAAACCTGGGGTTTTTGCTGTATCTGGGTTTGGCTTGAGAAGACCTGGAAGGGGCTGGAAAGGACCAATTCTTAGAGGGCCAGTGCCTACTAAATCTAGGAGGCTGAACTTGTAAAAAATCTTTAACAGTTTGCCTAGATTTAGCTTTATCTTCCATCTTTAAGAACTTCCTCAGCCTTGTTGCCAAACAGGAGGTCCTGATTTATAGGAGCATCCAACAATTTAGATTTAACATGATCAGGCAAAGATTGCTCCTTAAGCCAAGCATGCCTTCTGAGCACAGACCCAGTAACAGCAGCCCTGCAAGAGGCCTCTAATGAATCAAAACCACATTGCAAAGTATGTTTTCCAACTTGTTCAGCAGAATGCATTAAATCCAGTAATTCTTTATTTTCCACACAGTCAGGAATCAACATAATTTTCTGTTTAAGCAGTCCAATAACATGTTGATGATACTTTAACATATGAAACTGGCAGTTTAAAGCTCTAATGGCCAAGGTTGCAGAAGTGTAAAACTTCTTACCCCATCTATCCAGCGCCCTGGAGTTTCTATCAAAAGGGGTAGGATTTTTGGCAGTAGAAGCCTTAATGCCCTTGGGCCCCTGTGAAATAGTCTCTGGATCTGCAATAGGATTTTTAAAAAGTAACTTGTGGGACTCAGGGACCCTGTAGTATCTGTCAGGTTTTCTGGGAGCAGGAGGCAGGGAATCAGGGGCCAAACTAGATTTTGAAAAAGCATCATCAACAATGTCTAGTACAGGAGAAATAGCTAAGGGCCTATTCTGAGGTAGGAGAAGGAAATCCCTAAGCCTCTTTTTTTGAAACGGAAAAATCTTGGCTTTCCCAGTGGAAATGCTCCCTTAGAGTATGTAAGGTTTCCCCAAAAGAAAAATCCTCAGGAGGGGAAGTAGAGGGAATGGAGTCCTCTGCATCAGAATCTTCATAAGTAGATAAGGACAAATCCAGATAATCAGAAGAATCAGAAAAAAAGTACAGTTGTGTACACTTACCATAAATGTAGATGTTCGAGTGTATTCACTGTTGCAGACATTATATTTGGGTAATCCTGCTGGCAGGTTGCCCTTAGTCGGCCTGAATTCCAAAGTCTTGGGTACTGCGTCGGCTGCTGTCGCCCCTTCCCTGACGTCAGGGGTATAAAAGAAGCAGCCAACACCATTTTCTTCAGTTTTTCTTGCCCCAGATGTCAGGTGCCCCTTAAGAGGGTAGCCAAAATTTATATATATATATATATATATATATATATATATATATATATATATATATATAAATATAAATACATGCACCAATATAAACTTTACCTTCATCTACAAGCAAATACACCACATAGGATGTGTAAATCAGATAAGGAAAGAAATGTTCCAGCAGAAAAAAGGGGGATGGCAGGTGGGTAACCTGGACTGCAACAGTGAATACACTCGAGCATCTACATTTATGGTAAGTGTTCACAACTGTACTATGTTCTTTGTGTTTCACTGTTGCAGTCATTACATTTGGGTTTGAGTCCCAAAGCTATGGTTGGGAGGCTGGAGCTAAACAGCATTAGGAGTGGCTATGAGGCCCTGCAGAACTGCAGTGGCAAAGCCTGCCCTGGATTTAGAGTAGAGTGGCAGATGATAGTGCTTTGTAAAGGTGTACACTGAACTCCAAGTAGCAGCCTCTAAAATGTCTTTGGTTGGTACTCCCCTGAGAAAGGCTGCTGAAGTGGTGCAGCTCTGGTGGAATGTGGCCTGATGCCCTTAGGCACTAACCTGTCATGGTGTAAATAGCAGAAACGAATGCAGTGGCCTACCCACTTTGAAATAGTCTGCTTTGAGATAGCCTTTCCTTGTGATCCTGCAGCATATGCCACTAGTAATTGCTCTGTCTTCCTGAAAACTTTGGTTCTGTCCAAGTAGAATCTAAGCTGTCTGTGTACGTCCAAATAATGCAGAATTCTCTCCCCCTTGTTCTGTGGATTTGGATAAAAAGTTGGCAGATGAATAGTTTGGTTAAGAGCCACACTGGACACCACCTTAGGCATAAATGTTGGGTTTGTCCTCAGTGAGACCCTGTCTGGATAAAAAATGATAAAAGGTTCCACAGCCATGAGTGCCTGTAGCTCTGAAACTCGTCTTGCAGAAGTTATTGCTAGAAGCAGAGCTGTTTTCCAGGATAAAAACTTTATATCAGCAGTAGCAGCTGGCTCAAAAGGAGGCAGGGTGAGTTTTTCCAAGACATAGTTGAGGTCCCATGCAGGTATTGGTGATCTCCTTGGGGGACTTAAAGTTTTGGCTCCTCTGAGGTACTGCTTTAATAAAGGATGAGAAAAGATCGGTGGCTCTGTATTGTAATGAGCCAAAATGGCAGAGGCATGAATTTTAATCGAAGAAAAATATAGGCCTTTGTCCAGCATCTCAGTTAAGTATTGCAAAATCTGAGGAATATCTGGTACAGCTGTATCAGTTCCTTGTGCCTGGTTCCAAGCACAGAATCTCTTCCATTTCCCAGCATATGATTTTCTAGTACTAGGCCTTCTGGCTTCCAAAATGACATCCATCACAGCTTTACTGAGAGGTGTGTTTTGTATGACTACATATCCGCCATGCTGCCAGGTTTAAAGTACTGAGTTGGCTGCGCAGGATCTGATCGTTTTGCTGGGACAGTAGATGAGGTATTTGAGGTAAGGTCCAAGCTGGGCATTGAGACAAGTTCCCTAGGACTGGATACCAGTACTGGCGTGGCCAGTCTGGGGCAATCAGTATCATCTTTGGCTTCTCCTGTCTGACCTTTAGGAGTACCTTGGGGAGAAGAGGCAGTGGAGGAAAGGCATATACTGATAGTTTTTTCCAGCTAAAAGGTAGGGCGTCCACTTTCAATGTTTGTCTGTGATAAGTCCTTGTGCAGAATCTTTTTAGTTGGTAGTTGTGAGGGGAGGCAAACAGATCTATGTCCGGGCATCCCCATTTCCTTGTTATCATGCTGAAGACTTGTGGATCCAGTTGCCACTCATGGGGATCCATGAAGTTTCTGCTTAGTTCGTCTGCCAGTGTGTTTTCCTTTCCTGGCAGGAATTGTGCCTGCAGATGTACTTGGTAAGTCAATGCTGTGTCCCACAAAGTCATGGTTAGTCTGCAAAGGGGGTAAGAATATGTGTTCCCTTGCTTGTTTATATACCACATGACCATGGTGTTGTCTGCCTTTATCAGTAGTTGTCCCAGATGAAGTAGGTCCTTGAAGGCTGTCAGGGCATTTTGAACAGCTAGCATCTCTTTTTGATTGATATGTAGATGCATTTGGTTTGAGGACATTGTGCCCTGAATGCATCTTCCTGCCATGTGGGCCCCCCAGGCATAATCTGATGCATCCATTGTTAGTGTCTGCCTGGCTGGGGGTAATGTTAATGGTTGTCCCTTGTTCTGGTGACAAGCCTTCGCCGACCATCGAAACTCCTGTTGCAGGCAGGGAATGAGAGTAATCACTGTTTCCAAGCTGTGCCAGTGTTGAGTCCAAACACATTTTAGGTACCACTGAAGTTTCCTCATATGCAGTCTTGCATATGGAATTAATAGGATGCAGGATGCCATGAAGCCCAAAGCCTGCAGAATTTTTCTTGCAGATAACTGGGCCTTTGTTGCCAACATTTTGAAATAGGTAGTCAGTTGCCTTTGTTTGCGGGAGTGAAATAAGCCATCTGGGCAGTTGTATTTAAGCTTGCACACAGGAATATTATCTCGAGAGGGAACTAGTTTTGATTTCTTTTCGTTGACTGTGTACCGTAGGCATGTTAGAAGTCTTTTCACAAACACCAGATGCTGTAGAAAAATGTCCTTGTTTTCTGTCTGAATTAGACAGTCGTCCAAGTAAGGATATATTTGTATTCCTTTTTGTCTGCAGAATGCAATTACTGGTGCCAGGCACTTTGTAAAGACCCTGGGTGTAGTAGATAAGCCAAAGGGCAGTGCAGAGAATTGGTAATGCAGTGAGTCCGCCTTGAATCTGAGGTATCTTCTGCATGACTGTCTGATTGGGACATGCAGGTATGCCTCTTTTAGGTCTAAAGTCACAAGCCAAGCATTCTTGCCCAGCATGGGCAGAAGCTGCTGCAAAGTCAACATCTTGAATTTTGGTATATCCAGGAATGTGTTCAGAAGAGATAGGTCCAGTATTGGTCTCCAGGTCTTGTCCTTTCTGGGTACCAAGAACAGTTTTGAGTAAAATCATTGTCCCTGCTCTTGTGCTGGTACTTGTTGAATGGTCCTCATGTCCATGAGGGATGAAACTTGTTTTTGCGCCTCTGCCCATTGATTTTTTTGGCAGATCTGGCCAGCCGTTTGCCTTTGGCAGGGTATGGAAATGGAACTTGTAGCCTTGTGACACTATATTTAGAACCCACTTGTCCTGGGTTATAATGTGCCAATTTTGAGAAAAAAGTGCTAATTTTTCCCCTAAGGGTGCTGCCAGGAGATAAGTGCTTGGTGCAGGCAGGGGGAAGTCACTGGGACTGTTTCCTGTATGGTTGTGATTTATCTTCTCCAACTTTGGAGGTAGAAGCACCCCACTGCATTGACCGGTATGAACCTTGCGCTTGGGATCTGCCTCTAGGACATCTGGATTTGCCCCTTTGAGGTCTGTCTGACACAGGAAAGGACCAATTCTTTGTTGGCCAGTGTCTACTAAACCTAGGTGGCTGTACTTGTAAAAAATCTTTGACAGTTTGCATAGATTTAGCTTTGTCCTCCATTTTCTTTAACACCTCTTCTGCCTTAACACCAAAGTATCATGCTGTAAAGGTGCATCTAATAATTTAACTTTGACATGATCAGGCAGATTTTGTTCCTTTAACCAAGCATGCCTCCTGATTACAGCACCCGTAACTGCGGCCCTGCAGGAGGCCTCCAAAGAATCAAAACCACATTGCAAAGTATGCTTTCCAAATTGTTCAGCTGCATGCAATAAATCCTGCATTTCCTTGTTTTCTGCACATTCAGAGTTTAACAACATTTTCTGTTTAAGCAATGCCATGACATGTTGCTGATATTTGAGCATATAAAATGAGAAGTTATGTACCTACCATAACGTTCCATGTTAGTTGTCTTCTCTCGCCTTCTTTCTTGCTTGATGGGTTCGGAGCCGATCCTCGGCTCCGACTCGGCACTTTGCTAAGCTCGAGAGTCACTTTTACCAGCTCGAGGCAGCCCCATATCCCATGATGCAAAGCGGTAAGTACCCATATCTCGTTTGGTACCTATAGGCAATAACACCTAGCACAAAAAACTTACCAGAAGGAAAGAAAGGCAAAAAGCCTAAAGGATGGGCTATAAGGAAGACCAGACAACTAGCTGGTCTTAAGAAGCAATCTTCCATATAGGGAGAAAAAGGTCTGTCCAGGCCAGGGGGCAGGAGGGAGGGTCGCAAGAAAGAAGGCGAGAGAAGACAACTAACATGGAACGTTATGGTAGGTACATAACTTCTCAATGTTAAGTTGTCAATCTCGCCTTCATTCTGCTTGATGGGACAGCGTCCCTAGCACCTCTATCCTGGGTGGCTCAATGGAACAGACTCTTGAGAACTGTAGAGCCAAAACTGGCTCTATCCCTGGAGGCCAAATCCAATTTGTAATGAGAAACAAAAGTATGAGGAGTGGCCCAAGTGGCTGCTGCACAAATAGTGTCTAATGGAAGTCTAGCCTGAAAAGCTGTGGAAGTGGCTAAGCTTCTGGTTGAATGCACTTTTGGTTTTGAGCACAGCTGTTTTCCCCTGAGCTGATAGATTTCGGAGATGGTGGAAGAAAGCCATCTAGATAAGGTCACTTTGGAGACAGGAAGGCCTTTCTTATTTTCAGCATAAGAAAGAAAGAGCTGATCGGATTTCCTGAATTGTTTTGTTCTGTCCAAATAATATCTGAGTTGGAGGTGAACATCAAGATAATGTAATTTTTGTTCCGATCTGTTTGAGTAATTAGGGAAAAATACAGGAGGTCAATAGATTGGTTCAAATTATTTTTCGAGAGCACCTTAGGCAAAAAGGTTGGATTAGTTCTCAAGGATACGCTGTCTTTGTGGAAGACCAAATAAGGGGACGAACAGAGAGAGCATGAAGTTCTGACACTCTCCTTGCCGAGGTAATAGCAACAAGGAAGAGTGTTTTCCATGAAAGAAACTTCAGGGAACATGAAACAGCTGGCTCGAAGGGAGGAAGAATTAAGGATGTCAGCACTAGATTTAGGTCCCATTGAGGAGGAGGACTCCTGACTGGAGGTTTAAGGAGAAAAATTCCTTTTAGAAAGGCTCTACAAAGCCTGTGGGACATAATGTTGTGATCTGCAAACCCGACATGAAAGTTCGAGATAGCAGCCAACTGAACTTTGACCGTGGAAGATGAAGAGCCCGAGTGAAAGATTTCCGCTAAGAAATCCAAAACTGCATGAACAGGGGCAGTAAAGGGATCTATATTTTTAGCTTTAGCCCAACAAGAGAAGCGTTTCCACTTGCTGGTGTAAATCCTTCTAGTAGAGGATTTAAGGGAAGCCACTATGATATCCCTAACAGGATTAGAGATCATAGGAAGCCTGGCTAAGGAAGGAAGTGGAGCAACCAAGCTGTGAGGTTGAGAGAAGGAATAGAGCGATGCAGCTGACCCGATTGGTGAATCAGAAGGTCTGGCACTGGGTCCAGATGCCACGGCTGCACCAATAGGTGACGATGGAGGAACATAAACCAAATCTGTCGAGGCCAATAGGGAGCAATGAGAATCATTTTGGCTCTCAAAACGGTGGCTTTCTGGAGTACTTGTGGAATCAACGGAAAGGGAGGAAAAGCATAAAGAAGTCTCTGGGGCCAAACCTGGGTTAGAGCGTCTCTGGGGGGATGGCCTGGCAGTGGGAAGAGAGAAAAGAAGTCTGGGCATTTGCTGTTTTGGGGAGTAGCAAAAAGATCGCAACATGGGCGGCCCCATTCTAGAAAAATCTCCTCCACTATAGATTGTTTGACAGACCACTCGTGAGGCATGAGAATAGCTCTGCTCAATCTGTCCGCTAGAATGTTGGTTTTCCCAGGGATATGCGTTGCTACCAGAAACCGATGAGAGGAGATCGCCCATTGCCAAAGTCTAAGAGCTTCTCGACACAAGGGGTAGGACTTGGTTCCGCCCTGTTTGTTGATATACCATACTACAGACATGTTGTCTGTGTGAACTGCAATTGTTCCCAAGGGAAGAAAGTCGTTGAGGGCTTGCAACGTCAAAAGCACTGCTCTCATCTCTAGGACATTTACATGCAGGTGGTATTCGAACGGTTGCCACGTCCCATGAACCATCCTGCCCTGATAATGAGCCCCCCCCACCCGATCAGGGAGGCGTCCGTAGTGACTGTGGCTACCGGGGCCGGGGATACAAAGGGTCTGCCCTGATGAATCTGGGGAGAAGAAATCCACCAGGATAGGTGGTTTTGCAAGCTTGTGTCACCAGGATTTGGTGACGCATGGGAAGTTGTTGGTAAGACCACTGGGTGAACAACATCCATTGAAGAAGATGCATGTAGAAGCAGGCCAAGGGAAGAAGGGTAATGGCCGCAGCCATGAGGCCCAACACCTTCACAACCATTCTGGCTTGCACCTTTTTGCTGGCAAGGATGATCCGCACGTGACTTTGGATATCTGAGATTCTTTGGTCTGTGAGGGTTGCTGACATCCAAACAGTGTTTAAGTTTGCGCCTATGAAAGTAATAGACTGGCAGGGCAATAAGGAGGATTTTTCGTAGTTGATTGAAATTCCTAATTGAGTGCAGAGATTTAGGGTGTAATCCCTGGCTTGGAGAAGTTGATGCCTGGTGGTGGCTGAAAGGAGCCAGTCGTCGAGATACGGAAACACCTGGAATCCTTGACGTCTCAGGTGAGCCGTGACCACTGCCATACATTTGGTGAACACTCAGGGGGCTGTAGTGAGACCAAAGGGCAGGGCTCTGAATTGAAAATGACTGGACCCCAGCCGAAAGCGGAGAAACCGTCTGGAGCATCTGTGAATTTTTATGTGATAGTACGTGTCCTGAAGGTCTATTGAGCACATCCAGTTGTCCTTGTCTAGGAAGGGCAAAATTGATTGAAGTGTGACCATTCGAAATCTTGTCTTTCTCACAGACTTGTTGAGTCTGCTGAGATCCAATATTGGTCTCCAGTCTCCCGTCTTTTTGGGGACCAAAAAGAATCTTGAGTAGATTCCGGGCTCTGAATGATCTGTTGAAACTGGCTGAATGGCTCTTTTTTGTAGAAGCTTTGATACTTCTAACTTTGCAATTTCCCTTAGACCGGGTGGCACATCTGGAAGGGAATTTTTGTGAGTGAAAGGACTTTCCTCGAAAGGAATCTTGCAACCCTCGGATATGATCGACTGTACCCATCTGTCTTGAGAGAGGGAACGCCAGGCTTCTGGGTACAGCGATAGTCTTCCCCCGACTGCCTCCAAGGATGGACAGCCGGGCAACATCTCAGGGATGCTGGAAGGGCTTGTCAGAGAGAGGCTCTCTGCTTCCCTGATTTTGTGGACCCCCTCTGCCTCTAGAGCGGCGTCTGTTATTATTACCTGCTCTGCCTCTAGGGGTAAACTGACCACGTGTGTCTGGCGTGACTCCCTGGGATTTACAGAACCACGTTTTTCTGCCCTTCTGACCTTTGGGGTAAGGTCTAGAGGGGGTAGAAAAACAGACTCCTACGGCAGAAAGAGTCTTGCCGTCCTGCTCACACCTGGTCAATGCATCCTTCACTTGAGGGCCAAACAATGCTGACCCATCAAAGGGAGAATTTGTGAAGGACGCCTTAAAGGGATCTGCAAAATTACAGAGCCGCATCCAGGATTGACGTCTAAGAGCCACTCCTGTACCCGCGGCTCTACTCGCTCCATCTGCTGCATACGAGATCAGTCGCATGGAGGAGTTAGCTATAGAATTAAGGATTCCTAGCTGAGAAGCAATCTTTTCTTGAGCCCCTGCAGCCGTAGGATCCTGCACTACTTCACCTAGTTCTTTAAGGATGTCCCTTTGGAGTCTGGTGAAGTGACATAAATAGTTCAGCGAACGCATGGCAAAGGTCGCTGAGGAGAACATCCGCTTACCATACCTATCCATGGTCCTAGAATCCTTATTAGGAGGATGGACTGAGTGCGGAAGGATCTGCAAGTTCCTTCTTAGTGGCGGCTGCCACCACCATGGCATCAACAGGGACACCTTTTGTAAGGAATTGCTTTTCAGAAGGGGCTGTAATAAATTTAGACAGCCTCCTAGGAACTGGCTCTACAGAATCAGGAGCAGCCCAAGCCTTTCGAGCAATAACCTCCATAAGGGGGTCGAAAGGTGGAGACACCCAGGAGGTGGAGGGTCGAGATCCAAACGCCTCTAGGTATACCGACTCATCCTCGGAGGGATTTATGGAGGGCCAGTTTCCCCTCTGTTTTAGGAGTTCTAGGATGTCTGAAAAGGAGACATCCTCAGAGGGGGATCTTGGGGATCCCTCCGACTCATCTAAGTCAGTATCTGAAGTGGTAGACTCAGAGGAGTCCAGGTGTTTCCTCTTACAAGTCCTCTTGCACGGAGGATCTCCTGACTGGTCAGGAGAATCCTCGGAAGAGGGGGTTCTTCCCAGTGGGGAAACCTGAGGCGGTGGATCTCTAGGTCCGGGAGCAAGAGAGATGGAAGAGATATCGACAGGCACTGTAGAGGGAGGAGCTAAGGGAATAGACTGCTGACTGAGCCCAGTGGCCAGCACACTCTTCATCACCTCGAAGGCCCCCCTCCCAGGGAGATGCAAGAGAACCCGTTCTGAAGAAACCGGGACTCCCGGGCCCACAGAAAGGGAAGGCTCCGAGGCAGATGTCGGAGCCGAGCTAACCAAGGCCGAAGCTCCAAGGGGAAGAGCGGGGTCGGACAAGGGTCCGATGCCACTCACCCCCTCGGAGGAGACCAGGGAAGCCCGACCACCGAATCCCTCCAAGGAAGGTCTCGAGGAGGAGATAAGAGTAGATGCTGAAGGTGCAGAAGGAGGGGGTATCTGCCCCTCGGCCATAGCCGCAACTATTCCCATAGACTCCAGCTCCAAACTCTGTTGTAGAGTCGAAGGAGGAACTTGAAGGGGGTGTGGACTAATAGTCGTCTGTTGAGACGGACTATGAAGCATCTGGGCCAGTGCCTGTGATTTTAATAATCTGCTTACCACCCTCTCTAAATCATGGTCAGATAACCTGGACGACCTAGATGATCGGCTCCGATGGCTCCGTTCCGAAAGAAGAGGTGAGGCCGGAGCCGACAGAATCGATTCCAAAGAGGGGGACCTGGACCTCTTCCTCGAAGGAACCATCAGAGCAGACAAACCCACTGATCCAGTCGGAGCCAATAACTTTTCGGCTCTGAGAGAAGATCTAGATGCATCGGCTCCAGCCGGAGCCGATGCAGGCATCGAAATAGCGGTGTCGGAGCCGGTCGGCGCCGACACTGAAGCCTGGGCCACATGGTGGTCGGAGCCAGTAATCGGAACCGACACCAAAGTGACCATAGAAGTATCGGCACCGATAGCCATCGGTGCCGAAGATTTAGCCAAGGTTGGATCGGCTCCAGCCGATCTCGACTCCGACAAAGTCGGAGCCAAGGCCGAAGGCTTTGGTACAGAAGCCTGGGCCTTAGACTTGGAAGGCTTTCCCGGAGCCGATTTGGCCGGGGTGCCCTCTGGTTTAAGGAGTCCCCTTAAAATGAGTTTGTTTCTCCTTTCCTGCAGGACTCTCTGGCTAAAAGAGTGACATATTGCACAGGAGTCCTGCAGGTGGAGAGGTCCCAGGCAGTATAAACAAGAAGTGTGACCGTCTGTCAGAGACATCTTCTGACAGCACGAGTCACACTTCTTAAAGCCTGAGACCCTCTGCTCTTTGGACATAGTGGATACAAAAACAGTACACACACAGTCCCAAACAAACAATTAAAATTAAAGTATAAGCAGTAAAAACCTCACACACACACACACACACACACACACACACACACTGACAGGGGGGGGAATGGGAGGGAAGGAAGGCCTGACTAAAAAAATTAAGGAGGAAGGATAAATTTAGTCAAAAAGGGGCTTACAATTAACTAAAAATGAAAGATTTCTAAGAAAAATTAGTTTTAAAGTGAAAAGGGGTTAATAGCAGTTTAAATTTAAACACTTACCAGGAGCTGGTAAAAGGAGGACCTCATCAGCGAAGCGGCAAACGAGATCTGGGTACTTACCGCCTTGCATCATGGGATATGGGGCTGCCTCGAGCTGGTAAAAGTGACTCTCGAGCTTAGCAAAGTGCCGAGTCGGAGCCGAGGATCGGCTCCGAACCCATCAAGCAAGAATGAAGGCGAGATTGACAACTTAACATCTGACAGTTTAAGGCCCTTATAGCCAAGGTAGCAGATGTGTAAACCTTTCTTCCCCCATCTATCCAGTGCCCTAGAATCCCTCCCTGTCAGAGGGGGTAGGGTTTTTTGCAGTGGAAGCCTTAACTCCTTTGGGACCCTGTGAAATAGTTTCTGGGTCTGCAGCAGGGTTTTTAAAAAGGAATTTATGAGAGTCAGGAACCCTGTAATATCTGTCAGGCTTAACAGGAGCTGCTGTAAGGAGTCAGTGGTCAGACTGGACTCCGAAAACACATCATCTCCAATATCTAACACAGGTGGAATGGCTAGAGGCCTGCGTTGAGGTAGTAAAAGGAAATCCCTAAGCCTCTTTTTAGATTCTGAAAAATCTTGGCTCTCCCAGTGGAAATGCTCCCTCATGGTATGTAAGGTTTCCCCAGAAGAATAGTCCTCTGGAGGAAAAGCTGAATGAATAGATTCTTCAGCATCAGAATCCTCATAGGGGGGGAAGAGAATATTCCTGATCAGAAGAGGAATCAGAAGAAATAGAAACCTGATCTGAAGATTCATAGTCAGTCTCTTGCCTAGGCCTCTTATCAGGAAGGGGATGGGAACCCTTGATCAAGGTAATCAAGTCTTTGGCCATTTTGAGCATCTGTTTTTGGGCATAGAGGCCTGTCCACGTGGCTCTTGAGTGTGTTTCTTTGCTTTAGAAGGTGCTTTAGTCTTTGCCTTTGAAGCTGAAGTCGGTTTAATGTAAAGATGTTTAGGTCTGAATATACCCTCAGAAGCCGGTGCCTGCTCAGCGGCTCCGGGCCCATCTGAGGGAATAGTGTCCGAGGCTCCAATACCTTGAGTTTCCAGCGGCATAGCTGACTCCACGTGGGAGTCGGTTGCGGCCTGTGTCTCTAAAGTAGCGGGCGTCAGGGGCTGCAAAAGCACCTCACTGAGAACCGGCGAACCAGCGACTGGCTTGAGACGCTTCGTCGTCAGTTTTGGACCTCTGTTGTTTATCTCTCTCCTTTTCTTTGCGTTTTTTGTGAACTCCGGTAGTCGGATGGCTATCAGACGACATTTATGGATAATTAAACCGGCGTCCAAAAAAGTTTAAAGCAAAATCATACCGATGCTTAATAGTGCGTTGGTTAAATCTAGCACAAAACAGACAACCAGAAACATTGTGATCAGGGCCGAGGCAAGGAATACAATAAGAAGAAAAGTCCTTATGAGGTATTTGCTTTCCACAAGAAATGTAATTATTAACTTTTTCTGACATCGGTCTGGAGCAAGAAAAAAGTTTCCCCATCGGGGTACTTAGCTTTATTGAAGATTTCGGGTCTGAAACTCGAACACGAAAATCTCAGGAGTCGGCCGACCGGGACTTGCAAAATGCTTCTGCTTCGTGCACCGCGTGGCAAGAAAGACTGAAGAAAATGGCGTCAACTGCTTCTTTTATACCCCTGATGACCTGACGTCAGGGGAAGGGGCAACAGCAGCTGAGGCAGGACCCAAGACTTTGGAATTCAGGCCGACTGAGGGCAACCTGCCAGCAGGATTACCCAAATGTAATGACTGCAACAGTGAAACACGAAGAACATCAGAATTCTGATTAGAAGATTCATAATCAACTTCAGTCCTAGGCCTCTTAGAAGGGGGGGGTTGGTTACCCCTGGTTAGAGTTATTAGCTCTTCAGCCATTCTTATAATTTATTTTTTAGGCAAAGGGGCATGAGCATGTGGCCTGGGCGTCATTTTTGTAGGCACAGATCAAGATTTAGGCTTAAGTAAAAAAGGAGGCGTTGATTTAATATGCAAGTCCGTAGGCCTGAATACACCCCCAGAAGCTGGTGCCTGCGCAGCGGCTCCGGACCTACTCAAGGTAGAGACATCCGCAAGTTCCATAGCTGAAGCATCTCGCGGCATACCAGACTCCGAATGGGTCTCAGTAGAGGCCTGCATATCAGAAGTAGTGGGTATCAGGGGCTGCGAAAGCGCCTCACTGAGTACCGGCGAACTGGCGACTGGCTTAGGAGAAGTGTCATTGGCAGTTTTAGACTTTGGTGGCCTGTCTGTCTTTATCTTTGCGCTTTTTCGGAATCCCGGTAGTCGGATGGCTAACCGATGACATTTCTGGATAATGAAACCGAGAACCGAAATATTTAGAGGCGAAAATATACCAATGGTGGATAGTGCGCAGATTAAATAAAGCACAAAACTGACAGCAAGGTACGTTGTGGTCAGGGCCTAGGCAAGGAATACAGTACAAATGAAAATCTTTATGAGGTATTTGCTTTCCATAAGTAATGCAATTATTAACTTTTACTGACATCGGTAAGGAGCAAGAAAAAGTTTCCCCAACAGGGTACTTCGCTTTAGTTGAAGACTTCGGTTCTGTAACTCAAAAACTAAAATTTCAGGAGTCGGCCGGCCGACCAGCACTTGTGAACTGCTTCTGCTTCGAGCACCGCATGGCAAGAAAGACTGATGTAATGGCATCGGCTGCATGTTTTATACCCCTGACGTCATGGAAGAAGGGACAGCAACCGATGCAGGACCCAAGACTTTGTTAATCAGGCCGACTGAGGGCTACCTGCAAGCATATAACCCAAATGTAATGACTGCTACAGTGAAACACGAAGAACATCAGGGAGGGCCGATGGTGGGAGGTTGTATTTGATGGACATGAAAGGATCCAGTGTTATGATATATACACAACTTCCATATGTTATTCATTCAGTCCATTCAATCTAACTTGTTGGTCAGAATCCCAAGTTACTTAGACTCTTGGGTGACATCATGACAGGAGATCTTTACGGACAGAGACTCCAAAGGAAGCCACTACTCTAGTAATATGCACCCTGGGTCTGCCAGGCAAAGGGCGATTATGCACAGCATATACAAACAATGCGATCCAAAAGCCATCTGGAAAGAGTAACATTGGAGACAAAGCAACCTAGCTTGTTAGTTGTGAAGGAAATGAAAAGTTGTAAGCCACTACAGAGTACTACAAAGGTAAAATCACAGTTGTCTATGTACATCTAGGATACGGAGGATGTACTACCCCCCCCCCCCCCCCCCGGTTGGAATAGTTTGGAAGAATACTGGTAAATTAATTAGCTGTGTCACACTTGATTCAGAAGTCACTTTAGGGAGAAATTATTACGCAGGGACATTCTGTCCCTGTGGAAAACCAAAATTCTACACAAGAGAGAGCCTAATACTCAGACAATCTCCTTGTGCATGTAATAGCAACCAAAAAATGTCTTCTGTAACAGAAATTGTAGCAGAGATGAAGATACCAGTTCAAACAGAAGTTCTATGAACACTTCTAACACAAAATTCACATTCCAAAGAGGAAATGATACCTTAACTAGTGGTCTGAGATGGAAAACTCCTTTTAGAAAGGCCTTACAAAGCTTGTGTGAGATCAATGACCGATTCTGTTGGCCCATGTGAAAATGAGAAATAGCTGCTAACTGTACTTTAATGGTAGAGAAACTTGGGCCCAAACTGAATCTGTGTGCTGGGAAACAGACACTCTTCAAAACAGGGGCTGAAAAGGGGTCAGTGCCTTGTGACAAAGCCCAAATAACAAACTGCTTCCACTTCCCATGATACAGCTTGCTCATAGATTCTTTCTGGGAAGCAGATAAAATTTTAACTATAGAAGGAAGAAAATGTAGGATTGCTGGCCATCACTGGAACTGGAGAAACCAAGCAGCTAGTTTGAGGCTGAGGAGATTCAGGTGACGTGGATTGGCTTGAAAAGAGGGAATAAAATCTTTAACGGCCAAAAGGGGTAATGCGAATATAAAATATATTGCATTTGACTGCTTTCTGTAGAGACCTGGGAATTAGCAAAGGTGGAAAGGTTTACAGAAGTCCTGAAAGCCATTGTTCAACCAAAGAATCTCTCTGTGACTCCTCCTGTGAAGGCATCACTGCAAAATACTCGCTGCACTTTGTGTTGTCTGGGGAAACAAAAAGAATGCAGCAAGGGCATGCACTAGCAGTGAAATATATGAAATGCCTCCAACAGATTGAGGGACCACTTTTGAGGCATCACGATCGATCTTGCACAGGTGGTCAGTTGTCTATTCTGGTGATACTTTTGAACTTGAGATAATTTTACTTATTAAGAGAGAGTTCATCAGTAATAAATTTACAATTAAGGAAGAGTCAAATCACTAATGCAAAATAAGGTGAGCACAAACTCAGATGTGATAACAATACAAGGCATTTAGAGTAAAACAGCCAGCTTATGTATTTAAAATGATTAGGTTAAGTACAAGTTTATGCACATCCAACTTCCCACCACTTTGCCTGCTTGGCACTCAAATATGCTGAAGAACAGACACAATTTTGCAATCTGCTCAATAAATATGCCTATCCCTAACACAGGGAATATTAGTGAAAAAGTTTAAAAGACAAAAACTGTGCAAGTGTGTGTGTGTATGTGTGTGTGTGTGGGGGGGGATAATGTGCACAGAGATGTAGTTTATGGTTAGTAGGAGTGGACAAAAAATAGAGAAAGGGGAACATTTACCCTTACATGCTAGGAAGTTCATGGATGGGAAAAAGAATTGCATGCACAGGCTAATAAATCTGATAATGCTATTTTACTGATGGGAGGGGTATACTACCTAGGTCAGGAATCAGTGCTTGCTTTACACTTTAATTTTAACTATGACAAATAAGATACGTATGAAGATTATTCAACTACACAGTCAAATACAAAAATATGCACTAAATTAAACTTACAACATAAAGGCTTTACTTTCTTATTTTAAACATCAATAATGGAATCAGGTACTATTGCATAAACCTGAATGTGAAAGCTATAGTTCAATTACAGAACAACTAGTTGTGATAACCACCACACTTTAATTTCCACTTTAAAACTGCAGGAGCTGCAAAAGCAAAAAAACAGATACACAATAATTTACACAAGTGTAATTATGATGGAAGTTTTCTGAGATACCATACAGCTAATGACAGCAAACTTTAACCAAACATCTTCCCTTGTTTGTTATCTAGAAAAGTACAGATATTTAACCAGTCTCAATCCAATCCATTTTCACTCAAAATGTCTGATGGTAATTTCAAATGCTACAGATTTCATTAATGACAGTGTCATTATACTACCAGTATAATCTTTCATGTAGCACTACAGCTTGTTGGGCACATTTCTGTCAACCAACACAAAGCCTCAAAATAATGAGCAATTTGTAATAAATGTTTTACTACACCTATACATCAGATGTAAATGCCAACTAGTATGCTCATATGTGCTCTGTCAGGATGTCATACAATGGCAAAAAAAATGGGAGGGAGGCTGAAAAGTCAACTCACATTCATTGGGTACCACACCAGTAACCCTTTTCACTGTAAATTATTTTGAAACAAATTAAATTTCACTCTACAGCAACATTCTGTATACTTTACTGTAAAATCTAGGGCCAAGTGAGTCTTCTTTGTTCTGTACTATTCCCCACAGAAACAAAAACAGGTTCATCATGGAATGCACAGTGGTACCTGGTTAGGTAACTTTCAGCATAACCTTTAAAAAAAGTCTCTTACCGTTTCAAAACTGCCTTTGTGCATCAGATCAACTGGTGGTCTGAAAAGATCTGCAAGAGTAGTAAGTTTTTTGTCTATACAGCCTCCATTTCGCAGTTCCTGTTCCTGTCGGACTGTGAACATGTAAAAGGTACAACAGAAAATTACAAGTAGTAAATGCATTTCAACCACATTTTCCAAACTTCCCTCTGACTAATTACCATACATCATATTTTTCAAAAACTATTAACTTATAACCGCAATATGATTTGTTCTGGGTCACTTAAGCAATGAGAAGTTCTTTTATCGGCTTACATAAACTGACTTGGAAATTGGGACTGCTCAGTGTCTTCAACTAACATTCTGCCATCTAACCTCAGCATTTTAACATAATCTGCCAACATCCCACTACTGGGATATTGGAACTTCTATTCCTATTGCAGCATATTCAACCCCCAGAAAAAAACTTGCACCTCTTACAAGCTCAGTTACCACTGCTACAGAATTAAAACTGTGGACTGCGGTAGCGTTCTCGCCTCACAGTTAGACATTGCTCGTTCAATTCTCAGTTAGAGCATCTTCTGTGTGGCGACATGCGTGAATGGGCGTTCCTTCGTTGAAGGTTGTGTGTTAGGCCCGGGAAACCAGCACGTATAAATCTACTGCCAATCATTAGCAGACCGGAGTTCCGCTGTGGCGACTCCTAACCGGGAAAAGCCGAAAGACACAACAACAACATGTAAATGTGATTGTACTCCTTACCAGAAGGCTTCAAAGCTGGTTACTAGTGATACTGACAAAGTAACAACATCTCAGCAGTATTTACAATAAACCCCAAATCCTTCCTGCAGTGAAGCGATCGAGCAGCTGAGAGAGGCTGTACTGAAGGCCAAATGTTTGAGGTTTTATAGGTTGGTACTAGGCTATCGACCCTAGGGCCTATGCAAGCCTAGCCATAACAATTCCCTGGATATTTCTTCCCACAATATTTACTTCTCTGGACCCCTGTCTAGCAGGGTGACTGACATGATCCCCGGGGTGAATTTCCCATCTCCCATCCAATCATCAAGGTTCCTTTTGAAGAGGGCCAAGAGAGGCGCTCTGCTTGACATGTATGGGCAATCTATTCCAGAGTATGGGGAGTCTCTGGGTCAGGAACCTATCCCTCCAGCATGTTTTGTTCATTGTGATGACAAGGTTTAGATCCCTGGAACGTGTGGCTCTGAGGGACTGGGATTTCTTTAAGTGGAGCATGTCCAACAGCTCAGGGTTTGACATGGCCTTGTATGTTAAGCAGAGATCGCGTTTTGTCACTAAATAATGCAGATTTTGCAACTACATTCATTTTAGCTACCAAAAAGCTCACAAAACAAAAAGAAAATGAAGGCCAGTGGAATTGAAAAGTGTTTTGAATAAAAATTGTGAAGTCAAATATAAAAGTAAAGAATCAGAAGCACTTTGGTATATGAACCCAATCAGTGAACAGGCAAATGCACAAAAAGTGATATGTAGTGAGAACAGAAACAGGTCCACACCTAAAGAATGAACATCTGAATTTCTGAATTTGCTTTCACTCCCAAACTTTCTGATGAGTCCTTAACATTGCTTTTAGTAGAGCTCCAGTAAGGAAATGCCAGCATTCAAAAGGAGCCAAAAATAAGAAGGGAGGAAGGCAAGGTTAAAGCTCCTTGCATATAGTACTATAGATAGGCCTATGCGTAAGTCAGCTATGCTGGTAACAGCAAAAATCTTTACAGTACATCTTGTAAAAACATGTTACAAGGGCTAATAACTTACCAGACTTGGTTTAAACAGCAAAATATAGGACTCTACAGTTTTCAGACTGGGAGAGGACCATCAAAGGCAACAGCAAGAGATAAAGGCATCCACAGAAGAAAAGAAAGGTGAACTCAAACACTAGCTGACAAATATTGAGACATCAGTGTTTCCATACATATAGTGCAAGGAAAAACGTCACTTGTGTCAGACAGCACTTGCACTTACTTCAATGCAGGCAATCCAAGCATGTCTATAATAAATTTAAGTTGCTCACACAACAAGGAATGAAAGGCTCACAAGGAAATATGTAGCAGTAATTTAAAAGAGGTAACCAGCTAAGAAATTCTACAAAGAATGTATATGAAAATTCTCACCTGACATCAAAAACAATCAAAATACTGGTTCTGAAAAGTCTATGCACTTAATATTTTAATGACAAGCAAATATATGAATGACATGACTTCCTCATACAGCACAGGAAGGACACCCAATCATAGTCCCACTAATCTTGGTTTAAAGTACAAACTCAAAGCACTGCTGAGGCACTACAGGCTTTTCTACTGCTCCTTCTGACCATTAAGACTACCTGAAACAGCCATGCCCATTTGTTTCCCCACCTTGGGTACTACACAGTGGCAGCAACAGAAGATGGGGAAAGCCATCATATTGGCAGCCTCGTTGATGCTTTGTGCTCTTGCCTGTATCCAAGCAATAAGGGTTAATTTCTTAGTGTAGCTCCTCCCCAGGACAGGGGGGATGAGAGACCTGCATCACCACAGGGACCACAATGCTTTCCCCATGGGAGTACATGTTCCCATGTTCCCATGAAGACAGCTTCCACCAAATTAGCTTGGTAGCAAAACACATGCCCCTAAGACTGCCTTTTGCAAAAATGCCCCCTCCCCCCCAACAAGGGACTGTCACGCTGGATGGCCACGGCCCACCCCTGGAATGGACATAAGAATGCACTAACAAAACACCTACCATACAGCATCCAATTATGCTTCCACTATGCTTCACTATGTCAGAACTTCACTGCGACTCGCACTCTGCACTAGCCTAGATAAAAATATATTTCACATCAGTACATGTATCTAATTGAAGGCGATACCTATCCAATTTTATTTAATTCTGTATATTTGTTTACTGGGATAGAGCATTAATCCAACTGGACCACGTTTGGGTTCAAACTAGGTTTAACAAACAATTTTCCTGATGAGAGTAACAAAACCGGAAAGCACGGGATATCCATTTGGAAATAGTCAGCTTTGACATCAGCTGTCCATTTTTCTTACATTCACAGGAAATGAAAAGTTGAATAGAAGTTCTGAAGTTATTTATCCTGTCAAAAAATGATAAGCTATCTGTAGTATTCTCTCCTCCTTATATTTTGGTTCAGGAAAGAACACAAGGAGTTGAACAGATTGATTTATGACAAATTCTGAGCTACCTCTGGCACGGAAGAAGGGTTGGTTATTAAAAATGCTCTATCCTTATGGAAGGTGAGATAATTACCATAACAGTTTGCAACTCGGATACTCTGCTAGCTGAAGTCAAAGCAGTAACACTGTTTTCCATGTTAAGGACGAAATCAGTCTGATCAGCTGGTTCAAAAGAAAAGTTGCAAGTTTTTCAAGTACAAAATTAAAATCCCAAGGAGGAGACACCTGCTTCCAAGGTGGACAAATGTGAAGCATACCTTCCAAAAACTGTTTTAGATGAAATAAAAAAAAAGAAGGGGGGTGTCTAAGGGCAGACAGACATAAATGATTGAAAGATGAATCTTAAGGAGTAAGAAATGCCAGATTTAAGCAATTCACAGATGTTGAAGAACCAAAGGAGCTTCGGCCTTTAAAGGGTCTTTGTTTTTTATGGCACCGGTCAGAAAATCTCTTACACCTTGCTAAACAGGATTTTCCAGTAGCAAGTTTCGTAGCCTCCTTTAAAAAATGTTGCATGTCCTCAGAAAAAATGCACCTGACAGGGATTAAAACTCAATCACCCAGGTCATCAGATCAAGAATATGCAAGCTGGGGTGAATTGCAGGTTGGGGGTGAATAAGAGATACCTCAGCCTGTGCAAGTCCATCCTGTGATGAAGTGTATGATAATTTCCCTTGGCCATCTTGAGAGATGGGAGAACCACTGATGTCTGGGCCAAAGAGGAGTTACCAAAAGTTTCTTTGGAGAATCCTTTGGGACCTTTAAAAGAATTCTGTCAAGGGAAACAGGAGAATGCACATATGGGCAGTGTCATCCATCAGAATGAGAACGTATCTGTCTTCCAAGCCTTTCTGCAAGGAGACCTGGAGCAGAATTTTTCAACTGTCTGTTGTAAAATGAGGCAAACATATCTACTTGGGGAGTTTCTCACAGGTGGATTATGCCCTGGAAGACACTGTTTGTAGCACCCATTCAAAGTCCTGTTCAATGTTTGCCACAGTACTGTGGTCTGATGGAATACAAATAGCTTAAAGAGAAAGTCTGCAATGATTTGCAAGGTCCCTATGCTATGAAGGCTAGTGTGCACAGGGGGCATAACCTGCCCCCCTCCTTTTCTGTACCACATGACAGTGGTGTTGTCTGTAATTTAATAGTCCTGGAGTCCAAAAATGAAATAGAGCCTTCAGTGCATTTATCAATGCCATCATTTGTTTGATGTTAGTTTCTTTCTGAAATGATGATCCCAAATATCCTGTACATTGGTCATGTGTTTACGGAATTGTTTAGACTCAGTCCCCAGGCAAAATCTGAGGTATCTGCAGAAACAGACTAGAAAAGAGCACAGGAGGCAATTGGAAGATGAATTTAGAATCAATTGCTCTACTTATAGTAAAGTTCCTTCTTTTCAAAAGTTTAATACAGGGATCTGAAAGGAGAGATGTTGCTTGATGCTGGGTAAAGACTGATTTCAAAATAATACTGAATCTTCCTCATATATACTCTGGCTACAGGGATCACATGAACTGTAGAAGCCATGTATCCCAGAATCTTGAGAAATTCCCTTGTGGTAGTTAGAGGTTGCAGAGAAAACTGGATAAAAAATGTTCCGGGTATAAGATTACTTTTCCCGAAGCAGGAATGCCATCATTTGGGCATTATCTAGCAGGTATCCTAAAAATGTTGCTCCGTAAAAAGGAATGAAAGGTGATTTTCAAGACTGAGTTGACAACCTATGTTCTGAAACATATTTCTGACAAAGAAAACAGGTTTTTGGCCATTTTGAATACAGTCTGCAAAAATAAGACAATCAAGCAAGTAGGCAAAGATGTACACTCTTTTAACCTGCAAAAAGCAACCACTGGTGCTAGACATTTTGTGAATACCCTTGGTGTTCTGAACAATCCAAAGGCTAAAGAGGAGAAATGAAAATATGACCCTAAAACAGAAAATCTTAAAAGCGTCTAACATCTATGTAAATGGGTATATGGTGATATGCATTTTTTGGATCTAAGATTATCAAGAAACTAGGAGGAATTACAGGTGTGTGTGTGTGTGTGTGTGTGTGTGTGTGTGTGTGTGTGTGCGCGTGTGTGCAGTGTAAGCATTTTGAAGTTTAGAACCCTGGCATGGAGATTTAACAGAGTTCCAAAACAGGACTCCAGGTTCCTTCCTTCTTTGATACCAGATATCCTTGAACAGAATCACTTTCATTTTTGATCCTTCAGTAGAAATTATATTATACCCTGGAAAAGCACCCGAGTAATGATGGGAGGGAATTTGATAATGCAAAGGAATTCCTAGATTTGGAGGGAGGGATTCCCATTGCCACCTATATCCATTTGAATGATTCCTGGTGCCCAAGAATCTACTGTAACCTGGTACCACAGTGAAAGATTTAGGGAACGATCTCTTGAAAGGTGTAGAGAGTTGTCAGGGTGGAGAGAGGATGGGGACACAAGTACGGCATTTTCCTCAAACTAAGTTTGGGGTGGAGATGTCCAGGGCTCGGTGGAGAATTGTGATATATTTTGGTAAAGGTGACTAAAAAAAATTGCTTTACCCTAGTTATCAGTTTTCCTCTTAACAGCATCAGTAGATAAAGTACTAAACAGAAGTTCTTTATCAAGAGGAAAGGGTTAAGGATTTCAATTTTAAATCTTTTGGTAGGTTATGAGTTTTGTAACCACACATACCTGCACATGACTAATCTAGTTGCTGCAGCTGTAGATACTACAACTTCAGCACTGTACGAGCATCTCAAAGAGGAAAGTATACAAAGTAATGAGGATTTAAGACTGAGGCAGGCAAGCATGCAATAACTTTCCTACGTCTGCACATGATGCCTAAAGGTTTATGGACATTTGAGCCTGACAAATGACAGTCCTAAAGGCTAAGGTTGACACAGTATGCACCTTTTTACATCTGAACCTGTCAAACGTTCTGCCATCTTTGTTAGAAGGAACTGGGTTAGATACAGCAACATGTGTAGATGCAGAAGATTTTGACAAGGAAATCAAAGAATGGTAATCTCTTACAGAAAAGATAATTATGAGCTTGAAGTACCTTATATAATTTTTATGCCTTTCCAAAAGCTGATGCCAGACTATCAGAAGTACTGGAAGCATTAAAGCCATCCTCTAGTGCTGCAATAATTTCTGTGGCTGGTAATAGGCAAAGGTTTGGAGTTTCTACTTCTAACAGATTTTAGCACCTCTGCTATGCATCGGGTATTTGCTTATACTCCCATTTAAACAAATCTTTCATCCTTTCAATTGCATCGGGGAAAAATTAATTTCTTTCACAAGTGAGTGAAGAAATATCTTCTTCAGCTTACGATTCCCTGTTTTCAAAACAAGACACATGGGAATCATAATCTAATACCACCTCTTCAACATCTGAATCCAATTCTGAATAAGAATGAGGAGGATATTTCGTTTAATCTAATCTCACCTTTTCAACATCAGAATCCAATTCTTAAGGAGAAGGAGATCTCTCTTCTCTCTCTTGTTTTTTTTTGTTTTTTTTTTTTTTTGAGAACAGATGCTGGAGAAGCAGACTAAAGTAGTTGTAAAAGATGTGGCACCATTCTTTTCTGGCTTCTTTTGAAGTTAAGGGTACAGACAAAGGAAAAGTGAATTGTTGCGTCTTTTTCTTGGGAGATTCAAAAGAGAAACTCCAAACAGACACACATGATAAGAATCTCTCCCCAATCTGAAGCTTCTTCTGATTTGACTAAGACCAGTTCACCCTTTTCCATTAAGAGTGTATTTTATATTTCTTTACCGGGAAATGTCTGAATGGGCCAAAGATCCATTTTCAGCAGAGGCTTGGGGAGAAAAGCTCCACACTGATAACAGTAATAGACAATAATAAAAAAAAAAAAAAAAAGAAAGTAATAGACAATATTTAACTCAAGAATTCCAAAGATGCTATAATTTTAATGGAAAAGGTAAAATAACAATGTACATATTTAAAAACAGAAGCATTTGGAAAAATATATAATACATGATCATTTGTAAAGGGCAGTGCCAGGAAAGACATAGGTGGTTAAGTTTAGAAATATAGAAGACATAGGCGCTTAACGGTAAAAATGTAGAAGAGTGGGAAGAAAAAACACAAAAGAGGATCCCTTGATATCTGATGCAGCATAAGCAAGGAAAGTGCTGAAGTAAAGGAGACATAGACAGTGGTGGAGTAAGGAAAAAGACGGCTGAGTAGTAGGGAAGGGAAGAGGTGTTTGAATTCTACACAGAATGGGTGCAGTGATGGGGGTATGCATGAGGATAAAACTGGAGAAAGTGGAGGGAGGCACTATAACACAAGGGTAAAGAACAGAGTTATGTAATTAAGGAACAGTGGGAGAAACAGGTTAAAAGGAGATGGAGGTAAACAGAGTATGATAAGAAGGGATAAATTTATCAGGTGGGTTTAGTGCAGGAACACAGCCAGTTGTTGAGGTGTTCCTTTAGTTGATGCTTGAATGTGGAAATATTGGTGTTATTTATTATAGTCTGACGTAAGATACTCCAAAATGTGCCTACCTGGCTAGAGAAGAGGGAGTCCCAGAAGCTGTTGTGGGTCTTGTTGACTTTTAGCAGGTTTTTATTAAAGGACCTTAGTATTCTGGAGCAAGAGTAGGAATGTACAAACCGGTAGAGAGCAGGACATTTATTTATGTGGTGGAAGATGGAAAGAGTGAAAGTTAACTGGTTACGGTAAGAAGAATAGGTAGTTCTAGCCAATTTAAATGGAGCAAAGCTACACAATGGGGTCATCTGTATGGGAGGTTTACGGCCAATCTTGCAGTTTTGTTATAACTCCATTTTGTTCAACTCAGTTTTTCTTAGGTTAGTGAATATAGGAGAAGCATACAGGAGGGTGGAAAGTAGGAGAGTTCTGGGAATGGCTTTTCTGGTAGGGTCAGTTAGAAAGTGTTTGATCCTGTACAGTGAGGTTAGTTTGGTATGTACTTTTTTGACAATAATGAATAGATGTTTGTCAAACCTAAGGTTATTAATGGTTACTCCGAGGAACTTAGTGTGCTCTACTGGTTCTATAACAGTTTTGTTTTTGGAAAAGAGGATGAAGGGTGATGGGTGGCCATGTACTGTTTTACTGGTAAAGAGCATGAGCTTAGTTTTATTTGGGTTAAGAATTAGTTGGGAATTGGTCAGGTAATTTCTGATATCAGTGAAGACTTTCTGGGTTGTTTGAAGGACTGAGCATATAGAAGCTGCTGAGCAGATAAGGGAGGAGTCATCTGCATACTGGACAATTGTTGCATGTTAAGTGGCTGTTGAGAGATCATTCGTGAATATGGTGAAAAGCAATGGGCAGACTACTGAACCTTGGGGTACACCAACTGAGACAGGTAGAAGGGAGGAGAGTTTGTTATTCCACTTGGCTGCCTGTAGGCGATCTGATAAACAGTTAAGAAACCAGGAGACAGCTGGTTGGGACACATTAATGCAGCAAGTTTGCTGAAAAGCTTCTGGTGGGGAACACTGTCAAATGCTTTTGCCATGTCGAGGAAGACTAAGGAGACACAGAGGCCACTATTTCTGAGCTGTTTTATTGACTTAGTAAAGCTAATAAGAGCTTAGTGGTACTATGCTTTGGTCTAAATAAGTGCTGGGAAGAGGATAGGAGGCTGTTATCCAGCAGATATTGGAGTAATTGTGCACAGATGCATTTTTCAAGGATTTTTGGGATGGGGGGGTATAGATATTGGCCAATAATTGTTGAGTTTGGTAGATGTGCCACCTTTGTGCAACGGGATGATATGGGAGATTTTCCCGAGTTTGGGACATACTGTTCATTAACAGACCACTTGATTAGGCCAGAAATTTGGAAAGCAATCACATCAGATGCAAATTTAAGAAAATCATTGGGAAGTAGGTCTGCAGCGAGGGAAGAGGGTTTAAGCTTGGAGAGAAGTTTCTTTATGGTGCTGATTTGTATAAGTGCAACTGAGAAGGAGCTGAGATTTCCATAGTATGGATAGGTAATGACAGGAGAGCATTAGTATCAGTTTTTACAATTGATAATATAGAATTAATAAAGTAAGAGTTAAACTGTGTGGCAGTGCTATCATTGGTACTGGTATAGTTTGGAGTAGGGATTGTAGCCTGGCCAGTTTTAAGCAGACTGTTTATGGTTTGCCAGCATTTCTGGAGATTGTTTTGATGCTCATGTTGTATTGTGGTGTAATAGTTTTTTTTTTTTTGTCATGTTAAATTTGTTTTTTTAATTTGGTTGTGCAGTTGTCTATAACTGATAAGGGGGTTATGATATTGGAATCAGGCTCCGTTTCTCTGTTTAATAGTTTCTTAGAGTTATTTGTTAACCATGGAATATGTTTGAATTTAGTATAATTTTTTTCTCAGGCGGGACAGGTTGTTTAGGATGATACTAAGTTTATCATTGAAGAACTGAACGGTCAAGTCAAGGTAGAAATAAGAGGAGACTATTCAAAGTTTTGCAGCAGCATTTTGAATATTTCAAGTGAAAAGTATTTTTATTATGTATGTTTTTGTAAGCAATGTTTCTAAGTGGGCAAATATGATGGCAGATTAGACAGGTGGGTAAATGATCGCTAAGGCTGTCGGAAGGTAGCTTGATTGGTGGTAGAGGAAGGTGCATTTGTAGAATCCAATTCAGTAATGATTTCTTTTCACTATGCTTGTTGGTCCTGGTTGGGGTTTGTATCAACTGACAGAACCAGTGTAGATTGATAAAACTGGAAGGACTGTCGGAGATGCAGGTTGACCAATCTAGGTTAAAGTCTCCTGCAATTAGGGTTACCTGACAATATGTAGAGAGCCTGGTCTGCAAGGCCATGGAACGTTATCATCATGGAACTTAAAAACAAAGACATTGGTAATCTCCAAACTCTGGACCCCACCCAGTTCGGGTTTGTAAAAGGCAGATCATGTCTCCTAAACCTGATAGTCTTCTTTGAAGCAGTCACAAAGCCATAGACAAGGATAAGGTGGTTCACACACCCTATCTAGATCTTGCCAAGGCTTTCAACATCATCCACCACTCTGGAATTATAAACTCACTAAATTAGGTATAAATCCCTATGCCACAAGATGGGTTGCCAAATGGCTCACTGACCGAACCCACACTGTGAAAGTAGCAGACTCCAAATCTGACTTTAGAGCAGTGACAAGTGGAGTACCACAGGGTTCAGTCCTAGGTCCTCTCCTGTTTGGTATCTACTTCTCTGAAGTACAGGCTAACACAGAAGGTCTTTGCCTAACGAAGTTCGCAGATGACTGCAAACTAGGAGCCATAATTGAAACTCCTAACAATGTGGACATCCTACAAAAGGGCCTCACTGAGACAGACAGATACCTGGTGTCAAAGCCATGGCCTCAAGCTCAATGCCAAAATGTGCATTGTCATCCCCTTTGGTAAAAACTCTGTACCCATGAACTACAACATAGGCAGTAGTATACTTAACACCGAAAGTGTGATAAGAGACCTTGGGACACAGGTGGACAGTAGTCTCTCCTTTGATAATCACATCGCCATAGTAGTTAGGAAATCCTTCTACGTGGCACATCTCATCAAAAAAGGTTTCTCATCCAGAAAAAAAGAGGTAATTGTTCCCCTCAACTCATCACTCATTAGCCCCATTATAGAGTACAATATCCCTTCTGGTATGTACCTCACAAGACATCCACAACAACCGGAAAGGCCGCAGAAATACCTCACAAAGAGGATTACTGGCCTTAAACAGATGCTCTACGCAGACTGTCTCAAAAAAACTCCAGCTTTACTCCGTCTCATATCGCCTACTCAGAGGTGATCTCTGCCTAACATACAAAGCTATGTCAAACCCAGAGCTGTTGGACATGCTCCATTTAAAGAAATCCCAATCCCTCCAAGCTACATGCTCTAGGGACATAAACCTTGTCACCACAATAAACAGAACATGCCGGAGGGATAGATTCCTGTCCCAGAGACTTCCCATACTCTGGAATAAACTACCTATCTACATCAAACAAAGCTCCTCATTAGCACTCTTCAAGAAAAATCTTGATGATTGGATGGGAAATAGGAGATGGGATCACCTCTGTGGCTCTGCTCGACAGTGGCGCAGGAAAATAATTTTCTTGGGTGGCAAAAGCCAGAGTAACTTTTTGGCTGGGCTTGTATAGGCCCCAGGTCAGATAGCCTAGTACCTACCTATGAACCTAAGCACACCAGCAAAGAAGGTCTTCGATGGAGGTTGAATTCTTTCCAGGGGAATGTAAATTGCAATGATTATGTGTTTGTTACTGTTAATTTTGAGTAGATTAGGATTTCAAAATTTTTAGATTAAGGGGTGGTTATTTACTAGTCTTTCTAGTTTGAGGTTGTCCTTAAAGATTATGGCTATGCCACCACTCTTCTTATGCAGCCTAACTAGCCTAAGGATGTATTCCTTGGGTTAACATCACATTATCATGTACAAGTGGTTTTTGTCAGATTTCAGTCAGTATAGCTATACCTGGGGAATACTGTGTAAGGGTGGTGTGAAATTCAGAGGATTTGTTCAATATGCTTCTAAAGTACATATTTAACATAATGAGATCTGAGCTGCCATTTTGTAAATGAGTGGAGTATGGGGAAAGTGAATAGTTAGATGGGTGGGGTATTTGGTGTGAAGAGAGAGGGCCTGGGTTGGGATGCATGTCCTCACTTTGTTTTATTTGAGATGAATTTACTAGAAAAAGGTGGTTAAGATTAATAATGAGTTTAGTGCATTTTCATAGCGGGTTTGGTGTAGTGTTTAGGGCGGCCACGGTGGTGCAGTGGTTAACATTGCTGCCTCACAGCAAGAGGTTCTCCGGTTCGATCCTCAGCTGGGGTGCCTTCTGTGTGGAGTCTGTATGTCCTCCTTGTGGTTGCGTGGGTTTCCTCCGGGTGCTCTGGTTTCCTCCCATATCCCAAAGACATGCCGCAGGTGGATTGGACACTCTAAATTGGCCCTAGGTGTGTGCCTTCTGTGGAAGGCTGGGCGCCGGGCTGGCAACTAGACACTGTAAAACTCCACTGCCAATCATGAGCTGACAGGTGATCCGCTGTGGTGACCCCTAACCGGGAAAAGCCAAAAGAAGAAGTTTGGTGTAGTGTTTAAATGTACATATTTAAATGTGAAAAGTTCAGTAATGGAGCTGTTTAACAGGAAAGGTGAAATAATGTTGGTTGTTGGGGAATGGTGGAGAGGAGTAAATGGGTTGGTACGGGAGGGGATATAAGTTGCTTGTTTAGCTTGCTAACAAGTACCAAGGGAAAGCGTGATAAGCAGTGTACCCAAGAATGACTGTGTGTAAATCCCTGTGCATAATTAGTGAGCAGGATTATTGGACTGACTTAGAAAGTGTCACTTTCATGTTAGGACACGAATAAACATGTTAGGACATGAATAAAATAGAAGTTATGTTCTTACCATAACGTTCCATGTTAGTTGTCTTCTTCTCGCCTTCTTCTTGCTGGACGGGTTCGGAGCCGACCTCGGCTCCGACTCGGCCACTCTAAAAGCTCGAGAGTTGGTTCCACCGGCTCGAGGCTCCCCTTATATCCCACAATGCTAGGCGAGAGTTACCTCAGATCTCGTTTGTAAGCTAACCCCAGCTTATAATAGTAAAAGAATAACTGTAAAACAGAATCCACCTCTAACAACAGGAAGAAAGAAGGGTGACCTACATCCTGAACCAGGAAATATGCATAATAGCATATGTCTAAGAAAGAGGTGGTAGAAAGAGAGGTCACAATCAGAACTCCTCTAGGTCTGTCCAGGCCAGGGGGAAGGAGGGTGGACGAAGAAGAAGGCGAGAAGAAGACAACTAACATGGAACGTTATGGTAAGAACATAACTTCTATATGTTAAGTTGTCTATCTCGCCTTCATTCTTGCTGGATGGGACCGTCCTTAGCACCTTGTCCCGGGTGGCCTAACGGAACAGACTCCTGAGAACAGTGGAACCAAAGTTAGCTCTATGCCTAGAAGCTAAATCCAACTTATAATGAGAAATGAAAGTGTGAGGAGTAGCCCAAGTAGCCGCTGCACAAATGGTGTCGATAGGCAGTCTGTCTTGGAAGGCTAAAGAAGTAGCCAAAGCTCTGGTGGAATGAGCCTTAGGTTTATCAGGCAGCTTTTGATGTCTAATTTCATATACAAGGGAAATCAAAGATGTTAGCCATCTGGATAATGATACCTTTGAAACTGAAAGTCCCTTTCTGCTCTCCGCATAGGAGACAAACAGCTGATCAGATTTTCTGAACTGTTTAGTTCTATCCAAGTAGTACCTCAATTGACGGTGAACATCCAGGCAGTGTAATTTTTGTTCAGACCTATTGGAGTATTCTGGAAAAAAGACCGGTAGATCAATGCTTTGATTCAGATTTGACGTAGAGACCACTTTAGGCAAAAAGGACGGGTTAGTTCGTAAGGATACTCTGTCCTTATGAAACAAAAGATAAGGAGGACGACAGCTGAGTGCTTGAAGCTCTGAAACTCTTCTAGCTGATGTAATAGCTACCAGAAAAATAGTTTTCCATGATAATAATTTTAAAGAACAGGAGACTGCAGGTTCGAAAGGGGGAAGAATCAAAGAAGCAAGAACTAAATTTAGGTCCCAAGGAGAAGGAGGATTTCTTATAGGAGGTCTGAGAAGAAAAACTCCTTTCAAAAAGGCTTTGCAGAGCTTGTGGGACATTAGGGCAGATTCAGAAATACCCACATGAAAGTTAGAAATAGCTGCCAATTGAACTTTAAGTGTAGAGGGAGATGAACCTGCATGGAAGAGTTCAGCTAGAAAATCGAGGACTAGTTGGATGGAAGCAGTGAAAGGATCTATGTCCTTTCCTTGAGCCCAATATGTGAAGCGTTTCCACTTACTCAAATAAATCTTTCGAGTGGAAGATTTATGGGAAGCTATCAAAATATCTCTAACAGAGTGAGATAATTGAGGAAGCCTGGCTAAGGTTGGAACTGGAGGAACCAAGCAGTGAGGTTCAGAGAGGGGAGGGAGCGATGAAACTGACCCGATTGATGGATCAAAAGATCTGGAACTAGGTCCAGATTCCACGGTTGCTCCAAGAGAAAACGATGTAGAAAGGGGAACCACACTTGTCGAGGCCAGTAAGGAGCAATGAGGATCAATGAGGCCTTCTGAGCGATAGCTTTCTGTATTACTTGAGAGATCAGTGGGAAAGGAGGAAATGCATACAGAAGTCCCCAGGGCCAAACTTGGACTAGAGCATCTCTGCTGTGTTGGCCTGGTAAAGGGAATAGAGTGAAATATTCTCTGCACTTGCTGTTTTGGGGAGTAGCAAAAAGATCGCAGCAAGGCTGACCCCACTTGAGAAAAATTTCTCTCACTACAGAGTCTTTCAGAGACCACTCGTGAGGCATGAGTATAGCTCTGCTCAACTTTTCCGCAATTTGATTGGACTTCCCGGGGATGTGCGTTGCCATCAGAAACCGCTGAGAAGAAATCGCCCATTGCCACAGTCTGAGTGCTTCTCGACACAGGGGGTATGATCTGGTTCCGCCTTGTTTGTTGATGTACCACACTACAGACATATTGTCTGTCTGGATTGCAATCGTTCCCAAGGGAAGAGAGTCTTGAAGGGCTTGCAACGCTAAAAGCACTGCTCTCATCTCCAGAACATTTATGTGCAAGTGGCATTCGCTTGGTTGCCATGTGCCCTGGACCGTCCTGCCCTGATAATGCCCCCACCCGATCAGGGAGGCATCCGTTGTCAGAGTAGCAACCGGAGGAGGTGGAACAAAGGGTCTTCCGACAAGAGCTGAGGGAAGACATCCACCACATGAGATGCTTTTGCACGCCAAGTGATCATAATGGTGTGAGACATTGGAAGTTCCTGGTATGACCATTGAGTAAAGAGCATCCATTGAAGGATCCGCATGTGGTATCTGGCTAATGGAAGCAGAGGTATGGCCGCTGCCATAATTCCCAACACCTTTAGAACTAACCTGGCTTTGATTCTGTTGTTGTTGAAAAGGAGTGATACCAATTTGTGAATGTCTGTTATTCTCTGATGTGTTAGTCTTGCAGACATGTTTATTGTATCTAGATTTGCGCCTATGTAGGTAATAGTACGACAAGGCGACAAAACAGACTTTTCGCAATTTATTGAAATACCCAGCTTTTGACAAACGCGAAAAGTGTAATCTCTGGCCATCAGAAGGAGATGCTTGGTGGGAGCTGTGAGGAGCCAGTCGTCCAAATATGGAAACACCTGGAATCCTTGTCGTCTCAGGTGAGAAGCTACCACTGCCATGCATTTGGTAAACACCCGGGGGGCAGTGGTGAGACCAAAGGGCAGGGCCCTGAACTGAAAATGACTGGTTCCCAGCCTGAAGCGGAGGAATCTTCTGGAGCGTCTGTTCATCTTTATGTGATAGTACGCATCCCGAAGGTCTATAGAGCACATCCAGTTTCCTTTGCCCAAAATGGGAAGGATGGATTGCAGCGTGACCATCCGAAATCTTGTTTTCTTGACTGATTTGTTCAAGACACTGAGATCCAAAATTGGTCTCCAGTCCCCTGTTTTCTTTGGAACTAAAAGAACCTTGAGTAGATTCCGGATCCTTGCTGGTCTGCTGGAACTGGCTGAATTGCTCTTTTTGCAAGCAGTTTTGAAATCTCCAAAACTGCTAGATCCCTTTGAGCGGGTGGAACATCTGGAAGGGATTTTTTTGACTGATTTGGAAAGCGAAGAAAGGGGATAGAATAGCCTTCGAAATGATGGACTGTACCCATTTGTCTTGAGTCAGGGATAGCCAGGCTTCTGGGTACAGTGACAATCTTCCCCCGACTGCCTCCGAAGATGGGCAGTCGGGCAACACCTCAGGGATGCTGAAAGGGCTTGTCAGGGAAGGCTTCCCGATTGCCCTGGTTCTGCGGACCCCCCCTGCCCCTAGGGCGACGTCTACCATTGTTATTCCCGCCTCTGCCTCTGGCGGGAAAACGACTCTGTGCGTCAGGCGAAGTTCCTTGAGATTGTTTACGGAACCACATCTTTCCACCTTTCTGGCCTTTGGGGTAAGGCCTGGAAGGAGTAGAAAAACGGACTCCGACGGCAGAAAGGGTCTTGCCATCAGTCTCGCACCTAGTCAAGGTTTCTTTCACTTGAGGACCAAAGAGGGATGATCCATCAAACAGGGAGTTCGTGAAAGACGTCTTGAAGGGGTCCGCAAAATTGCATAGCCGCATCCAGGCATGCCTACGTAAGGCCACACCTGTCCCTGCGGCTCTGCTCGCTCCATCAGCCGCGTAAGACAGAAGGCGCATGGAGGAGTTGGTTATGGAATTAAGGGTAGCCAGCTGCGTGTTCATCTTATCTTGGAAACCCGCAGCTGTAGGGTCCTTTAACATTTCACTCGCTTCCTTGATCAAGTCCCTTTGAAGACGAGTAAAATGGCACAGGTAGTTCAGCTTAACGCATGGTAAATGTCGCTGACGAGAACATCCGCTTCCGCACCTATCCATGGACCTAGATTCCTTGTTAGGTGGATGGACAGGTACTGAAGGATCAGCTAGCTCCTTCTTAGTGGCAGCAGCTACCACCATAGCATCCACAGAAACTCCTTTTGTTAAAAACTGTTTGTCTGCTGGAGCTGTTATGAACTTGGAGGGTCTCCTGGGAGTGGGGTCCACTGAATCAGGAGCCGTCCATGCCTTCTTAGCAACCACCTGCATGAGGGGGTCGAAGGGGGGGACACCCAGGAGGTGGAAGGACGAGAGCCAAATGCCTCAAGATACACAGATTCGTCCTCCGAAGGGTTGAGGGCTGGCCAATTTCCCCTCTGTTTCAGGATCTCCAGAATGTCTGCAAATGAGACATCTTCAGAAGGGGAACGGGGAACCCTCAGAATCATCCAAATCTGTGTCTGACGTGATGGACTCAGGTGAGTCAATGTGTTTCCTCTTACACTTCCTCTTCCGAGGGGGCTCTTCTGCCAAATCAGGAGAGGCCTCGGAAGAGGATGAAATCCCCACAGGGGGTTCCTGAGGAGCTGGCTCTCTGCGGTCCGGGATGAGGGAGTGAGTCGACTTAGCCTGAGGCACCATAGAGGGAGGGGCGGACGGAGCTGACTGTGGAGTAGAGCCAGGCTCTAACACACTCCGCATGACCTCGAATGCACCCCTGTCAGGCAGAGCCAGAGGTCCTCGCTCCGAGAAGCTAAGAACCCCCCTCGGCACCGACAGTGATGGCTCGAGGCCGATGTCGGAGCCGAACTCACCAGCGCCAAGCACCGAGGGAGAGGGGGGTCGGACAAGGGTCCGATGCCACTCACCCCCTCGGAGCCGACGAGGGAAGTCCGGCGCCGAGATTCTTCCAAGGAAGAAAACGGAGCCGACGACGGAGCCGAAGACAATTGTATCGGCTCCGACGCTATCACAGTCTCGGTTCCGACACGACCCGCCTCCGAGCTCAAGAGAGTCGAAGGAGGAATATGTTGATGGACCGGGGCAGGCATCGACTGATGAGTCGGGCTCTGAAGCATCTGGGCCAGTGCCTCGGACTTAAGTAGTCGACTCACTACCCTCTGAAGGTCATGATCCGACAGCCTCGATGACCTAGAGGAGTGAGATCTTTGGCTCCGTTCAGACAGCAGGGGAGATCCTGGAGCCGAATGAACGGAGCCAAGAGATGGTGACCTGGACCTCTTCCTAGTTGTCGGCTCCGAAGGTCTGGTCGGAGCCGACACGGGAACTTCTACTACCTCGGCTCCGCCGGAGGCGAGGGGGCCACAGAAACTGTGGACTGAGACTTATCGGCTCCAGCCGGAGCCGATGAAGGCAGAGGTTGAGAAACCTTAGGTCTCGGCTCAGTTGCCGGAGCCGAAGACCTAGATGCCTTAGAGGGCTTCCCTGTTGAAACAGACAGGGAATCCTCTGGCTTGAGTAAGCCTCTGAGTATCAATTTATTCTTTCTTTCCTGCAGGACCCTGGGGCTGAAGCCATGGCACACAGCACAGGAGTCCTGCAGGTGCAAAGGCCCCAGACAGTAGACACAAGAAGTGTGAGCGTCTGTCAGAGACATTTTCTGACATCACGCATCACACTTCTTGAATCCGGAGACCTTTGCTTCTTTAGACATTTTTTTGAACAGGTGTACACAAACACACTAGTTACACCCTGTCAAGTTAAAATATAATAAAACCAGTAACTAGGATTTTAAAATAAAATAATACACACACACTCCACTAGGGAAGGAAAGGCCTGTAGGCCCAAGGGAAGAACCTAAGGTTCTTGAGGGAAAAAAACGGAAATTTTTTTAGAAGGGGATAAAATTTTCTCTAAACTAAGGGAATTAAGTAAATATATTAAAATGAAAGGGGTTTTGAAAGACTAATTTCAACAAGAAAAGTCACTCACCAAGAACCGGTAGAAAAACCAACCTCGAAGCTGTAGTGGCAAACGAGATCTGAGGTAACTCTCGCCTAGCATTGTGGGATATAAGGGGAGCCTCGAGCCGGTGGAACCAACTCTCGAGCTTTTAGAGTGGCCGAGTCGGAGCCGAGGTCAGCTCCGAACCCATCCAGCAAGAATGAAGGCGAGATAGACAACTTAACATCAAGTCTTTGTGGGTTCTGTTCATACAACAAACAAACATCACTATTGTTGACTATTGACTGTAACTTAAGTAACTTATACACAAATTAACAACTGCAATCATGCATGTTCACTCTGGCTGCTTGTACAAAATGGCACTAGGGATTGCATGTGTCTGGAATTTATACATGTACGCACAGCCTTGCATGCTTTTTAAAGATATAGCACACACATTTACACTCTGATCTACATCTTCCCTCTGAGAAATAGATCCTGCAATTTGTCATGAGATTATTTGGCATGCAGAAATCATAGGTAATCCATACACATGCATTATACAATACTAAACACCCCCCCCCCCCCCACATACACACACACACACACACACACACACACAGATACAATATTGTGACTGCAATAATGATAATTCTGGTACAGGAAGATGATATCTGTGATTCCTTCTATACTCCACACCTTCGAAATTTACCAAGCAGGATCTCGGCTCGGCACAGATGCCTGCAATCTGTCCTATTCGATCAAAACCTTTTGTCGTCTGGACTCGTACCAACGGACTAAGTAATCTGTCCTGTCAATCTGTCATAACTAGATTTCTGAATATTATGCTTCTTAAACAACTGAGCCTTGATGGCTTTATTGTTCTTAGGTTTAGGCTGCAACAAATTTGAAGAAATAGGTAGCATAGTTCTAGTTTGCCTGGAACGTAGTCTTTGAGCAGGTGAGCCAAGAATATCATCATGGGGTATGTTTCTGTGATTAAGTAAATTCAAGAATACATCAGTATTGTCACACTTTGACTTTTCATGTAATTGCTTTGTACTCTGTACAGCTCGTTCAGCAAAATCACTGGACTCAGAATATTCAGGACTACTAGTGACATGTACAAAGTCCCATTCTTTTGCAAATTTCTGAAACAACTGGCTAGTGAATTGAGTGCCATTGTCAGGAAAAAGTGTGTGTGGACTACCATGAACTAAGAAATGATGTTTCAATTTGGTAATGACAGCAGTTGGGGTTAAGTTTGGTAGTAGGTCAATCTCAAACCAATCTGAATAAGACTCTACCAAAACTAAGTAGTGTTGATTGTTCCACTCAATGATATCAGTTGCTACAGTAGACCAAGGTAGTTCAGAAACTGGATTAGATGAAGTGGTTCTCTTTGCAAATGCGGTCTAGTATATTGCATATTGAACAAGAAATAACTCTATCAATGTCTTTTGATAATGAAGGCCAAAATATTAATTCTCTTGCTCTTTTCTTAGTGGATGTGGATCCTGAGTGACCATGATGCAAAATTTGAATATAGTCTTGTTGTAAGGAAGTAGGAACAACAATTTTAGGACCTTTGAAAACAATGCCATCTTCCATCAACAATTCATCTCTATAAGGAAAAACACACTTGCATCAAATGTGATACACTAGATTGCTGCGATGGCCATCTGACATTAATATAGTGATTGAGCTTCTGTAAAATTGGATCAGTCTGAGTGTGATCTCTTATCTCACCTAGTCTAGTTCTGGAAAAATTACGCACTGACATCACATCAAAGTCAAAATTCTCTGCATCAAGCTGCTCTGTTGTACTTCTGGGAGATCTGGATATCAGCCAGATAGAGCAATTTGCCTTTAGTGCAGACCAATTTGAAGTTGTGCTTTTGCAATTTGAGCATCATCCTTTGCAATCTCGCTGGAGTGGAATGCATAGGCTTTTTCAGAATAGCAACTAGAGGTTAATGATCAGTTTCAATCTGAATAGCTCGACCATAAATATAACCACAAAACTTGGAACATGCAAATACTGTAGCCCAAAGCTCTTTCTCAATTTGAGCATACTGCATCTCAATTTGCGTTGGTGTTCTGGATGCACAGACTACTGGTCTACTCTCTTGAAGTATAACTGTGCCTAGGCCAAATTCTGAAGCATCACAGGGAAGAATAACTGGTTTGTTCACATCATAGTATCTTAACATAGGTGGGGTGGCAATTTTCTGCTTAAGGTCTTCAAATGCCTTCAGGTGATGTTCCAACCATTACCATGCAACACTTTTGCATGTTAGCTCTCTTAAAGATGCTGTCAACTCACTGAAGTCTGGTATAAATTTGCCTAAATAGTTGACCATGCCCAGAAAATGCAGTGAAGTTTGCACATTGTCTGGTGCTGACATTTCTAGAAAAGCTGCTTGCTTGGTTGGGTCAAGTCTTAAGTCTGTACTGATAAACAAATGACCTACATACGTAACTTCTGAAAGTCTGAATTTGTACTTCAGAGAATTGAGCTTTAAGTTCACTTCAAATGCTCTGTCTAGAACTTTCTTGAGGTTTCTGTCATGCTCAATGAATGTTTTCAATCTAAGTTATACAGAAAAAGTACATTTTATAATTCCTATCTGCATTACAAGAGTGGCCACCCCCTATATCAAAAGAAAGGGATAGTGAAGGGCCAAATGATTAGGGCCTCGAGGACGATGAGTAGGAATGCACATTTTTTGGACTAGATTAAGATTTTAACTTCATTATTCCTGGAAAGAGGTTACCCCATACAACTGATTGAGAGGATGGCTAAGGAGGTCATTGATAATAGGGACGAAATTTTTTTTCCTTTATTAGGTAAGAGTAACAACAATCCTGTGAGGTCCAGTAGAGTGGAATCCCACCAAAAAGGGGCATTTACTTGCACATTTTCGGCTACATCTACAAGGGTTGAGGAGATTGTTAAGAAACATTGGCCTATTTTAAATCTGAATGATGAAATTAAGATTTACCTCCCAATTTATCCACAGTTTGTTAGGAGAAGGGACATTAATCTAAAGGAGTTGTTGGAAACAGCACGACACATTATTGGCCCGAGAGAATTCCAGAGTGGGAGCACACAAATGTGGGGCGTGTCAACAGTGTAGTTATATTTGTGAGGAGAGTGTAGTATTTATTCCATCTAGGAAATTTAGGGCTTCCAAACTTTTTAAATGTGGTACTAAAGGTGTGGTATACATGGGGATTTGTACTTCTTGTAAAAGTTTTTACATAGATAAGACCGAAAGGGAATTAAGGAGAATCTACGAACATATGTATGAAGTTTCCAGGGGTAAAGACACAAACGCCTTTTTTAGACATTTCTTGGTTTGTAAAGATATGAAAATCAAATTTATGGTGTTGGAACAGGTGTTGGTGGACCCCCGGGGAGGAAATTGGGAATCAAGATTACAGTACAGAGAGTTGCTTTGGCAGCTCAGGCTTGATGCAGGCAGGGCTCCAGGGCTTAATGACACAAATAGCAATGTGTTGAAAGTGAGGGCTGCTAAACTGTAACACCTCTCCAGCATTTTTATGAGGAACATTTTACACTTTATCTTTCTCATTTATTCCCTTACAATTAGGGGATACATTTTAACAAAGTTAAGGTGTTTTGTGTATTTTAAATAGGTCATTTTTACACCGAAGCACTGTATTAATTGGATGCTGATAAGAATTTGTACAGAAACATGCTTAATTAATTGTTAGGTACTAATTAATTAATATATTTAGCCAACTGTATTGCTGTTAGTTTGATCACATGATTTTAAAAAGTTATATATGGTGGTTTAATGAGGTGGGACTTTGTTCTGAGGAAGTCTGGTATTGGACTGGATGAAAGCGCTTAACTGTAACTATTTTTTACGTGACTGTTTTATACGTTCTAACTATTAAACTTGGTCTGATTCTATAGTCCTGTTTGCTGTGGGTTACTTGGTTTCTGTCATGCTCTGCTTCACCAGTGCCTCCAACCAATAGATCGTCTACTATTATGGTACAAGGATAACCAGTAAAAAATGCTCCATTGCACTCTGAAAAACTTCACTTGCCGAATTTATTCAAAATGACATCCTTAGGAATCTGTATCTGCCAAACAGAGTACCAAAAGAAGTTAGAAATGAGGATTTATGATCAAGCAACACTTGCCAGAATGAACTCTTTGTATCCAAAACAGAAAATACAGTGGATTCGGTATTAGAACTGCAACTTCAGCTGTGTGCATTGGATGACATGATCTCTTTAATGCTTTGTTCAAATCTCTTGGATCAATGCATTTTCTGACTTCATCTGAGCCTTTCTTGTGAATGGCTACGATGGATGACACCCATTCAGTTGGTTCAGTGACTGGACAAATCACACCTTGCTGCACCATTTTGTCCAAATGAGCTTTAACTTTATCTTGCACTCTTCTTGCTGGTCTGACTACTGGTGTGACATCTGGTCTAACTTCATGGAATATACAACAAGAAGTTTGCCTAATCTGTCATCGAAAACATCAGCATACACCGAGAAAATGGCTTCGAAGAAATTGGAAGTTGAACTGCACTCACATGATTAACTTCTTTAGCAAAAGAAAGCAGATTCATTCTTAAACTATCTTTGAGATCCAATAAAGACTACACTGGTCTTCGGACAAAGTAAAATTGTGTACACTTACCATAAATGTAGATGTTCGAGTGTATTCACTGTTGCAGTCATCACATTAGGGTTATCTGCTTGCAGTAGCCCTCAGTCGGCCTGATTATTAAGTCTTGGGTCCTGCATCGGATGCTGTCTCGTCTTCCATGATGTCAGGTAGTCAGGGGTATAAAGCATGCAGCCGATGCCATTACATCAGTTTTTTTTGCCCCGATGTCAGGTGCCCACATAATGGGAAGCAATTATATACAAGGTTACACCTCCAACAAAAAAGCAAATACACCAAAAAGCTTTAAGCGCAGTAAACAAGAACAGAGGTATAGTCAATAGAAGTCAGGGGGCTGGAGGGAGGGTAACCAGGACTACAACAGTGAATACACTCGAACATCTACATTTATGGTAAGTGTACACTGTTCTTTGTTCTTCACTGTTGCAGTCATCACATTTGGGTAGATTCCCAAAGCTAAGGATGGGAGAAGGTAATTAGATAGCATTAGGACCAGCTATAAGGCCCTGCAAGACTGCAGCGACAAAGCCAGCTCTGGATTTAGAAAAAAATGGCAAGTGGTAATGCTTGGTGAAGGTATGTACAGAACTCCAGGTAGCAGCTTCTAGGATGTCCCTGGTAGGGACACCTCTGAGAAAGACTGTAGAGGTAGATGCAGCCCTGGTTGAATGTGGTCTTTTCCCCTGTGGGGTAGGTTCTCCATGGTGCTTACAGCAGAAATGAATGCAATGGCCTATTCACTTGGAAATGGTTTGCTTTGAAATGACCTTCCCCCTCTGCCCCTGCAACAAATGTAACCAGCAGCTGTTCAGATTTCTTGAGAGGGTTAGTCCTGTCCAAGTAAAATCTAAGTTCTCTGTGCACATCCAAGGAGTGCAGTATTCATTCCCCTTTGTTCTGTAAATTAGAAAAGAAGGTTGATAAATGAATTGACTGATTAAGGGCCACACTGGATACCACCTTGGGCATGATGGAGGGATTGGTCCTGAGGACACCCTGTCCGAATGAAAGATGAAGAAAGGCTCCACAGCCATGAGGGCCTGTAATTCAGACACCCTTCTTCTGAAGTGATGGCTGGAAGGAACACTGTTTCCCAAGAAAGGAATTTCAACTCTGCATTTGCAGCTGGCTCAAAGGGAGGTAGAGTGAGCTTTTCCAATACAAAGTTACAATACAAAGTTAAGGCTCCAGGCTGGAGTAGGGGCTCTTCTGGGTGGTCTTAAGTTTTTGGCCCCTCTGAGGAATTGTTTCAGCAGTGGATGACAGAAGACGGGTGGTTCTGCATTGTAATGAGCTGAAATGGCTGAAGCATGAATTTTGATGGAGGAAAAGGAAAGGCCCTAGTGAAGCATTTCAGTTAAGTAATAAAGAATCTGAAGTAAATTGGGCGCTGCTGTGCCCATCCCCTGAGTTTGGCTCCAGGAACAGAATCGTTTCCATTTTTCAGCATAGGACTTTCTAATACTACGCCTCCGTGCCTCCAGAATGGCATCCATCACTTGCTTACTGAGGGATGGTAACGGAGAGAACAGGCAATTAGCCAGGCTGCCAACTTCAGGGTTTGAAGCTGTAGGTACAAAATCTGGCCCTCCTGCTGGGACAGCAGAGCAGGGTGCCATGGTGCCAGCAATGGCACACTGCACAAGAAAGGGTACCAGTGTTGGCGTGGCCAGTCTGGTGAAATCAGCATTGTCCTTGGTTTGTCCTGTTTGATCTTTAGTAGCACCGTGGAGAGGAGAGGCAGAGGAGGAAAGGCATAAACTGATAGGTTTTTCCAGGTAAGGAAAGGGCATCCACTTTCCAATCTGGTTTGTGGGGAGTCCTTCTGCAGAATTTGTCCAATTGGTAGTTCTGGGGGGAGACAAACAGGTCTATCTCTGGGCTCCCCCATTTGTTTCTCAACATGTTGAATATCTTTGGTTCCAGTTTCCACTCATGTGGGTCCATGAGATTTCTGCTTAGGTCATCTGCCAGTGTATTTAGCTTTCCTGGCAGGAATTGAGCCTGTAGGTGCACTTGGTAGCTCAAGGCTGTGTTCCACTGAGAGATGGCCAGTCTGCAGACAGGGTATGAGTGGGTTCCCCCTACTTGTTTATGCACCACATAACAGTGGTGTTGTTCGCCTTTACCAATAATTGTCCTGAAAGAATGTGGTCCTTGAAGGCTGTCAGAGCATTCCGTACAGCTAACATTTCTTTTTGATTGATATGCAGGTGCACTTAACTTGGGTTCCATTTGCCCTGAATGCATTGCCCTGTCAAGTGAGCCCCCCATACATAGTCTGATGCGTCTGTTAGGGTTTGGGCGGCAGGGGGTAGAGTGAATGGCAGCCCCTTGTTTTGGTGGCAGGCCTCTGCCCACCAAAGGAACTCTATCTATAGACAAGGTATGATAGGAATCATTGATTCTAGATCCTGAGAATGTTGACACCATAAGCTTTTTAGATACCACTGCAGTTTCCTCATATGCAGTCTTGCATATGGAATTAGAAGAATGCAGGAGGTCATGAAACCCAGGGCTTGCAGTATTTTCCTTGCAGATAACTGGGTCTTTATGGCCAGTAGTTTGAAGTAGGCTGTCAAATGAACTTCTTTCTCTGGCGTGAGGTAGGCCAGCTGGGAAGTTGTATTCAAGCTTGCTCCCAGGAATACAATTTGTTGGCAGAGTACAAGATGTGATTTATTTTCATTTATGGTGTACCCCAGAGAAATTAGCAATTTCTTTATAAATACCAAATGATTTAATAGTATGTCCTGGCTTTCTGCCTGATTTAGCCAATCATACAGGTATGGGTATATTTGAATATTTCTTTACCTGCAAAATGCAATGACTGCAGCTAGGCACTTCTTGCATAATCTGGGTGCAGTAGATAAGCCAAAGGGCAGTGCAGAGAACTGATAGTGCATGTAGCCTGCTCTGAAGCATAGGTATCTTCTGCAAGATTCCCTTATTGGGATGTGCAGGTAGGCTTCCTTTAAATCCAGTGTTGTCAACCAGGCATCTTTGCCTAGCATGGGAAGCAGCTGATGAAGAGTTAGCCTCTTGAATTTTGGGATTACCAAAACTGTGTTTAGGATAGACAGGTCCAGGATAGAACACCAGGAATTGGCTTTTCTGGGTACCAGGAAAAGTCTTGAGTAGAAACCTTGCCCCCATTCTTCTTCTGGAACAGGATGAATAGACCTGATGCTTAAGAGAGAGTGAACTTGCTTTTGAGCCTCTGCCCACTGATTTGGGGGTAGGTCTAGCCAACCGTTTGGGGTTGGTAAGGAGTGGAATCTGTATCTTTGGGAAACTATATTTAAAACCCATTTGTCCTGGGTAATGAGTTCCCAATTGTTTGTATGTAGGGCAATCTTTCCCCCTCAAAGAACAGTCAGTTGAGTAGGGCTTGGAAGGTTTAAAGTTAAATCATTGAGACAGTTTACCATAGGGAGGAGTCTAACTACTCAGTGATTTGGAAGTGGGAGCCCCCCACTGCTTAGGCCTGTGAGTACCTTGGGACTGAAGCCTGGGTGTTCTGCTGGTTCTGGGTTTGGACTGAGAAGGCCTGGAAGAGGCAGGAAAGGAACAATTCTTAGACGGCCAATGCCCACTAAATCTGGGAGGTTGTACTTGCAGGAAATCTTTAACAATTTGCATAGATTTAGCTTTTTCCTCCATCTTTTTAAGTACTTCTTCTGCTCTGTTACCAAACAGGCGGTCTTGGTTTAAGGGAGCATCCAGTAATTTAGCTTTAACATGATCTAGCAAAGATTGCTCCTTAAGCCAAGCATGCCTTCTAAGTACAGACCCAGTGACAGCAGCCCTGCAAGATGCCTCTAATGAATCAAAACCACATTGCAAAGTATGTTTTCCAACATGTTCAGCAGAATGCATTAAATCCTGTAATTCTTTATTTCCAGCACAGTCAGGAATCAACATAATTTTCTGTTTAAGCAATCCAATAATATGCTGCTGATATTTTAACATAAAAAACTGGCAGTTTAAAGCCCTAATGGCCAAAGTTGCAGAAGTGTACACCTTCTTACCCCATCTATCCAGCATTCTGGAATCCCTATCAGAGGGGGTAGGATTTTTGGCAGTGGTAGCCTTAATGCCCTTGGGTCCCTGTGAAATGGTCTCAGGATCCGCAGTAGGACTTTTAAAGAGGAACTTGTGAGAGTCAGGTACCCTGTAATACCTATCAGGTTTTCTGGGTGCAGGAGATAAAATGTCAGGGGCCAGGCTAGATTTCTAGAAGGCATCATCTACAATGTCCAGTACAGCAGGGATAGCTAAAGGCCTGTGTTGAGGCAGAAGTAAGAATTCCCTAAGCCTCTTTTTGGAGTCAGAATAATCCTGGCTTTCCCAGTGGAAATGCTCCCTAAGAGTATGCAAGGTTTCACTAAAAGAGAAATCCTCTGGAGGGGAAGCAGAGGGAATGGAGTCCTCTGCATCAGAATCCTCAGAGGTAGATAAGGGCAAATCCTGGTCATCAGAGAAAACAGAAATTTCAGAATCCTAAAGGGGGAAGGGTGGCTTCCCCTAATTACAGTAGTAAGGTCTTCAGCCATTGGATTTGTTTTTTTAAGCATAGGGGCCTGACCATGCGGTCTGGGCGTCAGTTTTCTAGGCATAGAGTTTTAGGCCTTGAAGAAGAAGACTGTGTCAGTTTAATATGCAAGTCAGTAAGCCTGAATACACCCTCAGAAGCTGGTACCTGCACAGCAGTTCCAGACCCATCCAAGGTAGAGACATCCACAGGTTCCACAGTCGAAGAAGCATCTCGCGGCATACTGGACTCCAAATGGGTCTCAGTGGAGGCCTGCAAATCTGAGATAGTCGGTATCTGGGGCTGCGAAAGCATCTCAATGAGTACCAGTGAACTGGCGACTAGCTTAGAAGAAGCGTCGTCGGCATCTTTGGACCTATGTGTTCTGTCTCTGTCTTTATCTTTGCATTTTTTCGGAATGTCGGTAGTCGGGTGGCTTACCGAAGCCATTTCTGGATAACTGAAGAGAGTACCAAAATATTTAGATGCATAAATGAACCGACGACGAATAGTACGAGTTTTGAATAAGGCACAAAACCGACAGCAAGGTACATCGTGGTCTGGGCCTAAGCAAGGAATGCAGTACGAATGAAAATCTTTGAGGTATTTGCTTTCCACAAGAAATACAATTGTTAACTTTTACTGACATCTGTTTAGAGCAAGAAAAAGGATCCACAATGGGGTACTTGGCTTGGTTGAAGACTTTGGATCTGAAACTCGAAAACAAAAATTTCAGGAGTCGGACGACCAGCACTTGCGAACTGCTTCTGCTTCGGGCACCGCACGACAAGAAAGACTGATGTAATGGCATCGGCTGCATGTTTTATACCCCTGACTACCTGACGTCATGGAAGACGAGACAGCAACCGACGAAGGACCCAAAACTTTGATAATCAGGCCGACTGAGGGCTACTGCAAGCAGATAACCCTAATGTGATGACTGCAACAGTGAAACACTAAGAACATCGTAGAATAACAAGTTGCAACAGTTGTCTACCAGATAACATGAAAATATCACTGAACCTTCGGTTTGAATCTCTTCCATAAGCAACAAGTCTCGCACTACTGGTTACACTGAGTTGTTCGTTGGTTCTCACTCTTGCAAATCTGTCTGCTGATATAACATTACACTTTGACCGAGTGTCTACTTTGAGCTCTGTGGATTTTCCATTGAACCGGACAGTACAAAACACTTCACTCCTTGTTACTAAGCATACTGCATCAACTCTTTCACCAAGCACTGATACACCATCTATACAGAAAGCTGACTGTTATGACTAATCAATTCGCTTTTTTTGTGAGACCTTTCTTTACAACTGCGTGAGACTTACTTGATTTACAAAACTTTTGGAAATGGTTCCATTTTTTTACAGTTGTGACACTGCTGACCAAATGCTAAGTACTTCTCTCTTTTAGACTCATGATTCACACCACAACTGTGACAGTCAACAAAGCTAGATTTGGGTTTTGCTGATTCACGTTTGTACTACAGTGAGCAGGCCTTGAATCATGCACATTTCCTGGAACTTTCTAGAAAAACCTTGTGGCTTCTTTGGAAATCCTGTAGCTGCCACATGCTTAGACCTACTCTTGTTTGCCATGTGTTGCATACTATCCACGTTTGCTCTGGAGCCAAGTGAAACCATGCACTTGTCACTCTCAAGCATATTTGTATGCTTTTCTGCCACCTCATGGATTTGACACATCTCTATGGCTTTGCTCAACATTAAATCACCGTCAAGAAGTAAAATCTTTTTCACAGCAGCACTATTAATACTACATACAAGCCTGTCCTCTATCAGTTCATCTTTTAAATCACCAAACCAGCACTGTTTCTCAAGTCAGTTATATAAGCTGCAAATGTTTCCCCTGGTTTCTGATCTCATGTAAAACAAATGCCTCTCTAATGCAATTCACCTGGGGGTTGCACGTTTCTCTGAACTTGCACTTCAAACACTCTGGGTCTTCCCTTGATTCAGCTTATACAACAATATGGCGGTCTGCACCTTCTTCATACACTGCTGCTCCATACACAAATGAATGCTCTCTTTCTATGGCCTCTGACCCTGCTAGGTTTAGCAAAATGAATGCCCTGGTGCATGCATCTTTATCTGCATAAGCTGCTTGTATGAAAATTTCATACTCTTGCTCAAATACTCTCCAGTTCTCTGCAACATTCTGATCAAACAGAAGTGGTAGGGGTTTTCGAAATCCGTATGCCATATTAACACACACAAGCGAAGGGGTTTGCAAATAACCATGACTATACACACATACATAAGTTTCTGGCATAAACAGAACTTGTCCAATGCCTTCATGCTCTGAACTTATACTTTTGTTGGGCTTATCAAAATGATGTGAACAAACTTGTAGTACTTTCAAATAACTGGACTTTGTGAAATAATCTTCTTGGGCCTTTTGATACTTACTGGACTTTGCGAAATAACTTCTCAGGTTTTTCGATGCTTTTGGGAATTTTATCGGTAAAGGCAGAAATGTTACAGTCATGCACCATCACTTGTTAAAGTCATCACTTTAAGAAACATTCAAGAACTTTACGATGCAACTGAGCAACTCACGAGTACTGTAATATTCTTGTAATGTCTTTTGCAAGAAAACATCTCTTATCAGTGTAAGAAACATATCAAGCAACTGCACAATACAAATAAATTGAACATCTGCTGACCAAAACTCAATAACTTTTCAAAATAACTGTATTTTGCGAATAACTGCATACAGCACACTGAAATGTTCCCAAAATGGTGGTACCTTGGCTAGGTAACTCTACAATACAAGAAGCACTCTGTAATGGTGGCACTTTGCGAATACACACACCCAGCACAAGAACTTTTTTTTCTCACAATAGCTATACTTTGACTGGATTTCACGAAATAATTGCACTTGCACACAATGAACCCTTTAAAATAAATGCACAGTAGTAAGCACACACTGTAAGCACTTTTACACACTCTGAGATACTTTGAATACAATATGAAGTCATACTTATGACCAAACAGATCACTATGCCCAAAACACATGAAGTAAAACACATGCAGTCGCTTTGCTTTATTTTTGCTTAATGTGCCCTTTTCTTTTCTTATTATATTTGTTTTGCTCGTTTAAGCCCTTTTCATGCCCAATGTACATTTCTTGTGCTATTTTTACTCTAACCATGCCCAGCTTTGCCTCAAATGAGCTTGTTTTGCTTTAAACATACTTGTTTTTTGCTTTACTGTTAGTTGTTTCATCAAATACCTTTATCTTAAACAATTTTCTTTAGTTAACAAACTTTTCATACTTTCGGCTTGCCTGATATTGCGGTTTGTGCCCTTGTAATGCCCCTTTTCATCTTTCGCATCAAGTAAATAATTTATGTTATTTCTCATTACCTTGCCTTCTTTCTGGTATGTTTGTGCACTTATCTCTCGGTTTTACCTTCTCTGTCGTCATTGCATCTCATGGCTCAGAATATTCTTCTCTATTCCATCCCAGTTCTGACACCATGTCACTTTTGTGCTAGGACACAAATAAACGAGTCTTCATGAGTTCTGTTCAAGTAACTTTATTTCATACAAACACATTGCTATTGTTGACTATTGACTGTAATTAAGTAACTTATATACAAACTAACAACTGTGATCATGCATGCTCACTCTCTGGCTGCTTCTACAAAACGGCACTAGGGATTGCACGTGTATTGAAATTTATACTTGCATGCACAGCCTCGCATGCTTCTTAAAGATATAGCACACACACTTTACACTCTGATCTACAGAAAGGAAGCGAGTATTAAGTAGTCCGGGAAAGGATGGAATGGAGTGTGGTGAAGTCTAGTCTGAGTAAGTAATTAATGGGGCAGTAGTAATGGTATAGTAATTGGATGACTAAGTGGGAGGCGTGTTTAATGGTTGGTTATAAATTTAGAGATAGTGGGGGTGGATGGGACCTGGTGGTAGGGTATAGGAACGGAGCAGGCAGACCTTGGGTGTAGCTTAGTGAATGCAAAAAGTTATCAGAGAAATGCTAGACTTCTTAGTAAGCTAATGGGAAGTAATTTCTTGACACAGATGTAATCTATTTATCCCAGGATGTATTGTGGAGTACTAAAAAAGAGAATTAAGGGAGCTAGGCAAATGTTAGTGTGTTTTCAGTGGTTTTACAAGCTTTATTTTAATTAGGTAGGAGAAACAACTATGGAGGGAGGCAGGAACCTAAACAAGGGCAGAAGCTGTCAGCTTTGGCAGTGTACTTGCCAATTACAGATTTTATGCAGCTCAATAAGTATTTAGTTGCACAAGATGTAGAGAATTTGAAAATTTCTTTTAGATAGAACTACACTGATTTACAGGCTGCAGTCATGGCCGATAACACCGGGGGGGTCTTTTTTCTGGCAAAAACAACTGGTTTGTGGGTTTTTGGGGTACTAGACACCATGCAAGATATGCAAGACTCCAACCCTTAATGGCTTCCCGACAAGCAAAACCAAAGAGTTCCAGAGTAGCTGATGGATGGTCTGAGGGCTCCAATGTGGACTCGGCAGAGTTGGCTGTCGAGAACCCGGGAAGAGAAGTTGTCGCAGATGGCATAGCAGGAACCTCTCTAAGTACTTTTCCTTTTTCCCAAAAAAACTTCAACAAAATAAAAACAAAACATCTCAAAACCACAAGCAGTAGGGAAGACCTGTAAATATAAGCAGACTTTAGTAGAAAGAAATTGTCCACATCTATGAATATATTTCTTTGAAATGCAGTTGAAAATCCACCAGACACTTCAACCAAATAGTCCGTTTAACCTGTATTCATTTGGTTAAGCCTATGTTCTGAATGAAATTATAATGGGGTAGCAACACCACCAAAAAAGCACTCTTGCCACTACCTACCTTCTCCTGCCTCTCTTATATAGCTCACCCATCCTAACCAACCTTCATGCTACAGTTAAAAATAAGCTGGTGTGCTATAATAAGGCTGCAAAACATGCCAAACAATACCACAGCCACCACTGCATTGCACTGAAGCTGAAATTTTACTTACTTTATATGTTATTCTTCTGTAACTTTAACTATAACCATATTATGTCAATGTGCAGCTTTTCTGCCTGGGTCTTCACTGAAAATGGGATATTATCCAAGGCAGACTTACCAGTAAACAAATACCACTGCTAAACTTTCACAAAAATATCATATACTGGAAATTAAACAACCTAAACAAATACTGCTGGAACACTTGTGAGCTAGACAGTACATTTTCACATGACAACATGTAATTTCCCTAATGTTTTAGAGATATTTATACAAATAGGGAAACAAATGCTTATTTGTATAATTAGCAATACAAATAACAATGATATATAATGATTTACAACTTAAACTGCAAATATCAGTTTTCCTCAACACCTGAGGTTTCACACAGTGCCATGCAATAACTAAAGTCACTTGTTTTCTGAAGCATTAACTACATATGGAAACATTGCATATGTTCATAATTACTAATAACAATATATCCAGTATAGTGCAATTTAAATGGACAATGACAGTGAATTTTTTGTGTCCCCGTACCACATTTCACACCAGTCAACATTTATGAAAATAAGAGCACAAATAAGAAAATATGAATAGTAAGTAGCAAAGAGTGATTAATTCCCTACAGCAGGGCATACCAGATTAACAATATTAGTGGAATTTTGTTAATTATTCATTGTGCTTTCTAATGCTGCCTAATATTAGTTGGCAAGTTACTTATTTAAAGGCAGACCCCAAAAAAGGCTTGGATGCCATAAGGTACTTTGGGTGTTAACAGAAGTACACAAAAAAGGAGCTATAGGTTTCAGTGAGATGTATTTAGAACTGTTACCAAACAAAACTAAGAGAAAGGCGCAGTGGTGCAGCCGGAGCATTGTCTCCTCACAGCAAGAGGTTCTCCCGTTCGATTCTCGGCTGGGATTCCTTCTGTGTGGAATCTGCATGTCCTTCCTGTGTTCGTGTGGGTTTCCTCCAAGTGCACCGGTTTCCTCCCACATTACAAAGACATGCGTCTGGAGCGTTTCTCCCTGGGCCTCCGCTGAAAACTGCCTTCATTCCAAGTCTGACTTTCCCAGTTAACAAATGTTAAATAAAAAATAAATAAAAATAAAAAAACAAGGGATTATTAAATTCAACAATATAACTAAATATAATATAAATATATAAATATATATATATAAATATAATATAACAGATGTGGTAAATAAGAAAAATTACCTTTACTTGTAGATGATGCTATTTTGTACTTGATAAATTCCAGGAAAGGAGGGTTTGAGACAGTTTCAAGTCTTTTCAGGATATAGAATAAAAATAAAACAAAAGCTGTGGCAGTAAACTTGCAACCATGCATGACTTGACTCAATAATACACATATGTATGGAGGGGGGACACTTCACACTACTGAATAGTCAGCTCACTGACAAAGTGAAGAATTTGGCAAACGCATTGACAAAGTGAAGAATATGATGAAATGCAATGACAGAACTTGAGTGCTGGAGGTGCCTAAAAGAGGAAGATCGAGTACTTGCACTTAAGTGTGAGACTGAGTTAAATGCCAAAGCTTTCAGCTAAGAAAAGTTTTTGCATTAGAGGTGCGAGTGTGAGAGAAAGTTATTTGGGAAGGACCCAAAACAATGAACACATCTGAGAAGGAAAAAGTGCTTGGAAACAATACCAAAATCACTACAAACCACAGCACTTGCAGAACCAGCAAACAAAACGCCTCTTCAGGTCTGTGAACCAAAATGATTTATTTAACGCCACAAAACAATAACTTGCGTTTTCATCCTTAGACTTCATCAGAATGAAATAGTTACACAAGCTAGTAATCTCCTTAAATAACCCTCCCTTCCCATTAACAAAACAATTAACCAATTGAAACTAGGGTTGCCACCTTTTCAAATGGCCAAAGTGGGACATTGTTGGTACAAACATCAGAGTTTACAGGCCAACACATACCTACGGTCAGTACAAAGGATAGAATTTAACTTTTTTGCCTAAATAAAAGCTTATTCTTGTAACATTTTAGTTGCTTATTCTGTTTCTTATAACATTTAGGTATTTTAGATACAGAACTGTTTTATGCAACTATTACATAAAATATAGGAAATAATTTTGTCCTAAAAATCTCAGGACATTTGCCATTTTTACAATTTTTTGTCAGGACACAACTGCCCAAAGAAGGACTGTCCCTCGCAAAGTGGGACAGGTGGTAACCCTAATTGAAACATTTAATATAATCGAATGTGGTGCATTCAAAATGCTGCTATAAAAACTCCTAAAACAGTCACTTATTGCAATAACAGGTTCTAAAAACAGATTTTAAAAACAATGAATCATATAATTAATATGTGAATACATAAAATGCAGGCAATCAAATATAATAATATAGAAATAAATAAATAAGATGTGTTGCACCAAATTTTAAATTGTGTTGAAACAATGACACTGTGGTAAATTAGTAGAACACTGCCATCTAGTGGTCAAGAAATAATGCTAAATAAAAACATAATTCAGCAGATCTAAGTTTGAGGACAGGGGCTAAAGAAGTATATAGTCATTCAAGCCTGGTTCGCTTTTGGCTTCCAAACTCAACTACCAAAATAGTTCCCTGTACTCTATAGTTGTCTTCCAGGGACCACCTTGAGGGTCCTGTTCTATTTTTTTTCTAGGACAAAAAAAAAACAAAACAAAAACTGCATCTTTACAAAGTATGGTATATGTCTGAATAGTGCATTATTGGTATCTTGCCTACTAATGTCATAGAGATGTTTGTATATTCGCCTCTTAAACTTCCTACTGGTCTTCCCTATATAGAAGGCCCCACAGGGTTTACAAATGGCGATATATATGACCCCCATGGTGTCACAGTTGGAGAATGCATTGGTTTCTAACTTAATGTTCCTCTCCATTAAATACACACACTCCCCCTGTATAACATGTGAGCACTGGGAGTAAGCCCTACACTTAAAAGTGCCTTTCCTCTGCCTACCCTGCTTTGGTTTTCTATATTCCAGCATTTCCTTAATATTTTCCCCTTCCTATAAGTGAATTTCAGGGGGTCCCTGAATAACAGGTCTACGTGAGAATAGTCCCCAAATTTCCGCCAATTTCTAGAAATAATATCTTTACCCAAACAAGTGTCACTACTAAAATTCAAGATGAAATTGCTACTCCAATTTGTATCTGGGGTTGGGGCATTCTCTGTATTAGTGTGTTCCAATACCCCTAAAATACGACAACCCCCCCCCTCTCGTTTTTTATTTCATTCATTACTTCTATTAAAACAAAAGGGTAGTGTCTTTCCAAGAACATATTTTTCAGTTTTTTACTTTTTATATCAAAGTCACTATTCAGGGACGTCATCCTACTACTCCTAATGAACTGCCCTTTCAAAACTCATTTCTTTTGTTTGAAAGGGTGGGCACTAGTGTAAAAAAAGAAGTTATGTACTCACCATAATGTTCCATCTGAGTAGTTATACTTCATTTTTCTGCATCCTGTGGGTATACGGATCCATATCGGATCTGAGCCGGCAACTTTTTTCTAGCATCTGCTCCAAGCTCAGAGTTCCTCCCCTTACCCATAATGCCCTACCATCTCCTATCTTCCCTCAGATCGAGTTTGCTGCAACTAAAAATATATATGAAACTCAATCCAGTAAACCAACACTGAAAACAGGATAAGGTCCGGGGGACAGTGGGAGGGAATGTTGCAGAGAAATGAAGTATAACTACTCAGATGGAACGTTATGGTGAGTACATAACTTCTTTATCAGTAAGAGTGAAAATCCTTATGAGGTATTTGCTTCCCACAAGAAATACAACTGTTAACTTTTTCTGACATCGGTCTGGAGCAAGAAAAAAGTTTCCTCAATGGGGTACTTAGCTTTAATGAAGACTTCGGTTCTGAAATTCGGATTTGAAAATCTCAGGAGTCGGCCGACCGGCACTTGCAAACTGCTTTTGCTTCGGCACCCCATGGCAAGAAAGACAGAAGAAAATGGCGTCAGCTGCATCTTTTTTACCCCTGGTGCACTGACATCAGGGAAGAGGCAACAGCAACTGACGCAGGACCTAGACTTTGGAATTCTGGCCGACTGAGGGTAGCCTGCCAGCAGGATAACCCAAAAGTAATGACTGCAACAGTGAAACACGATGAACATCTCTCCTGTGTTAGTTCCTACTTTGTGGCCGCTGCGACCAACATAGCATCAACTGGGGCTCATTTCAACCAGGGTTGTCTGTCAGAAGGGGGAGATAAAACCTTGTCAGGGCGTTTGAGGATGGGCTCTACAGTGTCAGGCTCCTTTCATGCCCTCGTGGTGATGAGGTCCACCAAGGGGGCCTGCTGGTGGGGACACCCAGGAAGTAGATGGGCCCATGCCAAAGGCCTCCAGGAACACTGACACATCCCCAGAAGGTTTTGGGGCTGACCAACCTCCCCACTGGCGGAGGATCTCCATAATTTCGCCAAAGGAGATGTCTTCGGGAGGTGACCTGGGGGAACCTTCTCTTTCATCTAAGTCAGTGTCAGCAGTGAGGGACTCGGGGGAGTCCAAGTGCCTTCTTTTGCACTTGCGCTTACGGTGACCCTCTTCAGTGGGACTTTCAGAAGGGGATCCTTGAGCCGCAGGGGTTTCCTCGGGGAAAAATACCTGGGGATCCTCTGGCACGGGCTGTCCCTGAGACAGGATGAAGGGAGTCGTCGCCAAATCCAGGGGGGCCTGGGTGGTATCAGAGGTGATGGGATGGGGTCTCAATCCCTGGGAGAGAACCCTCTCCACCACTTCGAAGGCCGAGGGAGAAGCCCTCCCCGGATCCGAAGTGGGGACCGGAGCCGAAGACAGGGAAGCCTGAGGTCCGAGGGAACGGATTGGATCTGAAAAGGTCGGAGCCGAAGAATCCATTCCCCCGGGTCCGACTCCCTGTCCACGGCACCGAGAGTCAGTCTGATCCGAACAAGTCGGATCCAAGGAACTCAAGTTAACAGCCGGAGTTGAGGTTGGAGGAACCATCGGCGCCAAGCTACCAGCTCCGAAAAACCTCGGATCCAAGAGCCCCGAAGCATGGAAGGAGAAATGGGGTGGAAAAGAGGCATGGAGGTCATCCCTCCAGAGGGAGAGGGACCTGGCAAGACTCCAATCTGAATTTGGGTCTGAATAAATCTCCGCATCATCCTGTCCATATCCATGTTCGATAGGCTCCGAGTCGACCTCGAAGAGACCACCGACTCAGATCTGGCTGGTCTACGCAGTGGGGAGGAGGGACTGTGGTCCGAATGTTCCAATGGCTCCAGTGAGTAACGAGGAGACCGGAGCCGTGGAGAAACAGGCCTCATGGTCTTAGATGGGGGCTGAGAAAGAGCTCCCTGTCTGGGGACCTCTTACGATGCCGATCAAAAAGTTATGTACTCACCATAACGTTCGATGTATGTAGTCAATCTCACCTCACATTCTTACCCTTGGGTTCGGAGCCGAATATCGGCTCCGACTCGGCCAAACTTTTCTAGCTCAAAGTCTTCTATTGGCTGGGCTAAGCTGGTATCCCATGGTGCACTGCTCCATATCCCCAGATCTAGTTTGCTGCAATACTCATACATACCCCATGCATACACAACATCCAGGTAAAAAGAATAAGCTAAAAGTAAAGGGAACTCTGTATATAGAAACCTAACCTCCAGATCCTCCAGGAAGGGGGAAGGTGGTAGGGTAAAGTAAGAATGTGAGGCAAGATGGACTACATACATCGAACGTTATGGTGAGTAAATAACTTCTTGATGTTATGTAGTCCTATCTCGCCTACATTCTTACCCGTGGGACAGCGTCCCTAGCCCCCACATCCTGGGTGGCTCATAGGAAAATACTCCTGAGTACTGTGGAACCAAAGGACGACCCTGCCCCTGGATATCACGTCCAATTTGTAATGAGAAACAAATGTGTGAGGAGAAGCCCAAGTAGCTGCAGCACATATATCATCTATTGACAATCTGGCTTGATAGGCTGTAGATGTAGAAACAGCCTGAGTAGAGAGAGCCTTGACCGGAAACGGCAGATCTTTTCCTCCTGCATGGTAGGCGAAAAAGATTCAACTAGATACCCATCTGGATAGGGTGATTTTGGAGACAGGGGACCCAATTTTGTTTTCCGAAAAGGAGACAAATAGTTGATCAGACTTCCGGATATCTTTTGTTCGGTGCAGATAGAAACGTAACTTTGTACATCCAACTGATGAAATTTAAATTCAGCCTTGTTTGAAAAATGAGGAAAGAATACAGGCAACTCAATGGATTGATTAAGATTAGATACGGAAGCCACTTTAGGAAGGAAAGAAGGGTTTGGTCTAAGAGAAACCCTGTCCTTATGGAAGATAAAGTACAGAGGTTTGATAGAAAGGGCTTGAATTTCTGAAACTCGCCTTGCTGAAGTGATTGCTGGCTGTTTTCCAGGTCAAGAATTTCAAGTCACAGGTAGCCGCAGGCTCGAAAGGTGGCGAAGTAAGGGCTTGTAGAACAAAATTGAGATCCCAGGGCATGATAGGTTCGGAGACCGGAGGACAGAGTAACAGAGTACCCTTCAGGAAAGCCTTGCAGAGTCTATGAGCCATGAGACTAGGCTCATTAGCAACATGAAAATTAGAGATCGCTGCCAATTGAACTTTTATGGTAGCTGATGCGGAACCCTGATGGAAAAGCATAGACAAAAACTCCAAGACTGAAGCAATTGGAGCTGTGTAAGGATCAATTCCTTGGGTATGTGCCCAAATAGAAAACCTCTTCCATTTGCTAGAATAAATCTTCCGAGTTGATGGCTTATGAGAGGAAGATAAAATGTGAACTACTTCCGGTGAAAAATTGTGAAGCCTAACTAACAATGGAAGTGGAGTAGCCAGGCTGTCAACCGGAGTGTCATCAGAGAGGGGTGGAACTGTCCCATGTGTCAGTAAATCTGGTTGAGGGTCCAGAACCCAAGGAGTGTCCACAATGTATGGTTGGAGAAAGGGGAACCAGATTTGACGAGGCCAGTGTGGAGCAATCAGAATCATTCTGCTTCCCAAGTATTGCGCTTTCTGAATCATTTTTGACAGCAAAGGAAACGGAGGGAAAGCATAAAGCAGACCGGAGGGTCAGTCTTGAACTAGAGCGTCCCTGGGTGACTCCCCCTGTGCGAGGATCAGCGTGAAGTAGCTGCTGCATTTGGCATTGAGGAGGCTGGCAAAAAGGTCGCAGCAAGGCTGACCCCATCTGCTGAAGATTCATTCTGCAACTAGACGATTCAGGGACCACTCGTAAGGCATCAGAATAGCTCTGTTTAGCCCGTCCGCAATCACGTTGGACTTCCCAGGAATGTGCGTTGTCACCAGAAACCGTTGGGAAGTTACTGCCCACTTCCACACTTGCATGGCCTCTCTGCACAGGGGGTAAGACCTGGTTCCCCCTTGCTTGTTTAGATACCACACTACTGACATGTTGCCTGAGTGTATTGCAATCGTCCCTAGAGGTAGAAAGCTCTGAAGTGCCTGCAACGCACGTAGCACTGCTCTCATCTCTATGACGTTGATATCCAAATGCATCTCGTGATCTTGCCATGTGCCTTGGACTGGCCTGCCAAGATAATGCCCCCCACCCCATCTGGGAGGCATCCGTGGTCACTGTGGCAACTGGGATGGGTGGAACGAAGGGCCTTCCCCCGTCCAAATTGTTGGTGCAAAGCCATCAACTGAGATCCCGTTTGCATCTGTCCATGAGCAAAATGGGGTGAGAAAGTGGAAATTTTTGGAGAGACCATTGAACAAAGAGGAGCCATTGAAGAAGTCTCATGTGTAATCTCGCTAGAGGGACCAACATAATTGTTGCTGCCATGGTCCCCAGGAGTTGAAGAACCCATCTTGCCTTCACTTTCCTCAGGGGCATCAGGGTGTGTATCTGTTGTAAGACTCTGATCCTTTCCTGCGGTAAAAATGCTTGCATTCGAATGGTGTCTAATTCTGCGCCTATAAAGGTGACACACTGCGAGGGCAACAAAGCAGATTTTTCCCAATTTAGTGTTATGCTCAACTGTTGACATAGAGTGATGGTAGCGTCCCTGGTATGGACTAGTTGATGCCTGGTGGGGGAGGTAAGGAGCCAGTCGTCCAGATACGGAAACACCTGGAATCCCTGATGTCTCAAGTGAGCAGTCACTACCGCCATACACTTGGTGAACACCCTGGGGGCTGTGATGAGACCAAAGGGCAGGGCTCGAAACTGGAAATGACTCCAAGCCAGAAGCGTAGATGACTCCTGGATGCCCTGTCCATTCTGACATGGTAGTAAGCAACCTTGAGGTCGATGGAGCACATCCATACCTCCTCTCCTAACAATGGGAGAATCGATTGTAGTGTGACCATATGGAACTTGGACTTCTGTACATAGCTGTTCAGTTGGCTGAGATCTAATATGGGTCTCAGGTCCCCTGTTCTTTTCGGCACCAAAGAGAATCTTGAGTAAGTCCCTAATCCGATTTGGTCTGAGGGGACACGCTGGATGGCTCCTTTTCCTAGCAGCTTTGAAACCTCTGAGGCTGCTTGATCCCTTTGACTGGGTGGAACATCTGGGATTTTTTCTGATTGAAGGAGGGTCTGACGTAAACGGAATGAGAGAACCTCCAGAAATTATTCGTAATACCCATCGGTCCTGGGTGATGCTTTTCCAAGCTTCCGGATATAACTAAATTCGACCCCCGACTGGCTCCAGATAAGCACAGCCGGGCACTCCCTCAGGAACGAGAGTAGGGAGAGCTGCGAAAGGAATCACGGTCTCCTGAATTGCAGGGGCCCCCTCTGTCTCTAAGGCGGCGTCTCCCTGAATAACCTCCCCCTCCTCTGCATCTGGAGGGGGACTTGCCTTGTGCGGCAGGAAAAAAACTCTGATTTTTTGAACCACATCTTCCCACCCCACTGGGTCTTGGGGTAAGGCCTAGAGGGAAGGGAAAAACAGACCCCTACGGCAGACAGGGTCTTTCCCTCTTGCTCGCACCTGGTGAGGGTGCCTTTCACTTTGGTTCCAAACAAAGAAGAACCATCAAAGGGGACGTCAGTGAAGGAAGACTTGAAGGCCTCCGCGAAGTGACAAAGGTGCAGCCAGGCTTGCCTTCTAAGGGCGACTCCTGAGCTTGCTGCCCTACTCACTCCATCGGCTGCATACGAAATGAGCCGCATGGAGGAGTTGACGATGGAATTGAGGGTAGACACCTGGGCGTTAACCGTCTAGGCCACCGCCTCAGGGACGTTACCCGCAAGAGCATCTCCTAACTCCTTGAGGAGATCTCTCTGGAGCAGAGTGAAATGAGACAGATAGTTCAGTGACCATAAGGTAAAGGTTGCTGAAGAAAGGGTACGCTTCCCGTACCGGTCCATGGTCCTAGACTCCTTGTTAGGAGGATGGACTGAGGAAGAGGTCTCTGCTACTTCCTTCTGAGTGGCCGCCGCCGCCACCACCATGGCATCTACAGGGACTCCTTTGGACAGAAACTCCTTACCCTGGGGAACAGAAAGAAACTTGTTGGGACACCTGGGTACGGGCTCCACAGAATCAGGCTTTTCCCACACCCTCCAACAAATCAAATCTAGGAGCTCGGCGAAGGGTGGGGACACCCAGGATGTGGAGGGCTGAGCACCAAAGGCCTTAAGGAAGACCGACTCCTCCTCGGAGGTTAAGGAAGACCAACTCCTCCTCGGAGGGGGACTGGGCCAGAGCCGAAAACCATTTCGTCAAAACCGGTGACTGGAGGAGCCTCTGGACCACCCCATCAACATCCACATCCGAAAGGGTCCTGGAGGTTTTGGAGGACAGGGAGGGAGATCGAGATCTCCTCTCAGGAGAAACTGGTCTAAAATCAGCTCCAAAAAGGTTCCAATATAATTGGAGCCGACGCCGGTTCCATCAACACAGACACTTCCTGCGGCCCCGAGGACAGGGGAGCCGAGGAGGTTGATGCAAGTTTTGTGATTTTATCTGGAGGCTCCGATGAAGCTGACTTGAGCCGGACATCTTTTTTTAGACTTGGATGACTTAGACTTAGCACTGGGAGAAGAATCCAGGGCCTCTTCGAAAGAGGGTTTCAAGAGTCCCTTTAAGATCAGCTTATTCTTTCTCCCTTGGAGCACTCTGAGACTGAACGCATGGCAAAAGCTGCAGGACTCCTGCAGATGAATGGCTCCCAAGCAACAGACACAAATAGAATGCCCATCGGTGATGGACATTTTATACCCGCATTTAGAGCACTTTTTGAAACCCAAAGGTTTGTGCTCCTTGGAATCCTTGGACATTTCTCAACAACAAACACCAACAACGCAACCCAAGAAATGGTCCAACAAGAAACTCACAGACGCGCAACCACAAAAAAACGCGGGAACAAGTTATGAACTGTAACAGCACACACACACTGGAGAACACACACACTGAGACAAACCAGGTCAAAAACCTCTAACTAAATTGGTTAATGACCACGAAGTAAGGGAACAGATACCAAACCTCTAACAAACGGTTAACGAACAGACAAGACAAAAGGCATAGTTCCTCTAACTGAAATGGGCCTAGCCCGAGGGAACAGTTAGCGGGATACCACAAACACAACCACACTACCAAAAACCTAAAACAACACTAAAAGACAATAGCTATGAAAATAGCTTTTCGTTTATGAAAACATTTTTCCTCAAAGACAAGAAAAAGGTACTTCGCCACAGCCAAGAGCAAGGCCACGTCCGAGCTACACGAGCGGCAAATGAGATCTGGGGATATGGAGCAGTGCACCATGGGATACCTGCTTAGCCCAGCCAACAGAAGACTTTGAGCTAGAAAAGTATGGCCGAGTCGGAGCCGATATTCGGCTCCGAACCCACGGGTAAGAATGTAGGCGAGATAGGACTACATAACATCCTTCTTTTTCTCCCTTTCCTCTCAGCGCCTTTCCTTCTCTTTTTCTTTTTCCTTATCTTTGTCAGACTCACTGACTGAAGATTTGTCCTTTGAAGACTCATCGCCAGACGAAGAGGGAGGTTGAGTCCCATTCTGGGAGGAAGGTGGTACACTAGAGACCGAGGCAGATTCCAGCATGGCAGCAGGGAGAAGGCCTTTGGCAACTAGCATGGCCTTACGATCCCTAAGGGCCCTAGGGTTAAAGCCTGAACAGACAGCACATTGAGTGGACAAATGTGCCACTCCTAAGCATATCACACACAGTGTGACCATCGGCAAGGTAAAGCTTATGGCCACACTCTGTACATTTTTTGAAAACAGGCTTTGGCTGGTCAGCCATAGTCCTGCACTGCAAGGTACAAGCACTACCTCTTCAAAAACCACATACACACAGGTAGGGGAAGGGAAGGCCGAACTACTACTCTTACAAAAAAAAAAAAAAAAAAAAAAAAAAAAAGTTTTTTGTATAAACACCAACAACCGAACGAGATACTACAGAAGGGGAGGAAGGGAAATCCTAGTGAAGCACACCTACATATCAGCAAAAAATTTCTACTTACTATCCCTGAGCTCAGAGCAAAGGAGACCACGATGCACACTACTGGCATGGCAAACGAGATCTGAGGGAAGATAGGAAATGGTAGGGCATTATGGGTAAGGGGAGGAACTTGGAGAAGATGCTAGAAAAAAGTTGCCGGCTCGGATCCGTATACCCACAGGTTGCAGATAAAATTAAGTTAACTACTTCAGATACAAGTAGGAGTTTGAAAAAGTCGCTTTTCTATAAACATTGGACTTAAATTTTCTGACTTCAGGTATCTTTTCAATCATCACATCCAAGTATTGTAAGTGTTCCCTAGAAAAACTGTGGGTGAATTTGAGGAAGTCAGTAGTACTACTGACGTACTCGAATTCCATTAGTTTGTCCTTAGGTCCAATCCAAAGCATACAAATATCATCTAGGTAACGTCAATAGTATTTCCAATACTGAGAATATACAGAATGAAAAATAAACTGCTCTTCCCAACTAGACAATACCAAGTTTGCGAACAGGGGGGCACAACTGGCTCCCATGGCTACTCCACTTGACTGCCTAAAAACTCGCCCTCGAAATACAGAAAATTATGTCTTGGTACAAAATCCATTAAGACCACAAACACCAAGATACTGTTTCCAATCCAAAAAGTACAGTTGTGTACACTTACCAAAAATGTAGATGTGCGAGTGTACTCACTGTTGCAGTCATCACATTTGGGTTGTCTGCTTGCAGTAGCCCTCAGTCGGCCTGATTATCAAAGTCTTGGGTCCTGCATCGATTACTGTCTCATCTTCCATGACATCAGGTAGTCAGGAATATAAAGCATGCAGCCGACGCCATTACATCAGTTTTTCTTGCCCCAGATGTCAGGTGCCCCCCTAATGGGAAGCAATTAAATATATACATACATATATATATATATATATATACACACACACACACACACACACACACACACACACACACACACACACACACACACACACACACACAATGTTATACCTCCAACAAAAAAGCAAATACACCGAAAAGCTTTTAAGCATAGTAAAGGAGAATAGAGGTATATCCAAAAGAAGTCAGGGGGCTGGTGGGAGGGTAACCAGGGCTGCAACAGTGAATACACTCTGACATCTACATTTATGGTAAGTGTACACAACTGTACTATGTTCTTCATGTTTCACTGCTGCAGTCATCACATTTGGGTAGATTCCCAAAGCTAAGGATGGGAGGAGGAATTTAGATAGTATTAGGACCAGCTATAAGGCCCTGCAAGACTGCAGTGGCAAAGCCAGCTCTGGATTTGGAGAAAATTGGCAAATGGTAATGCTTGGTGAAAGTATGCACAGAACTCCAGGTAGCAGCTTCTAGGATGCCTCTGGTAAGGACACCTCTGAGAAAGGCTGTAGAGGTAGATGCAGCCCTGGATGAATGGGGTCTAATCCCCTGTGGGATAGGTTTTCCATGGTGCTTACAGCAGAAATGAATGCAATGGCCTATCCATTTAGAAATGGTTAGCTTTGAAATAGCTTTCCCCTCTGCCCCTGCAGCAAATGCCACCAGCAGTTGTTCAGATTTCCTTTGAGGTTTAGTCCTGTCCAAGTAAAATCTAAGTTGTCTGTGCACATCTAAGGAGTGCAGTATCCGTTCCCCTTTGTTCTGTGGATTAGAAAAGAAGGTTGGCAAATGAATGGATTGATTAAGAGCCACACTGAATACCACCTTGGGCATGAGGAAGGGATTGGTCATGAGGGACACCCTGTCCGCATGAAAGATGATGAAAGGCTCCACTGCCATAAGGGCCTGAAATTCAGATACCCTTCTTGCTGAACTGATTGCTAAAAGGAAAGCTGTTTTCCAAGAAAGGAATTTTAATTCTGCAGTTGAAGCTGGCTCAAAAGGAGGAAGAGTTAGTTTTTCCAATACAAAGTTAAGGTTCCAGGCTGGAGTTGGGGCTCTCCTGGGTGGTCTGAGGAACTGCTTGAGCAGTGGGTGAGAAAAGAGGGGTAGTTCTGTGCTGTAATGAGCTGAAATGGCTGAGGCGTGAATTCTGATGGAGGAAAAAGACAGGCCCTTGAGAAGCATCTCAGTTAAGTATTGAAGAATCTGAGATAAATTGGGGGCTGCTGTGGCCATCCCTCGAGTTTGGTTCCAGGCAGAGAATCTTTTCCAGTTTTCAGCAGAAGATTTTCTAGTACTAGGCCTCTTTACCTCCAAAATAACATCCAACACTTGTTTACTGAGGGATGGTAATGGAGAGTTTAGGTAATTAGCCAGGCTGCCAGGTTCAGAGTTTGAAGCTGGGGGTGCAAAATCTGGCTCTCCTGCTGAGACAGCAGGGTAGGAGTCTGAGGCAGGTGCCATGGGGCTAGCTGCGACACATTGCGCAAGAGGGAGTACCAGTGTTGTCATGGCCAATCTGGTGCAATCAGTATCATCCTTGGATTGTCCTGCTGGATCTTTAGTAGTACTTTGGAGAGGACAGGCAGAGGAGGAAAAGCATAAACTAACAGATTTTTCCAGCTGAAGAGCATCCACTTTCCAAGCTTGTTTGTGGGGAGTCCTTGGGCAGAATTTGTCCAATTGGTAGTTCTGAGGGAGGCAAACAGGTCTTTATCTGTTTTCCCCCATTTGTTGATCAACATGTTGAAAGTCTTTGGTTACAGTTTCCACTCGTGTGGGTCCATGAGATTTCTGCTTAGTTCGTCTGCCAGTGTATTTTGTTTTCCTGGCATGAATTGAGCCTGTAGACGCACTTGGTAGCTCAAGGCTGTGTTCCACAGAGCCATGGCTAGTCTGCAGATGGGATAAGAATGGGTAACCCCCTGCTTGTTTATATACCACATAACAGTGGTGTTGTCCGTCTTCACCATTAATTCTCCTGGAAGAAAGAGGTCTTTGAAAGCTGTCAGAGCATTCTGTACAGCTAACATTTCTTTTTGATTGATATACAGGTGCATTTGACTTGTGCTCCATTTGCCCTGAATGCACTTCCCTGCCAGGTGAGCCCCCCATGTATAGTCTGATGCATCTGTTGTGAGGGTTTGGACGGTAGGGGGTAGAATGAATGGTAGTCCCTTGTTCTGGTGGCAGGCCTCTGCCCACCAAAGGGATTCTAACCGCAGGCAAGGTATGACAGGAATCATTGCTTCTAGATCCTCAGAATGTTGACACCATAGGCTTTTTAGATACCATTATAGTTTACTCATATATAGTCTTGCATATAAAATTAGTAGAATGAACGAGGCCATGAACCCCAAGGCTTGCAGTATTTGCCTTGCCGATAGCAGGGTTTTGTGGCCACTAGTTTGTCAAATTAATTTGTTTCTCTGGCATGAGGAAAACCATCTGGGAAGTTGTATTCAAGCCTGCTCCCAGGAATGTAATTTGTTGACAGGGTACCAGATGTGATTTCTTTATGTTTATGATGTACCCTAGACAAGTTAACACCTTTTGTACAAATGCCAGATGATTCAGAAGTATGTCCTGGCTTTCTGCCTGAATTAAACAATCGTCCAGGTATGGGTATATTTGAATATTTCTTTGCCTGCAAAACGCAATGACTGGAGCTAGGCACCCTGTGAATACCCTGGGCGCAGTAGATAACCCAAAGGGCAGCGCAGAGAACTGATAGTGCATGTAGCCTGCTTTGAAGCGTAGGTATCTTATGCAAGATTCCCTGATTGGGATGTGCAGATAGGCTTCCTTTAAATCCAGTGTTGCCAACCCGGCATCCTTGCCTAACATAGGAAGCAACTGGTGAAGAGTTAGCATCTTTAATTTTGGAATCACCAAAAAGGTGTTTAAGGTAGAAAGGTCCAGGATAGGACTCCATGAGTTGTCTTTTCTGGGTGCCAGGAAAAGTCCTGAGTAGAAACCTTGTCCCTTTTCCTCTTCTGGTAAAGTATGAATAGCCTTTATACTTAAGAGAGAGAGTACTTGCTTTTCAGCCTCAGCCCACTGATTTGGGGCTAAATCTGGCCAACCGTTTGGGGTTGGTAACGTATGGAAGTGAAATCTGTATCCTTGGGAAACTATATTTAAAACCCATTTGTCCTGGGTAATGAGTTCCCAGTTTTTTTACCTGCAGAGCAATCTTTCCCCCTAAAGGAACAGTCAGTTGAGAAGTGCTTGGAAGTTTTAAAATTAAGTCATTGAGACAGTTTACCATCGAGGGGAGTCTTACTACTCCCTGATTTGGAAGTGGGAGCCCGCCACTGCTTACTCCTGTGCGTACCCTGGGACTGAAGCCTGGGTGTTCTGCTGGTTCTGGGTTTGGACTGAAGGCCTGGAAGAGGCAGGAAAGGATCAATTCTTAGAGGGCCAATGCCTACTAAATCTTGGAGGCTGTACTTGTAGGAAATCTTTAAAAGTTTGCTTAGATTTAGCTTTTTCCTCCATCTTTTTAAGAACTTCCTCTGCTTTGTTGCCAAACAGGTAGTCCTGATCTAAGGGAGCATCCAGCAATTTAACTTTAACATGATCTGGCAAGGACTGCTCCTTAAGCCAAGCATGCCTTCTAAGTACAGATCCAGTGACAGCAGCCCTGCAAGATGCCTCTAGAGAGTCAAAACTACATTGCAAAGTTGGTTTTCCAACCTGTTCAGCAGAATGCATTAAATCCTGTAAATCATTGTTTTCAGCACAATCAGGAATCAACATCATTAAGCAATCCAATAATATGCTGCTGACACTTTAACAGATGAAACTGGCAATTTAAGGTCCTAATGGCCAAGGTTGCATAAGTGTATACCTTCTTATCCCATCTGTCCAGCGTCCTGGAGTCTCTATCAGAGGGGGTAGGATTTTTGGCAGTAGTAGCCTTAATGCCCTTGGGTCCCTGTGAAATGGTCTCAGGATCTGCAGTAGGATTTTTAAAAAGGAACCCTGTAATATCTCTCCGGTTTTCTGGGAGTAGGAGGTAGAGAGTCAGGGGCCAAGCTAAATTCTGAAAAGGCATCATCAACAATGTCTAGTACAGGAGGGATAGCTAAAGGCCTGTGTTGGGGCAGGGGTAAGAAATCCCTAAGCCTCTTTTTAGAATCAGAGTAATCCTGGCTTTCCCAATGAAAAATGCTCCCTAACAGTATGCAAGGTTTCACCAAAAGAGAAATCCTCTGGGGGGAGCAGAGGGAATACAGTCCTCTGCATCAGAATCCTAATAAGCAGATAAGGGCAAATCCTGGTCATCAGAGGAAAAGTACAGTTTTGTACCTACCATAAATGTAGATGTCCGATAGACATGCAACTGCAGTCATAACATGTGGGTTGTCCTGCCTCAGGCAGCCCTCGGTCGGCCGGATTCCAAAGTCTGGGTCCGACGTCGGCTGATGTTGCATTTCTCTCCGACGTCAGAGCGGCTGGAGTACATAAGCATCAGCCGACGCCATTTTCTTCAGTGTTTCTTGCCCCAGATGCCAGGTGCCCTCCAAGGAAGGCTGTAATCAAATTGGAAGACAAAAACAGGATTCCAAACAAATAAATGAGCAATAAAACAAATACACCATAACAGATATCCCCAGCTAAGAGCAACAGGGATAGGAATGGACCCTAGGCATAGAGGGGTATGGAGGGAGGGAAAATCCGACTGCAGTTGCATGTCTATCGGACATCTACATTTATGGTAGGTACAAAACTGTACTATGTCCTTCAAGAATGCAACTGCAGTCATAACATGTGGGTAGAATATCATAGCTTAGCTGGGGGAGGAGGTATGCTCTAGGAAAGAGATGGTGTGGCAATCAAACCCTGCAGGACTGCCGAAGCAAAGCCTGCTCTGGATCTGGAGTATAGAGGGAGACTGTAGTGTTTGGAGAATGTATGCACGGAGCTCCATGTAGCAGCTTCTAGAATGTCCTTGGTAGGCACCCCTCTTAAGAATGCTGTAGAGGTGGCTGTAGCTCTGGTGGAATGTGGTCTGACATTGGCTGGAACAGTCTTTCCATGAAAGGAATAACAGAATCTGATGCAATGTCCAATCCATTTAGAAATAGTCTGTTTTGAAATTGCTTTTCCTTGAACTGCAGGGTAAGCTACAAAAAGTTCAGACTTCCTACTGGCCTTGGTTCTGTCCAGGTAGTATCGAAGTTGTCTGCGAATGTCCAAGGTATGCAACAGTCTTTCCCCCTTATTCTCAGGATTGGGGAAGAAAGCAGGCAGATGAATGGCTTGATTTAAAGAAACCCTAGATACCACCTTTGGCATAAAAGTAGGGTTGGTCCTTAATGAAACCCTGTCTCTATAGAAAATAATAAAGGGTGGTATTGCCATTAGGGCCTGCAGCTCCGAAACCCTTCTTGCTGAGGTAATTGCCAACAGGAAAGCTGTCTTCCATGAGAGAAATTGCAAGTCAACTGAAGCTGCTGGCTCAAATGGAGGTAGAGTCAGTTTTTCTAAGACAAAATTGAGGTCCCAGGCTGGCACTGGGGCCTTTCTTGGTGGCTTAATGTTCTTGATTCCCCTGAGGAATTGTCTTAAGGGGTGAGAGAAAACAGGAGGATCAGTGTTGTATCTAGCTGAAATAGCAGATGCATGTATCTTTATGGAAGAATATGAGAGGCCGTTCTTTAACATATCTGCCAAATATTCCAAGATGAGTGGGATGTTCAACAATGATGCATCATGTCCCTTGCTGGCATTCCAATTGCTGAATCTTTTCCACTTTGCTAAGTAAACCTTTCTGGTGGATGGTCTTCGAGCCTCTGTTAGTATCCGCTGAACTTCCTTGGAGAAAGATAAGCTGAAGTTATTTATGGGATCTCCCAGGCTGTTAGCTGCAGTGTCTGAAGATTTGGATGCAGTGTTTCGAAATTGTGTTGAGTCAAAAGTAGAGGCCACTGGGGGAGGGCCCATCTCCTGGTGTGACATATGCTCCGTAGTAGTGGGTACCAGTGTTGTCTTGGCCAATCCGAGCTATTATGATTCCCTTGGGCTTCTCTGCTTTGATCTTTAGTAATACTGAGGTCATCAGTGGCAGAGGTGGGAATGCATAGATTGCTAGGGAGTTCCAGTTGAATGAGAGGGCATCTATTTTCCAAGCTTTTGGATGGTATGTCCTTGTGCAAAATTTTGGTAGAAGATGGTTGAGGTGAGAGGCAAATAGGTCCACTTCTGGCTTGCCCCATGTCGAAGTGAGTTGTCTGAAGGCCTTCGGATGTAACCTCCACTCGTGTGAATCTGTGAAATTCCTGCTTAGGCTGTCCGCCAACACATTGTCTTTTCCTGGAACAAACTGGGATTGTAACTGGATGTTTAGGCTCAGTGATTTCTCCCAAAGCTGCATTGTCAGTCTGCAAAGGGGGTAAGAGTGGGTGCCCCCCTGCTTGTTTATGTACCACATCACAGTGGTGTTGTCTGTCCGTATCATTAAATGGCCTTGCTGGAGTTGGTGTTGAAAAGCCTCGATGGCATGCATTACTGCCAGCATTTCCTTTTGGTTTATATGCAGATGTGTTTCCTTTGGAGACCATTGTCCTTGTATACACCTGCCTTCCATGTGCCCCATCCAAGGTCTGAGGCGTCTGTAGTCATGGTCTGTGTTATCTGTGGTTTTTGAATGACATACCTGTGTTTTCCTGGCTCACCGAGGCCCACCATAGGAATTCCTTTTGTAGGCATGGAATGAGTGGTATGATTGTCTCCAAGTTGTTGCTGTGTTGAGACCAAATGCTTTTAGGTACCATTGAAGCTTTCTCATGTGTAGTTTTGCTAATGGAACCAGTAGAATGCAGGATGCCATGTAACCCAGGGCCTGTAGGAATCTCCTTGCAGTCATCTGGGTGAGTTTTGCTAAACCTTTGAAGTAATAAGTTAACTTCTCTTGCTTGTCTTCTGTCAGGTAAGCCATCTGAGAGGCTGTGTCTAGTTTGGCTCCTAAGAAGATTATTTGCTGGGATGGCTGCAGTCTTGACTTTTGGAAGTTGACTGTGTATCCCAGAGCTTGAAGTAATCGTATGACATTAATCCAGGTTTTTTGTCAACATCAATTTGTCGTCCGCTTGTATGAGGCAGTCGTCCAGGTACGGGTAAATTTGTATACCCTGGAGCCTGCAATGAGCAATTACTGAAGCCAGGCATTTTGTAAATACTCTGGGCAGTAGATAAGCCAAATGGCAATGCTGAGAATTGATAATGCTCTGGCCCTGCAAGAAATCTGAGGTATCTTCTGCAGCTGTGTCTGATAGGGACATGCAGGTATGCCTCCTTGAGGTCCAGAGTAATCAGCCACTCCTTGCCCAGCATGGGAAGGAGTTGCTGTAGAGTCAGCATTTTGAACTTTGGTACTATGAGAAAGGTGTTTAATGCGGACAAGTCCAGTATTGGTCTCCATTGAGATTCTTTTCTTGGAACAAGGAACAGTCTTGAGTAAAACCCCTGGTCTTGTTCTTGTTGTGGAACTCTTTCTATTGCTTTCATTCGAGTCAGCAGAGTGATTTGCTTGATAGCCTCTGCCCTCTGATTTTGTGGTAGGTTTGGCATGCCCTGTTTTCTTGGTAAGGTATGAAAATGAAACCTGTACCATCGGTCTATAATGTCCAAAATCCATTTGTCCTTTGTCAGTCTGTGCCAGTTTTCTGCAAACAGAGATAGTTTCCCGCCCAAGGGAGCTTCTAGTTGTTCCCTGGTAGGCGGTAGTAGAGGAAAGTCATTGAGTTTGAGGTTGTTGGGCAGGTGGAACCCCTGCGTCACTTCTTTGGTTTCCTGGCTGCCATTGTCGTCCCCTGTAAGGGCCTCTGTATTGGCCTCTTCCTCGGCCACGTCTGTTCTTACCCCTTTGAAACTTTTCTGGATTAGGAAAGGACCAGTTTTTTGAGGGCCAATTCCTACTGAATCTGGGGGGGGTTGAACCTGGTGGAAATCTTTCACAGTCTGAACTGATTTTGCTTTTTCTTCGATGGTCTTTAACACATCCTTAGCATTTGCACCAAAAAGCTTGTTCTTTTCCAAAGGTGCATCCAGAAGTTTTGCTTTTACATGATCTGGTAGAGGTTGATCTTTTAACCAAGCATGTTTACGAATTACTGCCCCTGTCATAGCTGCCCTACATGAAGCTTCCAGTGCATCATATCCACACTGCAAGAAGTGATTGCTTACTTGCTGAGTGTTATGTATAGCTTCCTGCAAGGTCTTCCTGTCTAGAGGATCAGGAGAAGCTAATGTTTTTTGTAAATCTTCTAAGAGATAATCCTGATATTGTAACATATGAAAAAGGCCATTTAAAGCTCTCAAAGATAAGGTAGTGGATGTGTAAACCTTTTTGCCCCATCTCTCTAATGACCTCGCTTCCCTGTTGGAGGGCAAAGGATTTTTTGAGGTGGAGGCTGAAACTCCTTTAGGCCCCTGTGAAATAGTTTCCAAATCAGCAGTATGGGCCCTGAATAAATGGGAATGAGTTTCTGGGACCCTGTAATACCTGTCTGGCATGGCTGGAGCAGGAGGAAGAGAATCAGGGGTAGCACTAGAGTCAGAATACAAATCATCCAGAACATCAAGTACAGGAGGAATAGCTAAGGGCCTGTGCTGAGGCTTCTTAAGGAAAGTCCTCAGGCGTTTCCTAGAATCAGAATATTCCTGACCTTGCCACTTGAAATGTTCCCTCATGGTGTGCAGAACTTCCCCAAAAGAAATATCCTCAGGAGGGGAGGCCGAAGGGATGGAATCTTCTGCATCCGAGTCCTCATATGTCTGGAAGGGCTCTTCCTGGCTATCAGAGTGGACAGAGCCCTCAGAATCTTCATCTGAAGGAGTAGGGTCAGAGGGTTCAACCCGGGGCCTTTTATCAGGAGGAGGCTGGGATGCTCTCTCAGGATGGACCTGTGAACCTCTAATCATGGAAATTAAATCAGCAGCCATGGACATAATTTGTGTCTCCGGAGTCGGCTGAGGTAAGGATTTAGAAGTAATATGCTTTGTTTTGCTGGCTGCCTTAGCCCTAGTGTAGGCCTTAATAGACATGGCCATAGGAGGCCTGGCAGCTCCACGCAGGAGTGACCTTGTCTACAGCAATGGTCTCGGGCATTTCCTCGGTTTCGGTATCCGGAGGAAAATCTATAACTGGCGTCGGAGTAATGTCTGGAATCGGAGTCGTCGGTAATGCGGTGTCTTCGGTTCGGAGCGGTGGAGAGACCATCTCAGAGGGAACCGGAGCACTCGCGCTAGGTTTTGGCGTGGAGTCGGTGGTAGACGTGGGCCGAGGATGTCGGTCCCGGTCTTTTCGCTTTTTGGGAGTTTGCGATGTCGGAAGATCCGACGGAATGGTGTAAGCAAAATTATCGCTGAAAAAATCTTCAGCGAACTCCGCCCGGCGCCTGAGAGTGCGCTTGTTGAAACGAGCACAGGCTACACAGGTTGAGACGTCGTGGACTGGGCCCAGGCAAGGGAGGCAGTAAGAGTGGAAATCCTTATGAGGTATTTGTTTACCACAAAAAAGACAATTATTAACTTTTTCAGTAATTTCTGACATCGGCTGAGGCAAGAAAAGGTCCCCAACGGGGTACTTAGCTTTTTTGATGACTTCGGTATCGTAGAATACAGGAGCTGACCGACCGGCACTTGCAAACTGCTTCTGCTTCGGGCACCGCGCGGCAAGAAAGACTGAAGAAAATGGCGTCGGCTGATGCTTATGTACTCCAGCCGCTCTGACGTCGGAGAGAAATGCGACATCAGCCGACGTCGGACCCAGACTTTGGAATCCGGCCGACCGAGGGCTGCCTGAGGCAGGACAACCCACATGTTATGACTGCAGTTGCATTCTTGAAGGACATCACAAATTTCAGAATCCTTGTCAGAAGTATCAGAAGCAAATTCAGTCCTAGGTCTCTTAGAGGGGGGCAGGATGGCTTCCCCTGATTAAAGTAATAAGGTCTTCAGCCATTCCTATCATTGTTTTTTAGGCATAGACCATGCGGTCTGGGTGTCGGTTTTCTAGGCATGGTTCGAGTTTTAGGCCTTGAAGAAGAAGATGGCGTTTGTTTAATATGCAAGTCAGTAGGCCTGAAAACACCCTCAGAAGCCGGTGCCTGCACAGTGGCTCTGGACCCATCCAAGGCAGAGACATCCGCAGGTTCCATAGCTGAAGCATCTCACTGCATACCGGACTCCGAATGGGTGTAAGAAGAGACCTGCGAATCTGAAGTGGCAGGTATCAGGGGCTGCGAAAGCTCCTCACTGAGTACCGGCAACGGGTGACTGGCAAAGGAGAAGCGTCGTCGGCAGCTTTGGACCTAGGCGGCCTGTTAATCTTTGCATTTTTTCGGAATGTCGGTAGTCAGATGGCTTACCGAAGACAAACCTGGATAATTGAACCGAGCACCAAAATATTTAGAACCGAAAATATAGAGAAGATGAATAGTTTGTTACTTAAATAAGGCACAAAACCGACAGTGAGTTGTGTCGTGATCAGGGCCTAGGCAAGGAATACAGTACGAATGAAAATCTTTATGAGGTATTTGCTTTCCACAAGTAATACAATTACTGACTTTTACTGACATCGGTTTAGAGCAAGAAAAAGTTTCCATAACGGGGTACTTAGCTTTAGTTAAAGACTTTGGGTCTGAAAATCGAAAATGAAAATTTCAAGAGTCGGCCGACCAGCACGTGCGAACTACTTCTACTTCAGGCACCGCACAGCAAGAAAGACTGATGTAATGGCGTCGGCTGCATGCTTTATACCCCTGACTACCTAACGTCACGGAAGATGAGACAGCAACCGATGCAGGACCCAAGACTTTGATAATTAGACCGACTGAGGGCTACTGCAAGGAGATAACCCAAATGTGATGAGTGCAACAGTGAAACACGAAGATCATCATACAAATATCATCCAGGTAACATCGACAGTATTTCCAATATTGAGAATATACAGAATGAAAAATAAACTGCTCTTCCCAAATAGACAATACCAAGTTTGCATACATGAGGACACAACTGGCCCCCATGGCTACTCCACTTGACTGTCTAAAAAACCCACCCTGAAATACAGAAAATTATGTCTTAGTACCAACTCCATTAAGTCCATAAACACCAAGATACTGTTTTCATCAAAACTTCCTTTGGTGCTAAGAGCTTCTTCGAACCACTCTAACCCTAGCTTGTGAGGAATGACGATGAATAAATCCTGGATATCTAAATTAACAAAGATGACTTCTTGGTCACTATATAGGTCGTTGTTAATACTTCTCAAAAAATCCCAAGAGTCCATCAGGATGCCCGCCTGCTCAGAGCAGACCCTTTTTAACCTTAAGTCCAAAAAGTTGGCCAAGGGATAAGTTTTAGACCCAGTGGCTGCCACAATTGGTCTGAGTGGTGGTTGTCCACATCCTTATGGACCTTGGGTATACCAAAACATAGATAGTACTATTGGTTTGTCCATAATTAAATAGTGGTAAGTACCTTGAATAATCATATCTTCGTCAAACAATTCTTTAAGAATGAAATCAATCTTCGTATGGGCTATATTAATCTTGTTACGTGAGACTCTAGAATATCTGTCCATGTTGGTAAACATGTCCAACATCTTGCCTGAATAAATAATAATATCCATAAGGACAATCCCCCCCCCCCTTTTCGGGTCTCATAATCCTGACTTGATGGTTGTTCCTCAAAGAATCCAGGAGGGCATGTTCTTCCTTGTTCAAATTGTATTGTCTTCTTTTCTTATTTAGACCCTGTCGAAGCTCCCCTTCTACCTGAACTTCAAAGTTTAACTGGGGGTGAATTATAAGCATTTTTTTTTCTTAATCAAATTCATGCCCTCCCTCCACCTTCGTGGTACATTAACAATTCTAAGCTCTTTTTTCTCAAAAATAATTTTAAGTCAATCAAAACGTTTGTAATTTGACTTCTGTTACTGGGTACAAACTTCAAACCTTTACTAAACAAACTAAAGTGCGTGCAGTCGATGTCCAGGCTACTATTATTGTATATAGTAAAATTGTGGTACTTATGCCTGTATCCCTTGACTACTATACCATTGTTTTGTATCAAACTACGAGTGGGGCTAATCAGGGTTAGTATCTCCTCCTGTTTGAATATTCCCCCCTGTTGGGGTAGTAGTCGACTGATGTTCTTTGTTTTATCCTCTCGGATCTCCTCAGTGTGGGAAAATCCAAAGGGTCGTTCAAGTCGTACCCCCCCCAATTGCTTCCCCAAAAGGATAATTACTGTAGCCCCCTCCGTGACCCCATTCTCGGTTATCCATATCTTCTTCCTGTAAATCATCACCCATGTGATCAGTGTGATTCCTGTACTGGTGCTTAAAATTGTTTTTGGGTTTATGATAACATAGCTCTTCCCTTCTTTTATATCCCTATTAAGCTTCTTACATTTCCTGTTAAATAAAAATGTACACTTTTCATCAATCTTTCCTTTCACATTTAAGTATCTGGATCTTCCTTCTTCCACAGTAAATAGTAAATCAGTGGTAATTTCATTATTAGTTTTTTCTATATCATTGAGTAATGTGTCCATTTCTTGTTAATTATTTTTAATGATGGCCCACAGTATATCCAAACCACAATGATTAAAAATCTTAATGAGTTCTGTGTGGAACTCACTACCCTCTTTAACATTATTTGGATACTTGTAAATACGTAGTCCTTTGGGCACAATGCCCTTTCCAATACACTCTTGTAAGTAACAGTTATTCATATTTAAAGATTTGTATCTAAGCATTAAATCATACAACAGACTCGCATTCATACTATAATTGTTACCTTGGTTCAAATTGAACCTTAAGTTTGTGTCCTCACTAGGTACAGAAAAGTTACACCTAGAACAGTTCCTGCACAGAAGACGTTTCCCCCCAGTTCGTAGACTCAGAGTCTTTTGCATTATTGTAAATATGGCTGAAAGCCGAAAAAAGTCACCTTGGTTGGAGACGTGAGTTGTTTCCTTTCCCTCACGCCTGTTAGACCTCTCGGGTCCAGTCTGGGAACTGTTAAGTCGCCGTTAGGTTCGTGGGAGTCATTTTCTTCTATGTTCCCTCTCCTGCGACCTCTTAAGGACTGCATCCCCTGTGAAGGATCCAAGGCTAAAACTCTGCGTTTGTCCCTCTGAGGTAACACCTCCTGGTTACCTGGTAACGATGCTTCCAGTCTGTCATTGTCAAAAGCCCCATTAGGACTGGGTGAGGCTGTAAAAGGAATGTGATGCTGTGTGAGAACACCCAGTAACTGGGAAAGCTGTTCTTCCACTCTTGTGAGCAGATTGCTCACACCATCCAGGTCGCTGGCTCGTCCTAATGTAGAGTCGGTGCTGGTCTGCAATTCCTCCATGCAGAACCCAAAACAATGAACACAATTGAGAAGGAAAAAGTGCTTGGAAACAGTACCAAAATCACTGCAAACCAAAGCATTTGCAGAACCAGCAAACAAAATGCCTCTTCAGGTAGGTGAACCAAAATGATTTATTTAACGCCACAAAACAATAACTTGCATTTTCATCCTTAGACTTCATCAGAATGAATTGTTATACAAGCTAGTAATCTCCTTAAATAACCCTTCCTTCCCATTAACAAAACAATTAACCAATTGAAACATTTAATATAACTGAATGTGGTGCATTCAAAATGCTGCTATAAAAACTCCTAAAACAAACAGTCACTTACTGCAATACAGGTTCTAAAAACAGATTTTAAAAACAAAGTATCACACAATTAATATGTAAATACATAAAATGCAGGCCTCAAATATAATATATAAATAAATAAGATGTGTTGCACCAAAATTTTAAATTGTGTTGAAACAATGCCACTGTGGTGAACTTTTAGTTATGTACTCACCATAACTTCAGATGTTTGGGATCCATCTCGCCTACATTCTGACTGATGGGTTCGGAGCCGATCCCTCGGCTCCGACTCGGCACGCTTATGCCAAAGAGCGAAGTCTCTTATTGGCTGAGCTTACTATATCCCAGGATGCACCACTACCAGTCCCCCAGATCTAGTTTGTCCGCATACATGCACGCACTGCTTATATAACATCGTCAGATGAAACAAGATAAAACAGTAGAACTCAAAACCGTTCAATCTCCTCTGATCTCCAAGGTAGGGGAAGGAGGGTGGATTAGAATGTAAGTAGATGGATCCCAAACATCTGAAGTTATGGTGAGTACATAACTAAAAGATGTTATGTGATCCTATCTCGCCTACATTCTGACTGATGGGACAGCGTCCCTAGCACCTGAATCCTGGGTGGCTCACTGGAAAACACTCCTGAGTACCGTGGAACCAAATGATGCTCGCCCTTTAGATGCCACATCCAATTTATAGTGGGAAATGAAAGTGTGCGGGTTGGACCAAGTAGCCGCAGCACAAATCTCAGAAATAGCGAGCTTGGAATGAAAAGCAATAGAAGTAGCCATAGCTCTGGTAGAGTGAGCTTTGATAGATGTAGTAAGTTGCTTATTTGAAGAGGAATAAGCCTGAGTAATGCAATCTCTTATCCATTTGGAGATAGTAGCTTTAGTGATGGTTTTACCCAATTTATTATCTGAAAAGGACAAACAACTGGTCTGATTTTCGAATTTGTTGAGTCCTGTCTAGATAGAAGCGCAATTGCCTGTGAACATCCAAATTACGGAGAGTGTATTCCGCTTCGTTGGAGAATTTTGGAAAGAAAACTGGTAGCTCTAGAGATTGTTGGAGACAGAGATTAGAACAAACCTTTGGAACAAAAGATGGGTTAGGCCTAAGTGATACTCTATCCTTGTGAAAAATCAAGTACGGTGGTTTGATAGATAGGGCTTGAAGCTCTGAAACTCTTCTTGCAGAGGTAATTGCAACTAAGAAGGCAGTTTTCCAAGACAGATATTTTAACTCACATGTAGCAGCCGGTTTGAAAGGGGAAGATGTTAAGGCACGAAGTACCAAATCAAGATCCCACGGAGGCGCAGGGTGATAAACTGGGGGTCTTAACAGCCCAGCACCTTTAATGAAAGTTTTGCATAATCTGCTGCTCATCAACGGTGGATCCATGGATTCGGGAAATTTGGAGATAGCCGCTAGTTGGACTTTAATAGTAGAGACTGAAGATCCTTGATTAAACAAGGATGTTAAAAATTTCAAAACCTCTGGTATCGGGGCAGTGATAGGGTCTAAGCCCGAGTTGAGCCCAGATAGCAAACCTCTTCCACTTACTGAGGTACAATTTTTAGTGGTGGGTTTGTGGGCGAAAGATAAAATGTGAATAACTTCCGGTCTAGTGTGATTTCTGACTAAAGTCAGAAGTGGAGGAGCCAAGCTGTCAATTTCAAAGTGTGAAGGGACTGGTGTTGTCGTCCCGACTGATGAATCAGCAGATCCGGAATTAGATCCAAAAACCAAGGATCGTCCACCGCATGTTTCTTTAGGTAGGGGAACCATACCTAACGAGGCCAGTGCGGAGCAATTAGTATCATTGTGGACCCCAATTGAGAAGCTTTCTGGATGACTTTGGGGAGAAGTGGGACCGGAGGAAAGGCATAAAGTAGTCCTGTTGGCCAAGGTTGGGCTAGAGCATCCGTAGCTGCCTCCCCCTGACGCGGAGTCAAGGAGAAGAACCTTTTGCACTTTGTGTTTTGTGGTGTTGCAAACAGGTCGCAGCACGGGGTCCCCCATCTTCTGAAAACCTGAGCTGCTACTGTTTCATTCAGGGACCACTCGTGAGGAGAGAGAATCGTCCTGCTTAATCTGTCTGCCAATATATTGGATTCCCCTGGAATGTGGGTCGCTACCAAGAAACGGTTGGTAGCTACAGCCCATTCCCACACCCTCATGGCCTCTCTGCAAAGGGGGTAAGATCTGGTCCCTCCTTGTTTGTTTAGATATCAGACCACCGACATGTTGTCTGTGTGGATAGCGATAATGCCTTGAGGGAGAAAAGTACAGTTTTGTACCTACCATAAATGTAGATGTTCGAAGATCCACATTGCTGCAGTCCTTACACTTGGGTAGTCCGCTGTCCTCGGTCGGCCCGAATATCAAAGTATAAGGCTGACGTCGGTCAAGGCGCATTTGACTGACATCAGGACGTCAGGGTACAAATGCGCATGACCGACGTCATATCCTCAGTCTTTTCTTGCCCCAGATGTCAGAAGACCCTAAAAATAAAGGTCAAAACCAAAAGACAGCAAACAACCAACCAACCACCCTTGCACTAATTCTATGTACAATATATACAATATACACAATATGTACAACCCAACCCACACAACCACCTCTAACTACAGAGGGGAAGGAGGGAGGGTAAATTGGACTGCAGCAATGTGGATCTTCGAACATCTACATTTATGGTAGGTACAAAACTGTACTATGTTCTTCATCTCACATTGCTGCAGTCCTTACACTTGGGTAGAATCCCAAAGCAGAGGTAAGGGAGGATGGCTAAACTACAAGGAAGCAGGAGCTGCCAAAATGCCCTGCAAAACAGCAGTGGCAAAACCAGCCCTGGATTTAGAGTAAAGTGGCAGGTGATAATGCCTAGAGAAAGTATGCACTGAACTCCAAGTAGCTGCCTCCAAAATATCCTTGGTTGCCACTCCCCTCAAAAAAGCTGCTGAAGTGGCAGTAGCCCTAGTGGAATGAGGCCTAATCCCAGCTGGAATCTCCTTGCCATGATGGGAATAACAGAAAGCAATGCAAAACCCAATCCACTTAGAAATAGTTTGTTTTGACACAGGCTTGCCCTGAGAACTCAAAGCAAAAGAAACAAACAACTGCTGAGACTGCCTGAACCCCTTAGTTCTGTCCAAATAATAACGCAACTGCCTGTGTACATCTAAAGTGTGCAAAATCTTTTCCCCTTTATTTTGGGGATTTGCATAAAAAGTAGGCAAATGAATAGTTTGGTTTAAAGCCACACTAGAAACCACCTTAGGCATAAAGGAAGGATTAGTACGTAATGATACCCTATCCTTATGGAAAATTAAGAAAGGCTCAACCGCCATAAGGGCCTGCAATTCAGAAACCCTTCTTGCAGAGGTAATGGCCAACAAAAAAGCAGTCTTCCATGACAAATATTTCAACTCAGAAGTAGCTGCAGGCTCAAAAGGTTGTAGAGTGAGTTTCTCCAACACAAAATTGAGATCCCAAGCAGGAGTAGGAGCTCTTCGTGGGGGTCTTATATTCTTTGCCCCTCTAAGAAATTGCTTGAACAAAGGATGATAAAACAATGGTGGGTCGCAATCATAGTGAGCCGAAATTGCTGCAGCATGAACTTTAATAGAAGAGAAAGACAAACCTTTGTCTAGTAACTCAGTAAGATATTGAAGAGCCACACACAAATTTGGCTCAGAAACATCAAAATCTTTTGCTGCACTCCACAATAAAAATCTCTTCCATTTGTCTGCGTACACTTTCCTTGTACTAGGCCTTCTAGCTTCCAAAATAACATTCAAAACTTGCTGAGGAAGTGGAGGCCCACTATGGTTCAAAACAGAATATGCCAGGCTGTTAGGTGCAGAGAGTGAAGCTTGACATTGAGCAAATGGCTGTCCTCCTGTGACAACAGGTGTGGAATCGAAGGCAAAGGCCTCTCCGTACCAGACTTCTCAGTAATGGGTACCAGTGCTGTCGTGGCCAATCTGGAGCTATTAAAATCATCCTTGGCCTGTCCTGTCTGACCTTTAGAAGTACCTTTGGGAGGAGAGGCAGAGGTGGAAAGGCATACACATGAAGATTGCTCCAATTGAAAGAAAGAGCATCCACTCTCCAAGCTGTGGGATGAAACCTTTTTGTGCAAAACTTTGGCAGCTGATGGTTTAGTGGAGAAGCGAACAGATCTATGTCTGGAGTTCCCCATGACACTGTCAATTTCTGAAATACATGAGGATCCAATTTCCACTCGTGGGGATCCATAATTGCCTGCTCAACACATCTGCTAAGGAGTTCTGTGCTCCTGGCAGAAACCTTGCCTGAAGATTGAGCTGTAAACTGAGAGCAGTCTCCCACAAAATCATTGCTTGCCTGCATAGAGGATAAGAATCGTTCCCCTTGCTTGTTGATGTACCACATGACAGTTGTGTTGTCTGTTAGAATCAACACCTGCCCTGGAAGAAGTAATTCCTTGAAAGCTATTAATGCAAACTGGACTGCTAACATTTCCTTCATGTTGATATGTAGATGTTGTAGTCTGGCAGGCCACTTGTCTTGTATCCACTTTCCATTTAGATGAGCTCCCAAGCTTTGTCTGAGGCATCTGTCGTTAAAATCTGACTCGCCTCTGGCCGGGTCACAGAGAGTCCCTTGTTTAGGTGACATTCCTGAGCCCACCACAAAACTCCTTTTGAATGCAAGGTATTATTTGAATGACAGTGTCCAGATCCTGGCAGTGCTGTGTCCATACATTTTTGAGATACCATTGTAGCTTCCTCATATGCAGTTTGGCATTGGGAAGCACCAGAATACAAGATGCCATGAACCCTAAGGCTTGAAGGACTGTCCTTGCAGTCAGCCCGGACTGATGAGATAGTTGATGGAAGTAAAGGGATAGACTCTTTTGTTTGTCCGGGGTTAAAAAGGCCATCTGGGATGCTGTATTCAGTCTCACACCCAGAAAGCACATGTCCTGAGAGGGTACTAGACTGGACTTTATTTCGTTCACAGAATACCCTAGGCATCTTAGCACTGCTATCACATATTCCAAATGATGAAGAAGCTCTTCCCTTCCTTGAGCCAGAATCAGGCAGTCGTCCAAATAAGGATAGATCTGTATTCCTTTTAGCCTGAAGAAAGCTATCACTGGAGCCAGAACTTTCGTGAACACTCTGGGCGCAGTAGATAAGCCAAAGGGCAATGCAGAGAACTGATAAAGAGAAGTCCCAGCTCAAAAACGCAGATACTTCCTGCAACTTAGTCTGATAGGAACATGAAGGTAAGCCTCCTTGAGATCCAAAGTTACCATCCAATGATCTTTGCCCAGCAGAGGTAAAAGCTGCTGCAACGTCAACATTTTGAACTTGGGAATGTCCAGATAAGTGTTGAGGATAGATAAATCCAAAATTGGTCTCCACGTGTTCCCCTTCTTTGGTACTAGGAACAGGCGAGAATAAAATCCTAGGCCCACTTCTGGCATAGGGACCGGCTGTATGGCCCCTATTTGGAGCAACAGAGAAACTTGCTTGTGAGCCTCTATTCTTTGTTGAGGAGGAACGTCTGGCATGCCTTTGAAAGGAGGCAAGGTATGGAAATAAAACCTGCAGCCGTGGTGTATGATATCCAATACCCATCTGTCTTGGGTAATTAAACTCCAATTTTCTTTGAAAAGTGCCAACCTTCCTCCCAAAGGCGCTGCCAGACGAGAAGGCTCTGGCAGCTGAAAAGGTAGGTCATTGGGTCTGTTTACGAAAGGACTGACCCCTGCCCTCACCCGAAGACTGTGCAGGAGAACTCCCTGTTCTAGGCCTGAAAGAGCCCTGAGCTCTGCCCCTACCACGCCTAGATCTACCCCTAGACTGGGAATCATAAGAAGGATACGTCCACCCCTTAGTAGGCCAATTTCTACTAAACTTTGGAGGCTGGACCTGCAAAAAATCTTTAACAGTCTGCATAGACTTAGCCTTGTCTTCCATTTTCTTTAAAACTGCCTCAACAGGAGAACCAAACAACACATCAGATTGCAAAGGAGCATCTAAAATCCTTGTTTTAACATGGTCAGACAAATTCTGATCCCTCAGCCAGGCGTGCCTGCGAAGAACTGACCCAGTGGCAGCCACCCTAGACGAGGCCTGTACAGCATCAAAACCACATTGCAAAGAATGCTTACCCACCTGTTCAGAAACATGTACTAAATCTTGCAACTCTTTACAATCAATACCTTCTGCCAGAGCATCAACCTTAGACTTCAGTTGTGAAAGAAGATAGTTTTGGTATTTCAACATGTGAAACTGGCAATTCAAAGCCCTCATAGCCAGAGTGGAAGAAGTATAAACTTTCTCTCCCCATCTATCCAAGGCCCTGGCCTCTTTGTCTGCAGGAACCGGATTCTTTACAACAGAAGCCTTAACACCTTTAGGCCCCTGGCTAACAGTTTCTGGGTCTGCCCTAGGACTCTTAAAAAGAAACTTATGAGCTTCAGGCACCCTGTAATACCTATCCGGTTTAACAGGAGCAGGAGGCAAAGAATCAGGATTAAGAGAAGCCTCTGTAAAAACATCCTCCACTACATCCAAAACAGGAGGTATAGCCAAAGGCCTATGCTGGGGTAAAAACAAAAATTCCCTAAGCCTTTTCCTGGAATCAGAGAAGTCCTGACCTTCCCACTTAAAATGCTCCCTCATGGAATGAAGAGTTTCTGAAAAAGAAAAATCCTCAGGAGGAGAAGCAGAAGGAGTAGAATCATCCACATCAAAATCAGAATAAGGAGAGTACTCCTGCAAGTCTTCAGCCGAAGACTCTGAAACATCTGAAGCCTGCTCAAAACTCCCTAGCTCAGGCTCCACCCTAGGTCTCTTATCAGGAGGGGGCATAGAACCCCTAATCAAAGTAATCAAATCTTCTGCCATTTTAAGCATATGCTTCTTGGGCAAAGTCCCTGAAGAACTAGGGGTAACACCAACTGAAGCTAAACCTGGCCTGCCCCTGGGAGAAGCCTTGGAAACAGAAGGAGAGGGCCTAACCACCCTAGGCAGGGAGGGGAGTATAGTAACCTGAGAAGCCCCATCAGCCTGGCCTGCCTCCTGAGAGGCCACATCTTGCAACAACAAAGTCTCTCCCTGGGAACCCAAAGAAACCTCCGGTGGAACCACCGGCTCCACCGACACCTCTAAAGAACCGACATCCGGTACTGATGGTTCCTCTAGCCTAGGTTTAACAGCTTTTTCCTTGCGCTTCTTCGAAGAAGCGGGCGTCGGAGCATCCGACGGCATTTTATAATTGCACCGCTTCCCGAAGACTAACCTGGCACAATCTAATCTCCTCTTAATAGTGCGCTTATTGAATCTAGCACAAGAGCGACACCCAACAACGTTGTGCTCAGGCCCTAAACAAGGAATACACAAAGTATGGTAGTCTCTATGCGGTATCTGTTTCCCACAAGAAATACAATTATTCACTTTTTCTGACATCCGGTAAACCACTGAGGCAAGAAAAAACTAAAATATTCCCCAACGGGGTACTTAGCCAACTTTGATTCGGTCTGAAACTCCGAAAACGAACAATTTCAGAACGCCAACCGGCACTTGCAACGCTGCTTCTGCATCGGACCATGCGGCAAAAAAGACTGAGGATATGACGTCGGTCATGCGCATTTGTACCCTGACGTCCTGATGTCAGTCAAATGCGCCTTGACCGACGTCAGCCTTACACTTTGATATTCGGGCCGACCGAGGACAGCGGACTACCCAAGTGTAAGGACTGCAGCAATGTGAGATGAAGAACATCTTGTGGAGGGCCTGTAGGGACAGAAGTACAGCCCTCATTTCTAATACATTGATATGGAGAAAAGTTTCGTCTGGAAGCCAAGAACCCTGAACTAACCTGCCCAGACAATGCCCCCCCCCACCCTGTCTGGGAGGCATCCGTCGTCAGGGTGGCCACCGGAGGGGGGATAACAAAAGGTTTTCCCTGATTCAGATTGGATGGCTGAAGCCACCAGCGGAGGTCCCGTTTGCACGTTTCTGTAATCAGAATGGGGTGATTGAGGGGGAGATTCTGAAAGGACCATTGTGTCGATAACAGCCACTGAAGAATCCTCATGTGCAATCTTGCCAGTGGAACTAGGAGAACCGTGGCAGACATCGAACCTAAAAGTTGCAGGACCATCCTGGCTGGGGCTTTGGATCTTGGAAGCAGGGCTTGAACTTGACCTTGTAAAGTTTGAATCCTTTCGATAGGAAGAAAGACGCATCAATTTTGAGTCTATCTCTGCTCCTATGAATCTTATGCGCTGAGAGGGCAGCAAGACAGACTTTGACCAATTGAATGTAATTCCCAGGGTAGCACCCAGGGAGATGGTGGCTTTGAGGTTGTCTATTAGTAGATGCCTGGTGGTGGCAGTCAGGAGCCAGTCGTCCAGATAGGGAAACACTTGGAATCCAAGACTCCTCAGGTGAGCAGTCACTACTGCCAAACACTTGGTAAACACCCTGGGGGCTGTGGTGAGACCAAAGGGCAGTGCACAAAATTGGAAATGACTGTCTCCCAGGCTGAAGCGCAGATACCTCCTGGACGTCTGATGTATCGGTATGTGATAATAGGCGTCCTTGAGATCTACGGAGCACATCCAAACATCCTTCAACAATGGGAGAATGGATTGTAAAGTGACCATTCGGAATTTGGACTTCATGACGGACTGGTTTAGTTTGCTGAGATCCAAGATTGGTCTCAGGTCCCCTGTCTTTTTTGGCACTAAAAAGAACCTCGAGTAATTTCCGGATCCGATTTGGTCTGTGGGGACCGGTTGGATGACTCCTTTTTCTAGCAGCTTTGACGCTTCTGCGGCTGCAATTTCCCTTTGACTGGGTGGTGGGTCCGGGATTTTTGGACGGTGGGGTGAGTGTGTGAAGGGAATGGTGTAACCTCCGGCAATAATCAAGCACCCATCTGTCCTGAGTGATAGACTCCCAGGCTTTTAGGTGCTTGGCAACGGCACGCGACTGGCTCGAGCAGCACAGCCGGGCAATCCCTCATGAAGTGTGGGAGGCTGAAGAGCCACGAAAGGACTCGGGTCTCCAGAATTGCGGGCCCTCTGCCGCCTCTGGGACGGCGCCTCCCAGAAAAATTTCCCGTCCTCTGCCTCTGGAAGGGAATCTTCCTGCTGTTGAGGAAAAACTTACGTGATTTATGGTACCACATCTTCCCTCCTCCTTTAGCCTTGGGATAAGGCCGAAAGGGAGTGGAATAACGTGCACCTACGGCAGATAAAGTTTTTCCCTCTTGCTCACAGCGGTAAGAGTGTCTTTAACCTTAGGTCCAAACAAAGAGGACCCATCAAAGGGAGCGTCGGCGAAGGAAGACTTGAAGGCCTCCGCAAAATGACACAAACAGAGCCAGGCTTGTCTCCGTAGAGCCACGCCTGTGCCTGCCGCTTACCGCCCTTCGGCCGCATATGAAATGAGCCTCATGGACGAGTTAGAAATTGAGGTAAGGATAGCCAACTGAGAGCTAACCGACTGGGCTAGCTGCTCAGGTAGGTTACCTGAGAGGGAGTCTGATAGCTCCTTGACCAGATCCCTCTGTAGCCTGGTAAAATGTGCCAAATAATTCAGGGACCTTAGTGTAAAGGCCGCTGAAGTCAGGGTGCGCTTCCCGTACCGGTCCATGCGCCTAGACTCCTTATTAGGAGGATGGACGGACGTTGAAGCCTCTGCCACGTCCTGTTGTGTAGCAGATGCCACCACCATGGCATCTACAGCCACGCCTTTTGTCAAGAACTCCTTCTCGGGTGGGGCAGACAAAAATTTGTTAGGGCGAAGGCACTGGTTCCACAGTATCTGGATGTTCCCACGCCTTCGACAAACCAAATCCAGGAGCTCGTCAAGGGCGGAGACACCCAGGAGGCGGAGGGCTGAGCCCCAAAGGCCTTGAGAAGCACTGACTCATCAGCAGAGGGGTTTGGATATCCAGCCGCCTCGTTGCTTAAGGATCTCTAAAATGTCTGCGAATGAGACATCATCCGAGGACGACTTTGGGGACCCCTCCGCATCATCAAGATCAGTGTCCGATGTAAGAGACTCGGGGGAGTCCATGTGCTTCCTCTTGCACGATCTCTTCCTTGGGGCTCCTCAAGACAACTCAAGAACCCTCAGGAGGAGGGAACCCCAGTGGGGGTAACCTCAGGCCCCAGGGCTCCGCTGCCTAGGGACAGGGGGACTGCCAAAGACCCAGTCTCCACGCCCAGGGAAGGTGCCGGTAAAGCTGTAGAGATGGTCAAGAAGACTTGGCCAAGGCACTCCTCATAGCTCTGAAAGCCGGACCCCAAAATCCTGGGAGTGTCCGTCCCGGAGCCATGATAGCAGACGGAAGTCCCGCAGCCGGCACCGAGAGGGAGGCTCGGAACCGACAGCATAGGTCCCAAACGCCCCCGGTCCGGCCGAAGAAGTCCGCTGCCAAACTCGGACCAAGGCGGGTTGGAGTAAGGGTCGGAGCCGACCCTAGGATCTCCACCGGCTCCAACAGCACCTGCTCCGACGGAGCCAAGCGGTCGGAGGAGGAATGGCAATGGATGGGCTATCGGCTCCGAAGCCAACTGGGTCGGAGGCGAAACAAATTTTTGAAAGACTGGGGACTGGAACAGTCTTTGGAGCACCCTGTCTATGTCCGAATCTGACATCCTCGATGACCTAGAGGAGACTGAACGGGTTCGAGTTGGCCTCTCCAACGCCCCAAGGGGCTAGGGGACCGCCCGAGGCGACTCGATAACTATCGGCGCTGAAGGAATACCCAAACCAGTTTCCATCGGTGCCGAGGAGGACTTAGGCACCGAGGAGGAAGTGTCTGAGCGGACAACCTTCATCGGCTCCGAGACCAGTGGAGCCGATGAAGGTGACTCGCTCGATGCCCCAGCCATCGGCTCCGAAGCCAGAGGAGTCGAGACTGGGGGCATCGAGGCAGACCGTTCCGCCCTCGGCTCCGAAGTCCTTGGAGCCGAAGGAGAAGCCTGCCTATGTCTTTTGGCGGTCGGGTCCGACGGACTGGTCAGAGCCAACGC
>NC_056734.1:525813885-525875106 GCF_019279795.1 Protopterus annectens
TTGTGTTTCACTGTTGCAGTCATAACACTTGGGTTGAATCCCAAATCTGAGGTTGGGAGGTTGGGTCTAAATAGAATTAGGAGTGGCTATGAGGCCCTGCAGAACTGCAGTGGCAAAACCTGCTCTGGCTTTAGAGTAAAGAGCTACTCCTCTGAGGAAGGCTGCTGAAGTGGCTGCTGCTCTGGTTGAATGTGGCCTAATGCCCTTAGGCACTGATTTGCCATGTTGTGAATAACAGAAACGAATGCAGTGGCCTATCCATTTTAAAATAGTCTGCTTTGAAATAGCCTTTCCTTGTGATCCTGCAGCATATGCCACTAAAAGTTGCTCAGTCTTTCTGAAAGCTTTAGTTTTGTCCAAGTAGAAGCATAACAGTCTGTGTATGTCCAAAGAATGCAGAAGTTTCTCCCCTTTATTCTGTGGGTTTGGATAAAAGGTTGGCAAATGAATGGTTTGGTTATGAACCACACTGGACACTACCTTAGGCATAAATGTTGGGTTTGTCCTTAGAGAAGCCCTGTCCGGATGGAAAATAATAAAAGGTTCCACAGCCATTAATGCCTGTAACTCTGAGACTCTTCTTGCTGAAGTTATTGTTAGGAGCAGAGCTGTTTTCCATGATAAGAATTTTATCTCAGCTGTATTGGCTGTCTCAAAAGGAGGCAGTGTGAGCTTTTCCAAGACAAACTTGAGGTCCCATGCAGGTATTGGCGCTCTACTTGGGGGTCTTGTGTTTTTGGCCCCTCTGAAGTACTGCCTTAGCAGTGGATGTGAAAATATAGGTGGGTCCGTATTGTAATGAACTGAAATGGCAGAGGCATGGATCTTAATTGATGAGAAGGATAGGCCTTTGTCCAGCATCTGTTAGGTATTGTAATATCGGAGGAATATTTGGTACAAGCGTGTCAATTCCATGCGCCTGGTTTCAAGCACAGAATCTCATCCACAACCGCTTTAGAGAGAGGTGTGTTCTGAATGGTTACATTAACCACCATGCAGCCAGATTTAGAGTTCTGAGTTGGCTGTGCAGGATCTGATTGTTTTGTTGGGTCAGTAAATGAGGAATTTGAGGTAATATCCAGACTGGTCCTTGAGACAAGCTCTTTAGGATTGGGTACCAGTGCTGGCGTGGCCAATCCAGGGCAATCTGTATCATTTTTGGCTTCTCTTGTCTGACCTTTAGGAGTACCTTGGGGAGGAGAGGCAGTGGAGGAAAGGCATATACTGTAAGGGTTTTCCAGCTAAATGACAGGGCATCCACTTTCCATGCTTGTTTGTGATGTCCTTGTGCAAAATCTCTGTAGTTGACAGTTGTGAGGGGAGGCAAATAGATCTGTGTCTGGGCATCCCCATTTCCTTGTTATCATGCTGAAAATTTGTGGATCTAGTTTCCACTCTGAGGATCCATGAGGTTTCTGCTTAGTTCGCCTGCCAGAGCATTTTTCTTTCCTGGCAGGAATTGTGCTTGCAGGTGTACTTGATAAGTCAATGCTGTGTTCCACAAAATCATGGCTTGTCTGCAGAGGGGGTAAGAATGTGTGCCTCCCTGCTTGTTTATGTACCACATGACTGTAGTATTGTCCATCTTTATCAGCAGTTGTCCTGGATGAAGTAGATCCTTGAAGGCTGTCAGGGCATTCTGTACAGCTAACATCTCTTTTTGATTAATATGAAGATGCCTTTGGCCTGCGGACCATATGCCCTGAATACATTTTCCTGCCATGTGGGCCACCCAGGCATAATCTGATGCATCTGTTGTTAGTGTCTGCCTGGCTGTGGGCAAAGTGAATGGCTGTCCCTTGTTGAGGTGACACGCCTGTGCCCACTATCGAAACTCCTGTTGCAGGCACGGAATAAGGGTAATTAATGTTTCCAGGCTGTGGCAATGTTGAGTCCAAACACTTTTTAGATACCATTGTAGCTTCCTCATATGCAGTCTTGCATATGGAATTAGCAGAATGCAGGATGCCATAAAGCCCAAAGCTTGCAGAATTTTTCTTGCAGATAACTGGGTCTTTGCTGCCATGCTTTCGAAGTAAGAAGTCAGTTGCCTTTGTTTGTCTGGCAGGAGATAAGCCATCTGGGCAGTTGTATTTAAGCTTGCACCCAAGAATATTATCTCTTGAGAGGGTACTAGTTTTGATTTCTTTTCGTTTACTGTGTACCCTAGGCAAATCAGTAATCTCTTTACAAACGCCAGATGCTTTGGTAGAATGTCTTTGTTCTCTGCTTGAATAAGGCAGTCGTCCAAGGAGGGATATATCTGAATTCCTCTTTGTCTGCAAAATGCAATTACTGCTGCCAGGCATTTTAAGAAACCATGGGCGCAGTAGATAAGCCAAAGGGCAGTGCAGAGAATTGGTAGTGCATTGAGCCAGCTATGAATCTGAGGTATCTTCTGCAAGATTGTCTGCTTGGGACATGCAGGTATGCCTCTTTGAGGTCCAAAGTTACAAGCCAAGCCTTCTTGCCCAGCATGAGCAGAAGCTGCTGCAGAGTCAACATTTTCAATTTTGGAACGTCCAGAAAAGTGTTTAGAATAGACAGGTCCAGAATTGGTCTCCAGGCTTTGTCCTTTCTGGGTACTAAGAAAAGTCATGAGTAAAATCCTTGTCCCTGCTCTTGTTGTGGTACTGGCTGAATAGCCCTCATGCCCATGAGAGATGAAACTTGCTTTTGTGCCTCAGCCCATTTATTGTGTGGCAGGTCTGGCATACCTTTTGCCTTTGGAAGGGTGTGAAAGTGGAACCTATAGCCCTGAGAGACTATATTTAAGACCCATTTGTCCTGGGTGATCATGTGCCAATTTTGTGAAAAAAGTGCTAGCTTTCCCCCTAAGGGTCCTGCCAAAAAAATAAGTGCTTGGCATTGGCAGAGGAAAGTCATTGGGACTGTTTCCTATATGGCTGTGATTTGTCTTCTCCACTTTTGGAGGTAGAAGCACCCCATTGTCTGGGCCTGTATGAGCACTGGGGGTGTTGTCTGCCTCTAGGGCGTCTGTATCTGTCTCTTTGTGGCCTGTCTGAAACTGGAAAGGACCAATTCTTAGAAGGCCAGTTCCTGCTAAATCTGGGTGGTTGTATCTGTAAGAAATCATTTACTGTCTGCATAGATTTCACTTTATCCTCTATTTTCTTCAACACCTCTTCTGCCTTAACACCAAACAAAGTATCATGCTGTAATGGAGCATCCAATAATTTTGCTTTAACATGATCAGGCAGATTCTGTTCCTTTAACCAAGCATGCCTTCTAATGACGGAACCTGTAACAGCGGCCCTGCAAGAGGCCTCCAGTGAATCAAAACCATATTGCAAAGTATGCTTTCCCACTTGTTCAGCTGCATGCAATAAATCCTGCATTTCCTTGTTTTCAGAACATTCAGAATTTGTCAACATTTTCTATTTTAGCAGTGACATTAAGTATTGCTGATATTTAAGCATATGAAACTGACAATTTAAAGCCCTTACAGCCAAGGTAGCAGAACTGTAAACTTTCCCCCATCTGTCCAGAGCCCTAGAATCCCTATTCGAGGGGACAGGGTTTTTTGTAGTAGAGGCCTTGACCCCTTTGGGATCCTGAGATATAGTTTCTGGGTCAGCAGCAGGATTTTTATATAGAAATTTATGAGAGTCTGGAACCCTGAGTAGTATCTGTCTGGCTTAACAGGTGCAGGAGGTAAAGAGTCAGGAGACAGGACGGACTATGAAAATGCATCATCTATAATGTCTAGGACAGGTGGAATAGCAAGAGGTCTGTGCTGAGGTAGTAGGAGAAAGTCTCTGAGCCTTTTCTTAGATTCTGAGTAATCTTGGCTCTCCCAGTGGAAATGTTCCCTCATAGTATGCAGGGTTTCCCCAAAGGAATAATCCTCAGGAAAAGAAGCTGAAGGAATGGATTCTTCAGCATCAGAATTCTCATAGGGAGGAAAAGAGTATCCCTGTTCTGAAGAGGAGTCAGAGGAAATGGAAACCTTATGAGAGGAATCATATTCTGTGTCTTGCCTAGGCCTCTTATCAGGAGGGGGATGGGAACCCCTGATCAAAGTAATTAAGTCTTCGGTCATTTTAAGCATCTGTTTCTTAGGCATGGAATTCTGTCCAGGAGAATACTATACTTGTTTCTTTGTCTTTAAAGCTGTTTTAGTCTTTGCCTTGGAAGCTGAGGTTGGCTTGACATATAGCTGTGTAGGTCTGAAAACACTCTCAGAAGCCAATGCCTGCACAGCGGCTCCGGACCCATCTGAGGGAATAGTTTCCGAGTGTCCAATACCTTGAGTATCCAGAGGCCTAGCTGTCTCCACGTGGGAGTCGGAAGCGGCCTGTGGGTCTGAGGTAGCAAGCATCAGGGGCTGCAAATGTGCCTCACTGAGAACCGGCGACTGGCCTAGTAGAGGCTTCGTCGACAATTTTGGACCTCGGATGCCTGTCCTTTTCCTTGCACTTTTTATAAACTCCAGTCGTCGGATGTTCCAACGGCATTATATAATTAAACCTTCGGCCAAAGTAATGGAAAGCAAAATCGCACCGACGCTTAACAGTGCGTTGGTTAAATCTAGCACAAAACCGACAGCTAGCAACGTCGTGGTCAGGGCCTAGGCAAGGAATACAGTTAAGAATGAAAATCTTTATGAGGTATTTGCTTCCCACAAGAAATACAATTGTTAACTTTCTGATATCGGTCTGGAGCAAGAAAAAAGTTTCCCCAATGGGATACTTAGCTTTATTGAAGACTTCGGATCTGAAATTCGATTTAGAAAATCTCAGGAGTCGGCCGACCGGCACTTGCGAACTGCTTTTGCTTCGGGCACCGCACAGCAAGAAAGACTGAAGAAAATGGCGTCGGCTGCATCTTTTATACCCCTGGCACACTGACGTTAGGGAAGAGGCGACAGCAACTGACGCCAGACCAGGACTTTGGAATTCAGGCCGACTACAGGTACCTGCCAGCAGGATAACCCAAGTGTAATGACTGCAATAGTGAAACACAATGAACATCCTTGTCCCTTTTGTCTTCTGGTACTAGTTGAATCGCCCCCATGCTTAAGAAGGGAAGTACCTGTTTTTGAGCCTCTGCCCACTGATTTGGGGGCAGGTCTGGCCACCCATCTGGTGTTGGTAACGTGTGGAAATGAAATCTGTATCCCTGTGACACTATATTTAAAACCCATTTGTCCTGGGTTATGATTACCCAGTTCTTTGCATGAAGAGCAATCTTTCCCCCCAAAGGGGCGGTTAAAAGAAAAGTGCTTGGTAATTTTAAAAGGAAGTCATTGAGACTGTTTACTATAGGGGGGTGTCTTGTTATTCCCCCATTGATTGGTTCTGAGAGTCCCCTGGGACTGAAACCTGGGGTTTTTGCTGTGCCTGGGTTTGGCCTGAGAAGACCTGGAAGGGACCGCAAAGGACCAATTCTTAGTAGGCCAGTGCCTACTAAAATCTAGGAGGTTGCACTTGAAAAAAATCTTTAACAGTTTGCATAGATTTAGCTTTATCTTTCATCTTTTTAAGAACTTCTTCAGCCTTGCTGCCAAACAGGCGGTCCTGATTTAAAGCAGCATCCAACAATTTAGCTTTAACGTGATCAGGCAAAGATTGTTCCTTAAGCCAAGCATGCACAGACCCAGAAACAGCAGCCCTACAAGAGGCCTCTAACGAATCAAAACAACATTGCAAAGTATGTTTTCCAACTTGTTCAGCAGAATGCATTAAGTCCTGTAAATCTTTAGTTTCCACAGTCAGGAATCAACATCATTTTCTGTTTAAGCAGTCCAATAACATGTTGCTGATATTTTAACATATGAAATTGGCAGTTTAAAGCTCTGATTCCCAAGGTTGCAGAAGTATACACCTTTTTACCCCATCTATCCAGCGCCCTGGAGTCAATATCAGAAGGGGTAGGATTTTTATCAGTAAAAGCCTTAATGCCCTTGGGCCCCTGAGAAATAGTCTCTGGATCTGCAGCAGGATTTTTGAAAAGGAACTTATGGAACTCAGGAACCCTGTAGTATCTGTCAGGTTTACTAGGAGCAGGAGGGCACGGGAATCAGGGGCCAAACTGGATTCCGAGAAATCATCATCAATGTCTAGTACAGGAGGTATAGCCAAAGGGCTACGCTGGAGACAGAAGGAAATCCCTAAGCCTCTTTTTGAATCAGAAAATTCCTGGCTTTCCCAATGAAAATGCTCCCTTAAAAGTATGTAAAGTTTCCCCAAAAGAAAAGTCCTCAGGAGGGGAAGCAGAGGGAATGGAATCCTCTGCATCAAAATCTTCATAAGTAGGTATGGACAAATCCAGGTTACCAGAAGAGTCAGAACAAACAGAATCCTGATCAGAAGATTCATAAGCAAGCTCAGCCCTAGGCCTCTTGGGGGGGGGGGGGGGGTGACTACCCCTGATTAGAGTTATTAGATCTTCAGCCATTTTTATCATTTGTTTTTTAGGCATAGGGGCCTGAGCATGTGGCCTGGGCATCGATTTTTTAGACATGGATCGAGATTTAGGCCTTAGTAATGAAGGCAATGTTGTTTTAATATGCAAGTCTGTAGGCCTGAATACACCCTCAGAAGCCGGTGCCTGCACAGCGGCTCCGGACCCATCCAAGGTAGAGACATCCACAGGTTCCATAGTTGAAGTATATCGTGGCATACCGGACTCCGAATGGGTCTCAGTAGAGGCCTGCGAATCAGAAGTAGCGGGTATCAGGGGCTGTGAAAGCGCCTCATTGAGTACCGGCGAACTGGCGACTGGCTTAGAAGCGTCGTCGGCAGTTTTGGTCATCGACGGCCTGTCTCTGTCTTTATCTTTGCATTTTTTCGGAATCCCGGTAGTCGGATGGCTAATAAACAGAGTACTGAAATAATGAGAGGCAAAAATATAACTACGATGGACACTGCACTGATTAAATAAGGCACAAAACCGACAGTCAGGTACGTCGTGGTCAGGGCCTAGGCAAGGAATACAGTACGAATGAAAATCTTTGAGGTATTTGCTTTCCACAAGTAATGCAATTATTAACATTTACTGATATCGGTAAGGAGCAAGAAAAGTTTCCCCAACGGGGTACTTAGCTTTATGTTGAAGACTTCGGAGCTGAAACTCGAAAATGAAAATTTCAGGAGTCAGCCGACCGGCACTTGCGAACTGCTTCTGCTTCGGGTACTGCACGGCAAGAAAGACTGATGTAATGGCATCAGCTGCATGTTTTATACCCCTGGTGACCTGACGTCATGGAAGAAGGGACAGCAACCGACGTAGGACCCAAGACTTTGTTAATCAGGCCGACTGAGGGCAATCTGCCAGCAGATTACCCAAATGTTATGACTGCAACAGTGAAACACGAAGAGCATGTATAAGATTCCTTTTAGGAGCCACTTCTAGTAAGGGTGAGAGCAGGTAGGGAGAAACAGCTGAGGAATGCACTTTTTACACTAGAGTAAGACAGGCCTTCCTTATGCAAAAGAGTGAGAGGTATTCCACAACCTGCTTTAGTTTCACTTTGGTGGGTAGAATACCCCTTGCCTTGCAACAATAGGTTTTTCTGGTATTTTGTTTTCCTACTTCTTTTAGAATTGTAAGCACTCACTCTGAAAATGATTGCACGGACAGGATCAATAATCAAAGCTGTCAGATTGATTGCCTCTAGTTGGGGTGGATAACAGACCTTTTACTCTAGGTTAGGAGGTCCACTGTTTGAGGCAGGATTAATTTTCTCTTTGCAGAGTGTAAGAGAGAGTGCAAACCAGTGCTGCCTGTGTTAGTAAGAAGCAATCAATATCATTGTTAGCCCATCTGTTCTCAAATTCTGCAATACTCTGGGGATAGTGGGGGGAGGGATTCATGGACTGGAGTAACAGCTAAGAGTACAGGGGCTCAGTGGTTTTCAACAATTGGTCTGAGACAAGGAGAATTCCCTTAAATCCCAACAGAATGATTCCTTCAATCCTATGAAGGGCATCCCCAAAAGACTATTTCTTGGCTGCTAAGGCCAGGGTGTTTTCCAAGTCATTTTCCAGAAATTGCTGGGAAGGTAAATGCTCTTCTAATTCTAAAGATTCAGCGACTCCCTGAGGGTATCAATTTTTCTTTTCCAAAGGGAGGCTCCTGACACTGGTTCCCTTTCCAGGGAGGGCTGCCTAGTCTTCATAAAATCCATGAAGTCTTGCACCAGCATGAACAGATCCTGTAGAGAGACCTTGGCAAACGTGGCATGAGGATCTAGGTCAACATCAGCAGGGGCAAACCTACCTGATATTTTGTATTGGGGTACTGCATTTAGAAGGGTGGATGACAAAGCCTCAGATCATGGCCTGACACTGCCATAATCTCAATCTGATACCCAGGGATTTCTTCTCAAACAATCACCAACACTATAAATGCAGTAAAAGCCAAAAGATACAAGTAAAAACGAAAATGGCAAGAGGAACTGAGCAAAATGATGTCCACAAACTCCAAACAATAGCGTACAAAAATTTAATATCCGCTTTCATCAAACGACCATCAGAATACCTGAAGTCGTTTGATGAAAGCGGATATTAAATTTTTGTACGCTATTGTTTGGAGTTTGTGGACATCATTTTGCTCAGTTCCTCCTGCCATTTTCGTTTTTACTTCAATCACCAACACTATACTACCCTCACCTCACATTCGGTCACCAGAACCTGAAACTTGCAAAGCAGCTACAGACCTAAGCAATGTTAGTCTGATGTCAATTCACAAAGATGTGGACTGGGTCAAAATTCATAGTGGCCTCTGAAGGGGATGGGCCATGGGATTCGGGCCTAAAAGGCATCGGATCTGGGTCTGCAAAGCTGCCTCATCTGTGTCGACAATTTCAAATGGGGGTGGGGAGTTGGACACAGATGACTCTGACCTGCCAAACATTCTTCCGAAAGCATTTCTCCTTACGCTTCTTTGAGCAGACGGCCAGGGAATCAGTGGATGCCTAGTAACTATGAACCTGTTGTCGGTTTGCCATCCATTCCTTACTGCAATATTACAAGCTTACTATTTTTTAGTGTAACTGCACAATTTATTCTTCAAGGGTAGCAGGCACTGAATTTGTAGATGAATCACTCAAATATAAAGTTGCTTGCTATCAGTAACCTGCAGAGATTGTGGACATTGACTGACATTGGAGGATTGTAATGACAGAAGTTCGAGTGGCTTTTTATGGTTGAAATGTTCTGAATTTGGCAGTGTTGTCATTACTGATTCATATGTTTTGTTTCATTGCTTACTGGAGAAATGTACAAAACTACAAATTTAAAACAGTCTAACAAGTGGTGCTGTATTATACAAGGAATATGATTTAATACCATCAGAAAAGTGCATCAAAGGACACATGCATGTATACATGGTCCTAAAATGTGTGCAAGAGGCCTATGGTTTGAAAACAGCCCAAAGGTAAACTTAATTCACCATTGGCTAGATGTATTTTCTCTGAACGTGGGTTAATGCCATTTCGAAGAATGTGAGTTTCAAAAGTAGAGAAGTTTACTGTTAATGCAAAGTCTGTTTTCATTATGAGACTGCACTGTTTGGTTTAGCACATGTCTATCAGTATTTTTGCAATAAAATTTGAAATGAAAGTTTTAAATAAATTAAATCCAAATATCTGCAATCAGTGAAGAAGTAAAGCAGAAAACGGTATGAACACAAAGGTTTGAACAGTGTTTATGGTAACTGGGAAGAAATAACCAAGTAATGGGGCACTGGAATGGCTGCAGTGGGAGAAGGCTGTCTACTGGGGGGGATCCATTACCCTGCCTAGGTCGCCATTTAACCATGATTTGGCTTTGCTTCCATCATTTTATATTGTTTAGTACCAGTCATTAAAATGTCAGATAAATGTCTCAAACCATGGAAAACACCCTTCTAAAGGCAGTTCCAACATATCTTTTCTTTATTGTGATCACTGACTCCTTTATACTATTCTGCTTTCGAGGTTCGGCCACAATCATGCAATGAAACATGCTTTCAGTTTCTTCTTCCAAAAATCAAACTGTTTTCAGTTTTAACCAAATCCACTGACATCATGGTGTGCCCAACACTACAGAACAAAACAAAGTATATGTTTAACCAATTTGTTTGAAAAAGCTTGTTCTAATAAATACAAGTTTTTTTTTTCTGAAAATCAACAAATGGAGCACTTTACCTGCAGTGGTGGTGCTGCGGTAGCATTGTCGCCTCACAGTAAGACGCTGTCCGGTTCGATTCTCAGCTAGAGCGTCTTCTGCGTGAAGACATACGTGAATGGGCGTACCTTCATTGAAGGTTATGCGTCAGGGCTGGTAACTCGGCACGTAAAAATCAACTACCAATCATTAGCGGACCGGAGTTCCGCTGTGGCGACCCCTAACCGGGAAAAGCCGAAAGACACAACAACAACAACAAATGGAGCACTTACGGATTTGTGTTATTCCCCCAAATGATGCATGCAAGTAGAAAGCCTCTCTTGGGAAGGAATTTTCTTCTTGCAAGGCAAAAGACTGACAAAATTACTGTTCTATCATGACAATAATGAAGTTGTCCAAAGAATAAAAAAAGCAAAATAAATAATTCTAAGAGAGAAAAATCCTTGGCAAAAAAAAAAAAAAAACACAGAAGACTAGTTTCAATAAAGACAGCAGCACCAACACAAGCTCAGGCTCAAGGGAAAAAAGGAAAAATCTTAAGTTAAAAGTCTAAAATTAAGGCAGAAAATACATTAAAAATGAAGGTACAAAATAGTAAAAGCCTTTACAAAATTCTAGAAGGTCTTACAACTTTCCCTGATTTTTTTTTTATTCAGAAGAGCTAAGGTAGTGGAGCAGTTTTCCTTTACTATGCTCCAAATGCAGCAATGAAAATCTGAAGAGGCTGAGCACCACAGGAAGCCTGGTAATGTTTTACCTGCCAAGCTGTCCTAAAGTCTGTCAGCCTTTGTTTTGTTGCTTACAGAGGACAGACGCCCTCTTACCATATTTTGTACTATTGTATGATTCACTTAATTTACCTTTTCCACAATTTGAGAAGGTCCTTGCCACTTTGCAGAGAGAGTTTTCAGCTATGGGTACCAACATAAGAGCTTTATCTCCTGGCTTAAATTCTCTGAGGCGAGCATTTTTGTTCTGTTCTCTAGCTTGTGTGTTGTTTCCATATGTGCACCCACTATAGGCCAGCAGGTTCTTGGCCTGTCCTACAGGCCTGTAAAATTTCCTGTCACCTTTTTTAAAGGGGTGCTTTTTCCCCCCTGTAGTGTTTCTTTTGCTGTCTCGCAAGTCTTGTGATGCCTGTCGTATAGCGGTTTAAATCATGTGACAATATGTGAACAGTTGCACCCAGTCTTTCCAATTTACTTTTACTTTGATAACCTTTCTTAACATGACTTAGTTTTAAGTGATTAGCAAGCCCATCTGTCTGAGGGTGGTTATATAGCTGTCCTTAGCCGTTTCACTTTTTGACAAAGATCATGCATTACTTTAGACATGAATGGAGCGCCATGTCCTGCAAGAATTTCTCTGTGAATTCCTACTATAGAAAGAACAGTACCAGTTTTTTATGCTGTGAACTTTGCATTATATAGTTTTTGTGGCAGTCTCGAAGGAACTTCTTTTGCATAGTTATTGAGTAACTGAGTATACCATTTGCCTTTACTCTGTTTTTTACAAGTGGGCCTACAGTGTCTGTTACTGTTTTCTCATGGGTTGGTGCTGTTCTTGACATTGCAGACAAGTTGGACTAATGTTTGTCCTTTGTAATATCAAACAGGTAAAATCTAGCTAAACTTCTAACCACTGTGTTATCCCTACCCACTTCCTTGAAGGTCGGGCTGGCAACTCGGCACTGTAAAAATTCACTGCCAATCATTAGCAGACCGGAGTTCCGCTGTGGCGACCCCTAATCAGGAAAAGCCAAAAGGCAAAGAAGTAGTTCTACGTAATATGTTTTATTTTTTATTTTATTTTTTTTATCTGCTGGAGTACTCCCCATGCTTTACGGGCCAACATCTTCCAAGTGTCAAATACTTGGGTATTTCGTGGTCTGCACTTCAGATAATCATGTACTTGAAACTTCTTCTGATAAAATCAGTCTGTCAAGGACATTCCAGATCTAGATGGATGCTGACCTTCTCAACTCCTGATGGAAATATCTCATGCGATACTACTACTTTGGTTATCGCTCTCAGTTTCCAGATTTCCTAATCAATGAGTCAGAACAAGCACAGTCTATGTGAGATGTACTCCTCTTGCGCAAATGTCTCAGATTCCTCCTTAGCAACTTTTCTTTTTAATCCGCAGAAAAAAAAAAAAAAACAATTTGGGGCTGCTCACACTGCTTCACAAATGCTCCCAGCTTCTGCTTTTTTTCTGTGCAACTCTGTTGCACCTTTAGTCTTTCTTCTTAAAGAGATTGCTTTTGACAGATCAAAATTCTGTCTTACTGGATTTTGTTGAGGCCTCTTTACTCCAAAAGCAAGGAAGTAGATGTACTTCGCCATCTATTCCATAAACCACTGACACTTCAGCTGGCAACAAACAAACACCTTGAAAGAAAGTCTGGCTATAGTTTAGCAAAACAAAATGTGTATTTCTACAGCAGTTAACATCTGGGCAAATAAAGATTTTCCCAAACTTTAAACTGTCCTGTCAAACAAATCACTGATCTGTGGGATTGCTCAGGCTAGAGGCCACATGCTAAAACTTTCATCTATTTGGGAGAATGACAACTCTTCCCTCTCCCTTTCTTCTCTCAACAAGGAGCAACTTTCTGAAAGGAAAGGGAACAGAAAAGAAAAGTATGTGGTGCAAAGGCAACTTGAGTCATTAAACACTCAATCTTGTTAAAAATAAATACAAAACAAGGAATGCACATAATTATTCTCTTTTCAACTGTAGATAAGCATTATCTGGTTTTAGTGGACTAAGAATTGAGCAACGTTATTTTAATGCAGTAAAATATACCCACTCCATGTAATACCTTGCACAGCTGTTGTCTTTTACCGTTTCTTGTGAGCTATGATACTGCAGTCACAACCACTGAAAAGTATAAGGCCACAGTAAATCAGCTATCTTTTTACTGCACCCTGTAAATGTATTAACCATCACAACAGAAAAGCCATACTGCAAATGTATGACAAAACCTGAGAGTTTAAGTTGGGCCCAAAAAATATATATTTTCAGTACTGCATGTTATGTACTTTGCATCTTTTTGCCCAACTACTTTGCACTCAAGACAAACACCTAAAGGAAAAAGATTACTACAGTGAAACAACAATATGTCATCTTTAGATTCATCCCCCCCAACTAACCTTACCCGATTTTCCACATGGACAGAGTTTGAGAACAAATCCTCCTTTTATGTCTTAAGTTCATAGGTTCATACTAGGCTATCTGCCCTAGGGCATTTATAAGCCTAGCCAGAGTGTGTGTGGCTTTCACCACCCCTTAGGATGAGAATACTATATCCATTAGTTTGCTGTGCCTCTGTCCAGCAGTGACACAGAGATGATTCCCGGGGTAAACCTACGATCTCCCATCCACTCGCCAAGATTTCTCTTGAACAGAGTCAGTGAGGGGCTCTGCCTCACATGGACTGGGATTCTGTTCCATAGTGTAGGGAGTCTCTGGGTGATGAATCTGTCCATCCAGCACATCCTATTTATATCCGTGTTGAGGTTTAAGTCTCTTGCTCTCGTGGCTCAGGTGGATTTGGATTTTTTGAGGTGGAGCATGTCCATTAATTCCGGGTTGGACATGGCCTTGTATGTCAGGCACAGATCACCTCTGAGCAGACGGTATGCGACTGAATAGAGCTGGAGTTTCTTCAGTCGGGCAGCATATGACATATGTTTGAGCCCCTTTATCCTTTTGGTGAGGAACTTTTGGGGTCTTTCCAACTGCTGCAGGTGGCGGGTAAGGTACATTCCGAATGGGGCGTTGTACTCAATCATTGGTCTGATAAGTGAAGAGTACAGGGGTACAATGTCCTCTCCTGATCTGGATGTGAATCCCTTCATGATCAGGTGGGCAATGTAGAAGGTCTTCCTAACCACTTTGGCAATGTGAGTGTCAAAAGAGAGGTTACTGTCAACTTGGGTCCCCAGGTCCCTGATAACTTCTTCCGTGTGTAATGGATTACCACCTATGTGGTAATTAGGGGTTACCTTGTTTTTCCCAAAGGGTATGACTATACATTTTTTGGCATTTAGCTTAAGGCCATGGCTCTGGCACCAGTTATCCATTTCTATGAGACTTCTCTGGAGGATGTCTGTGTCTGATGGAGTGTCAATTATGGTGCCCAGTTTGCAGTCATCTGCAAATTTTGTCAGCCACAATCCCCCTATGTTTGCCTGCACTTCAGAAAAATAAATGCCGCACAAGAGGGGGCCCAGGACTGAGCCCTGTGGGACACCGCTCATGATCGGCTTACAGTCTGACATGGCACCAGCAACTCTAACCCTGTGGGTTCTGTCCTTGAGCCAGTTTGCAACCCATCTTGTGACATATAGGTTTACATCTAAGCTGGTGAGCTTTTCTATGATGCCCGAGTGGGGTATTGTGTCGAACGCTTTTGCTAGGTCAAGGTAGGCTGTGTGAACTGCCTTACCCTCATCAATGGCCTTGGTGACTGTTTTGAAAAAGTCGACCAAGTTCAAGAGGCAGGATCTGCCCTTGACAAAGCCAAATTGGGTAGGATCCAGTGTCTGTAGGTCCCCAATGTCTTAATTTATGAGTTCCATTATGATCCTCTCCACAGCCTTGCAGACAAGGCCCGTCAAGCTTATGGGGCGGTAATTTCCAGGGTCCGTATAAGCACCGCCTTTGTGGAGTGTGACCACAGTTGCCGTACGCCATTCTTTGGGTACGTATCCTGTAGTAAGGCTAAGATTAAACAGCAGCCTTATGTGTGGGTTTAGTTCCTCATTGAGTTCGTGTAGCACACAGCCGGGGACACCGTCCGGTCCCATTGATGCTGTGGTTTTTGCTTTAGAGAGAGCAGCTCTCACCTGGGCATCTGAGATGTTTGGGAGGCTAGACTCTGGTGGGATAGATATTTCTCCTTTTGGGGGGGGGGGGAGAAATTTGCACTGAACCTGTCTGCCAGTATGTTGGCAATGTCTGTGGGTTCAGTGATTTTTGTATCATTTTGGACTAATTCTGAGCATATCTGGGAGTTTCCACCCAGGTTTCTAACATAGCTAAAGAAGGCCTTATGATTGTCTTTTGTGTCTTTAGCGATTTTTCTCTCAAAGTTGGCCTTGGATGATTTTATGAGTGATCGTAGTTTTTTGCTAGTATTGATCAGAGATGCCTTCCCTTTTAGGGATTTTGCTCTGTCATGTAGTAGCTTTCTCCTCTTGTTGTAGAGTTTGTTTATGGCTGGGGTCCACCAGACCGGGCGCCTGCCTTTGGTGGAAAGGGACTTGGATTTTATTAGGGATTGTTTGATCCATACATTCCTGGAGGTGCTCGTAGAAGGCATTTGTAAGGGTTTCAGCAGCGTGGGTTGTGGTTTCCACTGGCTCGGGGGCCTTGAAGGATACCACTCCAGTCTTAAGAAGTGTGAAGTTTGCTTTTGAGAAGTTCTTCACTGTGGTCTTTTTTGCTGGGGTTGGGAGTGGGATGTGGATCTCCAGTGAGATTAATTTATGGTCTGATTTCACCAATGAGGGATATACTTCCAGTGTGGAGCATTTTGTCCCCATGTTTGTGATGATCAGGTCTAGTATATTTTCTCCTCTTGTGGGAATGGTGACTAGTTGTTCCATAGCATTTGAGTTTATGAACTCCAGGAACCTTTGGGCTAGGGTGTTGGGGCTTGAGTAATGTTCCCAGTCTATGTTTGGGTAATTGAAGTCACCCAATATGATGGTGTTTGGAGAGACATTCATACTCTCCAGTGTCTTCAGGAAGGCTGTGTGGGTTTCCTGAGTTTGAGAGGGTGGTCTGTAGCATGCTACAAACTGTAGGGCAGTTTTACCTATGGTTAATTGCACCTGGATGGTCTCCGATGTTTCGTGCGTTGCCACTAACCTGGAGGTGTGGGTATCCTTTATGAATATGGATACTCCCCCTCCTTTTGTGGTTCGGTCCGGATTTTGCGGCCGGAACGCATGATATGAGGTATACCCTGATAGTGCTGGGGTGCTCTCAGGAGCCTTGAACCAGGTTTCAGTCACAGCACAGACATCGATGTTCTCCATACTGAGGAGGGCTTCGAGGGCGGGCATCTTGAGGTTTAGACTTCTGGCATTGAGCAGTATTACCCTTAGTTTTTTTCCATTTTTGTTTTCTAGGGCGGTAGGTTTATCATTTGAGCCTTGCCTAAAAAAGGCACTATGGGGTGGCAAGAGCCTTTGCCAATATCCGGAAGCCCAGGGGTGACAGGTGCAAGCCGTCCCTTGCGAAGCAGCGTGGCTTGTCAAGCATGTCATCCCAGGCAGACAGACATTGGATCCCCTTAGAATGACACCAGTAATTAAGCCAATTATTAAAGCTGATCATTTTGTCTCTGTATTGTGGCATCATTCTTGGTGAGGGTAGGATACTGCTCAGGGTCAGGGTCATACCGGCCTGGGCTACATAATCTGAGAGCTCCTCTATGTCTCTTTTCATGTAGTCCAGGGAGGTATGTCTCGGGTCGTTCATACTGGCATGGACAATGACTGAGTCACACTTGTACTTGCTGTGGAGTGACCTGAGTGCTTGTGTTATGTGGCGGATTCTAGCGCCCGACAGGCAGCTTACTGTGATCTTTTCCTTGTTCAGTCTGGTGAGTGGGACGTCAGTGTGTCTGACTATGGAGTCACCTATAACAAGTGTGTCTGGCATTGTGTTTGGCCTTAAGGGCTGTGACTGTTTAGCACACTGACTTTGAGAACTATGTGTTGCATGTCTTATGTCTTGAGGTGGCAGTTGCTTGGGTGTCTGCTTTGGAGGCCTCTGTAGTTTTGGTAGATTTTTGATCAGTGCCTCCAGTATGTCTTTGTGTGTTTATGTGTTTGTTTTGCAGTTGTGATAGTTCTATGTGAAACTGGGTTTGTGGTGTGCGTGGTTTCCTTCTCCTCCTGTCTGGTCTTGCCAGTCCTGAGTTGAGAGAGCTCAGCCTCCAGTTTGGCTATATAGTTGCATCTCTCACATATATTTGTGTTTTGTGGGAGAAGGAGTGGGTTGTCTGTGTACATGAGGCAATTGTAACATTGCCTCAAGATGCCCAGATTCACCAGCTGAACAGGAGAGGATGCTAGCAACTGACCCTTCGACATGCTAGAAAAAGTGAAAAAGTTTGCTGTGTAACTGAGTCAGAAGGGACCTATAGGGAAATGGGTACTCAAGGGGATTCTAGGCTAATGTAGTACTTTGTTTAGTATATAAGTACTTTACCTACATAAAAATGCTTTAGGAGCAAGTGCTGAGCTATTGAGATAGAGAATAGACTGTTTAGATTGCAAGTAGAGAAGTTCTAAGGGAAAAATTGAAGAAGTGGTTTCCAGAGTTTACCACAAGCCAGTTTACTAACCCCCCCCCCTGCATTCTTTCTAGAAACTAAAATAAGGGAGAGAATCCTGCATACTCTGGATGTCTACAGGCAGCTCAGAAACTATTTGAAACAGGAAAAAAGCCTTCAGGGAAGACCATCAGATATTTATCTCCTGTGAAAGTAATAAAGTACAGCCACTGTGAAAGTAGGCAACTTCTTGATTGTTGTCTCTTGCAGTTTTCTTTTTTCAATTCTCAAAATAGCATGCCACTTCCATCCCCTTGTTTTATTCTAGAGGCATTGCCAGGGTGTGGATGTATATGCTCTTGTGTATATATAGTTGCATATGGTTTACAAGTGCATTTTCCTTTCCTAGCATTTTATCTTTTAGTGCTACAGCTTCCCTTCTTGAGACAAAAATGATCTGAAGCTTTTGTCAACCAAAAGTACAGTTTTGTACCTACCATAAATGAAGATGTCCGATAGGTATGCAACTGCAGTCCTGACATATGGGTTTGTCCTGCCTCAGGCAGCCCTTCGGTCGGCCGGATTCCAAAGTCTGGGTCCGGCGTCGGCTGATGTCGCCCTTTCCCCGACGTCAGAGCGCCTGGGGTATAAAAGCGTCAGCCGACGCCATCTTCTTCAGTGTTTCTTGCCCCAGATGCCAGGTGCCCTCTAAGGAAGGCTAAATTTTGAAAATAAAGAAAAAATTCCAGACAAGTACAACAACATAAAAACAAATACACCATAAAAGATTACCCCAGGTAGCTAAAATGAGGGGTAGAAACCCAAAAGAATACCACAGAGGGGTAGGTGGGAGGGAAAACCTGACTGCAGTTGCATACCTATCGGACATCTACATTTATGGTAGGTACAAAACTGTACTATGTCCTTCAAGGATGCAACTGCAGTCCTGACATATGGGTTGAATACCATAGCCAACCTGGGGGTGGTAGGCACTAAGACAAAGATGGTGTAGCTAAAATGCCCTGCAGGACTGCAGAAGCAAACCCTGCTCTGGATCTGGAATATAAAGGCAGGTTGTAATGTTTGGAAAATGTATGCACGGAGCTCCATGTAGCAGCTTCTAAACTGTCCTTTGTTGCCACCCCTCTTAAAAAGGCTGTGGAGGTGGCTGTAGCTCTGGTGGAATGTGGCCTGATGTCAGCTGGCACAGTTTTTCCATGAAAAGAGTAGCAGAATCGAATGCAATTTCCAATCTATTTAGAAACTGTCTGTTTGGAAATTGCTTTGCCCTGCAATCCAGCAGCGCAAGCTACAAAAAGCTGGTCAGATTTTCTGAAAGACTTTGTTCTGTCCAAGTAGTAGTGCAACTGTCTGTGTAAGTCCAAGGTGTGCAAAAGTCTCTCTCCTTTATTTTGAGGATTGGGAAAGAAGGTAGGCAGGTGAATAGCTTGATTCAGGGACATCCTGGATACCACCTTTGGCATGAATGACGGATTGGTTCTCAAAGAAACTGTCCTGATGAAAAATGAGAAATGGTTGTATTGCCATAAGGGCCTGTAGCTCAGAGACTTCTTGCTGAGGTTACTGCCAGAAGGAAAGCTATCTTCCAAGACAGAAATTGCAACTCTGAAGATGCTGCTGGTTCAAAGGGAGGAAGAGTTAATTTTTCCAGCACGAAGTTGAGGTCCCATGCAGGCACTGGTGGTTTCCTTGGAGGATTGATGTTCTTTATACCTCTTAGAAACTGTCTTAGCAATGGGTGAGAAAATACAGGCGGATCAGTGTTATATTTGGCAGATATTGCTGAAGCATGTATTTTTTTGGAAGAATATGAAAGGCCATTGTGGAGCATTTCAGCCAAATATTCTAGGATCTGTGGAATGCTCATCACTGATGGGTCTTGACCCTTTTTGCCATTCCAGATGAGAAATCTCTTCCATTTTGCTGAGTATGCTTTTCTAGTGGAAGGTCTGCGCGCCTCCAGGATGATATCTTTTACCCTTTTGGAAAGTGTATCCTGAGGAATAGTCATGGAATCTTCCAAGCTGTCAGCTTCAATGTTTTCAAGCTGGGGTGTAGTGTCCTGTAATTGTGCTGTGTCAGAAGAAGTGGCCATTGAGGAAGGAGCCACGGAATGTTGTGTGTCAAGCTCCGTAGCAGTGGGTACCAGTGTTGTCTTGGCCAGTCTGGAGCTATCAGTATGACTTTCGGTTGCTCTGTCTTGATCTTTAGTAACACCTTGGTCATCAAAGGAAGAGGTGGGAAGGCATATAGTGTTAGAGAGTTCCAACTGAAGGAGAGAGCGTCCACCTTCCATGCTCGAGGATGGTATGTCCTTGTGCAAAACTTTTTCAGATGGTGATTAAGGTGGGAGGCAAAAAGATCTATGTCCGGCCTTCCCCATGCTTGAGTTATTTGTAAGAAAATGTCTGGATGTAACATCCATTCATGTGGATCCATGATGTTTTTACTTAGTCTGTCCGCCAGAACATTGTCCTTCCCTGGTACAAACTGGGATTGTAGCTCTATTTTCAATTGTAGGGAAATATCCCAGAGATTCATTGCCAGTCTGCAAAGAGGGTAGGAATGGGTACCTCCTTGCTTGTTTATGTACCACATAACTGTGGTATTGTCTGTCTTTATTGGTAGATGGCCCTGATGCATGAACTTTTCGAAGGCCTTGATTGCATGCATCACTGCCAGCATTTCTTTTTGGTTGATGTGCAGGTGCTTTTCTTTTTGTGTCCATTGTCCTTGAATGCATCTGCCCTCCATGTGCGCCCCCCCCCCCCCCATCCATGGTCTGAGGCGTCTGTTACGGTTTGATTTGTATGAAGCTTGCTGAAAGGCAGACCTTTATCTGGCTTGCTTGAGCCCACCACAGAAATTAATTTTGAAGGCATGGAATGAGTGGGATCAATGCTTCCAGGCTGTGGCTGTGTTGAGACCATAGACTTTTTAGATACCATTGTAGTTTCCTCATATGCAGCCTTGCGTGTGGAATCAGAAGAATGCAAGATGCCATGAAACCCAGGGCCTGCAGGATTTTCCTTGCAGTCATCTGGGTATGTGTTGCCAATTTTCTGAAGTATTCTGGCAATTGTTTTTGTTTTTCTTTTGTCAGAAACGCTATCTGGGTGTTTGTGTCCAGTGTGGCACCCAGGAAAGGTATTTGTTGGGATGGTACGAGACTTGATTTCTGAATACTGACTGTGTATCCCAAAGCCTGCAGTAGGTGAATGACATAGTCCAAGTTTTTTAACAAGGCTTGTTGGCTGTCCGCTTGTATAAGGCAGTCGTCCAGGTAAGGGTATATTTGTATCCCCTGAAGTCTGCAATGTGCAATTACTGATGCCAGGCATTTCGTGAACACTCTGGGCGCAGTAGATAAGCCAAAGGGCAATGCTGAGAATTGATAATGCTCTGAGCCTGCAAGAAATCTGAGGTATCTTCTGCAACTTTGTCTGATTGGGACATGCAGGTATGCCTCCTTGAGGTCCAGAGTTACCAGCCAAGACCCCTTGCCCAGCATGGGAAGGAGTTGCTGTAAAGTCAGCATTTTGAATTTTGGCACAATAAGGTAAGTATTCAGTGCGGACAAGTCCAGAATGGGTCTCCATTGGTTTTCTTTTCTTGGAACAAGGAACAGTCTTGAATAAAATCCTTGGCCTTGTTCTGCAGAAGGAACCTTTTCTATTGCTCTTATTTGAATCAGGTTTGTTATTTGTTTGAGTGCCTCTGTCCTTTGATTTGGTGGCAGGTTTGGCCTGCCATGTCATGTTGGTAGTGTATGAAAATGGAATCTGTATCCTTTGTCTATTATGTCCAGTATCCATTTGTCCTTTGTAATATTGTGCCAATTTTGTGAGAATAAAAATAATTTTCCACCCAAAGGTGCTTCTAATTGAGCCCTGGATGGCGGAGTCAAAGTCAAGTCATTGAGATTGTCCCTGCGGAGCAGTGGAAGGTCCTGCCCCACCTCTTTGGTTCGGAGGCTGCCATTGACGTCCTCTGTAGGAGCCTCGAGTTTGCCCTCTACCTCTGCCACGTCTGTTTTTGCCTCTTTGAAATTTGTCTGTGTCTGGAAAGGACCAATGCTTAGAAGGCCAATTCCTGCTGAATCTTGGAGGCTGTACCTGGAGGAAATCTTTGACTATTTGCACTGATTTTGCCTTTTCCTCTATTTTCTTTAAAATCTCTTGTGCAGTAGCACCAAATAGCTTATGTTTCTCTAGTGGTGCGTCCAAAAGCTTAATTTTCACATTGTCTGGCAATGTTTGTTCCTTTAACCAAGCATGTCTGCGTATGACCGCACCTGTCATTGCTGCTCTACATGAAGCTTCCAATGCGTCATATCCACACTGAAGGAAATGGTTGATAACCTGCTGAGTATTATGAACCAATTCCTGTAACCCCTTTCTATCTAATGGTTCAGGGGAAGCCAATTTCTTTTGCAAGTCATCCAACATGTATTCCTGATACTGAATCATATGAAATTGACAATTTAATGCTCGCATAGAAAGGGTGGAAGATGTATATACTTTCTTGCCCCACCTTTCTAAAGCCCTAGAATCTCTTTCCGAAGGAAGTGGATTCTTAGCAGTAGTGGAGGAAACCCCTTTAGGCCCCTGAGAAATAGTTTCAGGGTCAGCAGTATGGCCCTTGTACAGAAATTGATGTGTGTCTGGGACCCTGTAGTACCTGTCTGGCTTGACAGGAGCAGGGGGGAGGGAGTCAGGGGAAACACTAGATTCTAAGTACACATCATCTAAAACATTTAAAACTGGAGGAATAGCTAAGGGTCTATGCTGAGGTAGCTTTAAAAATTCCCTTAACCTTTTCCTAGAATCTGAGTATTCTTGGCCTTGCCATCTGAAGTGTTCCCTCATGGAATGAAGCGTTTCCCCAAAGGAAACCTCATCAGGAGGAGAGGCAGAGGGAATAGATTCCTCCGCATCAGAATCCTCGTAGGCCGGGAAGGCCTCCTCCTGGTAGTCTGAATGTGCAGAATCACCTGAGGCCTCATCGGAGGACTGGGGATCTACCTGCTCAACCCTAGGCCTCTTGACAGAAGGCGGCCGAGAGCCTCTATCTGGATGTGGCTGAGAACCCCTAATTAAAGAAATAAGGTCCTCAGCTAAACTTAAAATTTGAGATCCAGAAGTGGGTCCCAGAGAAACAGATCTTGGAGGGAGAGACTTAGCCTGTTTGGCAGCCTTAGCACGTGTGTAGGCCTTAATGGACATAGACACTGGAGGCCTGGCAGCCCCACGTGCTGGAGTAGTCTTATCCACTGAAATGGTGTCAGAAATATCCTGGGCTACGGTCTCAGAGGGGAGAACAGAAACTGGCACCGAGCTGGCCTCCGGTACCGAAGTAACCGGTGGGACGGAGTCGTCGGTCTGTAGCGGTTGTGAAACCGGCTCAGAAGAGACCGACACTCTCACGGTAGGCCTAAGCATGGCGTCGGCCAAGACCGCGGGTGTCAGTCCTTATCCTTCCGTTTTTTAGGTAAATGTGCTGTCGGAAGCTCTGACGGCATGATATAACAGAAATCTGAAACTGGCACCGAGCTGGCCTCCGGTACCGAAGTAACCGGTGGGACGGAGTCGTCGGTCTGTAGCGGTTGTGAAACCGGCTCAGAAGAGACCGAGACACTCACGGTAGGCCTAAGCATGGCGTCGGCCAAGACCGCGGACTGCGGGTGTCAGTCCTTATCCTTCCGTTTTTTAGGTAAATGTGCTGTCGGAAGCTCCGACGGCATGATATAACAGAAATCTTCCCCAAAATAATCCTGTGCAAACTCTGACCGATGCCTAAGAGTGCGTTTATTGAAAGAAGCACAAGTTGTACAGGCCTCGACATTGTGTTCTGGGCCAAGGCAGGGTAAGCAGTAAGAGTGGAAATCCTTATGAGGTATTTGTTTCCCACAAGTTAAACAATTATTAACTTTTACAGTTTTATCTGACATCGGCTGAGGCAAGAAAAGGTCCCCAACGGGGTACTTAACTTTTTTGAAGACTTCAGTAGCTGAAAACACAGAAGCTGGCCGACCGGCACTTGCGAACTGCTTCTGCTTCGGACGCCGCGTGGCAAGAAAGACTGGAGAAGATGGCGTCGGCTGACGCTTTTATACCCCAGGCGCTCTGACGTCGGGGAAAGGGCGACATCAGCCGACGCCGGACCCAGACTTTGGATTCCGGCCGACCGAAGGGCTGCCTGAGGCAGGACAACCCATATGTTAGGAATGCAGTTGCATCCTTGAAGGACATCTGCTCTCTTTATGTGGCTCTGACTGAGCCCCTGGCAGTTACTGTGTGTGGAAGGTGCCCTGAAGCTTTGAAAGCTGTTCAGTGGTCATATCCTCAGCAAGATATAACCCAAATAGCTTTAGGCTGCTGTAACAGTGATCTACTGTTAAACATCTCATGTTAATGCACCTCAACTATGGCTAACTACAAAATGAAAAATATGTTAAGGTCAGGATTTGTTTTATCTGATGATATGACATGACATTCCAACAAATTTACAAAATTTAAATAAAATTGACAATTTGCCTCGGATTAGAAGTAATTAAAGCAGATAATTTTTACCATCTGCAAAAAAAAAAAAAAAAAAAATACAGAACGTATTTACATTCACTTCAAGATAAATAAAACTAACAGCTCATTACTAGAATTAAAACCCAGATGAACATTTGTCAACACATCAAAAAGGTTTCGAGCCTCTTTTTACCACTGTTGAGGAAACGAGAAAAAACTGCATTCAAATAAAAGCATTATCATAATTTTCAAAGTTTGATATTTTAGTTACAAGCAAGACATACTACTTAATGCTTGGCTACTTGCTAACTCTTGGAAGTGTGCTTGACTTTAAACTTTTACAAGCATGACTTAACACTGAATGACTTCACAGATACTTGTCTAGGATACAGAGCTAGAAGGAAACATTTACTGCATTTTTTTTTTACTTGCCTGTTATTAAGCAGTTTACAGAACCCACTTCAACAGAAAATATCACTGTGTAAGGCTGCTTAAAACAGATGTTCAAATAGCTCACTGTTGCAGTAGCCATAATATGGGATGTATCCTATAAAAAACACTATTTGTCCAGTGTACAGTTCTGTACACTTACTTTAAATGTAAATGTTCGAGTGCATTCACTGTTGAAGTCCCAACTTGTGGGATTTCCTGATGGGGAAGCTCTTGGTCAGTCTGACTACCAGAGAATTTTCTCCATCTCCTGAAGCCAGTTGACGTTTTGTCCAACATCATGGTATCCGAATATAAACAGAGTAGACCAGTGCCATGACCTCAAGTGTACACAACTGTACTATGTTCTTTGTGTTTCGCTGTTGTAGTCCTAACTTGTGGATGACTCCCAAAGCTGAACAGAGGGTGGATGGAAGGACTAAGGAGAGGAAAGGATGCCCTGCATGATGGCAATAGCAAACCCTGCTCTGGAATTAGAAAAGGAAAGAAAATGGTAATGTTTGGTGAAGGTATGCAAAGAGGACCAAGTAGCTGCTTTTGAAATGTCCTTAGTGGCCACCACTTTAAGAAAGGCAGAAGATGCAGCAGTAGCCCTAGTGGAATGTGTCTTCAAAGTCTGGAGGCTTCTTACCATGACAGCTTTAGCAAACTGAGATGCAATAGGAGGTCCATTTGTAGACTGTTTTGAAACTGGCAAAGGCCACAGAAAGTTGTCTGACTTCCTGGCCTTCTTGGTTCTGTCCACGTAGTAGTGCAGTTGCTTATGCACATCCAAAGTATGAATGATCCCTTCTTCCTGGTTTTGAAGGATAGGAAGGAATGCAGGAAAGTGTATGGTCTGATTTAAAGAAATCTTTTTTTCACCACCTTAGGTGTAAAGGAAGGATTGGTTCTATGAGATACTCTGTCTGGTTGCAAAATGATGAAAAGGTTCCATACACATAAGGGACTGAAGCTCTGATACCCTTCTAGCTGAAGTAACGGCTAGTAGGAAAGTTGTCTTCCAGGTAAGGAACTTTATATCTGTCGAAGCACCTGGCTCAAATGTTGGAAGGGTGATCTTGTCCAGAATGAAACTGAGGTCCCAGAGGGGAAAAAGTTTTCAGGGAGGCCCAATGAGGACAACCCCTCTAAGAAACTGTTTCATGAGAGGATGGGAAAAAGAGAGGAGGCTGAGAATACAGAAAGGCAGAAAAAACTGAAGCATGGATTTTAATAGAGGAGTAATAAGTATGACAGGATCAAAAGGATCTGAACGTGTCAAGGGCTTTCTTCCTTCTGTCTACACCACATAATGAATATTTTCCATTTGGGGGAGCAAGACTTCTACTGGTAGGTCTCCTGGCTTCTTTTAGAATGGTCAGAAAGCACAGTTGTGTACACTTACCATAAATGTAGATGTTCGAGTGTATTCACTGTTGCAGTCATCACACTTGGGCTATTCTGCCTGCAGGTAGCCATCAACTGGCCTGAATACCAGAGACTTAGTATTTCTGCGTCAGTTGCTGTCACTTCAGTACTGACATCAGGTCGTCAGGGGTATAAAAACAGGCAGCCAATGCCATTACATCAGTTTTTCTTCCCCAAATGTCAAGAGACCCCCACCAATAGGGAGCAAAATTATGGTGGGAAAAATATCACCAGTAAAAAGTAAATACAATAACCCAGTAAGGGGTGAGTAATAGACATAGAGAGGATAGAGAGAGAGAGAGAGACAAGAGGTCTGGAGAGTGGGAAAAGTACAGTTTTGTACCTACCATAAATGTAGATGTCCGATAGATATGCAACTGCAGTCCTTGCATATGGGTTGTCCTGCCTCAGGCAGCCCTCGGTCGGCCGGATTCCAAAGTCTGGGTCCGACGTCGGCTGATGTCGGCTCCTCCCCGACGTCAGAGCGGCTGGGGTAAAAAAGTATCAGCCGACGCCATCTTCCTCAGTGTTTCTTGCCCCAGATGCCAGGTGCCCTCCAAGGAAGGCTAAAATTAGAACTGGATAAAAAATTCCAGACATACACAATAGCAATAAACAGATACACCATAACAGATATCCCCAGCTAAGTATAAAAGGAGGAAAGTGGACCCAATGCACAGAGGGGAAGGAGGGAGGGAAAACCTGACTGGAGTTGCATATCTATCGGACATCTACATTTATGGTAGGTACAAAACTGTACTATGTCCTTCAAGAATGCAACTGCAATCCTTACATATGGGTTGAATACCATAGCCTAGCTGGGGGTGGTAGGCTCTAAGATAAGGATGGTGTAGCTAAAATGCCCTGCAGGACTGCCGAAGCAAAGCCTGCTCGGGATCTGGAATATAAAGGGAGGTTGTAGTGCTTGGAAAATGTATGCACGGATCTCCATGTAGCAGCTTCTAGAATGTCCTTTGTAGCCACCCCTCTTAGGAAGGCTGTGGAGGTGGCTGTAGCTCTGGTGGAGTGTGGTCTGACATTGGCTGGCACACCCTTTCCATGGTAGGAATAACAAAATCTGATGCAATGTCCAATCCATTTTGAAATTGTTTGCTTGGAAATTGCTTTTCCTTCTACTCCAGGAGCGTAAGCTACAAATAGTTGATCAGACTTTCTGTTGGCCTTTGTTCTGTCCAAGTAGTAGCGCAGTTGTCTGTGAATGTCCAAAGTGAGCAGCAGCTTTTCCCCTTTATTTTGAGGATTGGGGAAGAAAGTAGGCAGGTGAATTACTTGATTTAGAGACACCCTGCATATCACTTTTGGCATAAAAGAAGGATTGGTTCTTAAAGAAACCCTGTCCTGATGAAAAATGAGGAATGGAGGTACTGCCATGAGGGCCTGTATCTCCGAAACTCTCCTTGCTGAGGTTATTGCCAACAGGAAAACTGTTTTCCAGGAAAGAAATTGCAATTCTGCAGATGCTGCTGGCTCAAAGGGAGGAAGAGTTAATTTTTCCAACACAAAATTGAGGTCCCATGCAGGCACTGGTGGTTTTCTGGGAGGTTTGATATTCTTTACCCCTCTTAGAAATTGTCTTAGCAAAGGATGTGAGAACACAGGAGGATCAGTGTTGTATCTTGCTGAAATTGCTGAAGCGTGTATTTTTATGGAAGAATAGGAAAGTCCATTATGCAGCATGTCTGCCAAGTATTCCAATATCTGTGGAATGTTCATTACTGATGCATCCTGTCCCTTGTTGGTATTCCAGATGCTGAATCTCTTCCATTTGGCCGAATAAGCTTTTCTGGTGGAAGGTCTGCATGCTTCTAATAATATCTGTTGAACTTCCTTGGAGAAAGAGATATGTGGAGAAATCATGGGACTCTCCAAGCTGTCAGCCGCAGAGTCTGCAGGTTTGGTTGAACCGTCCTGTAATTGTGCTGAGTCAAGAGTGGAGACCATAGAGGCAGGGTCCACGGTTTGGTGCAAGTTATGCTCCTTAGTAGTGGATACCAGTGCTGTCTTGGCCAATCTGGAGCTATTAATATGCCTTTCGGTTGCTCTGCTTTGATCTTCAGTAACACCTTGGTGATCAATGGTAGAGGTGGGAATGCATAGATTGTTAGAGAGTTCCAGCTGAATGAGAGAGCATCTATTTTCCAGGCTTGTGGATGATGTGACCTCGTGCAGAACTTTTTCAGATGATGATTGAGGTGGGAGGCAAAGAGGTCTACGTCCGGCCTCCCCCATGCAGAAGTTATTTGTGCAAAAATGTCTGGATGCAACATCCATTCGTGTGGATCCAGGATGTTTCTGCTTAAACTGTCCGCTAGAACATTGTCCCTGCCCGGAACAAACTGGGATTGTAGCTGTATGTTCAGTTTCAGGGATTTTTCCCAAAGAGTCATTGTTAGTCTGCAAAGGGGGTAAGAATGAGTACCTCCCTGCTTGTTTATGTACCACATAACAGTGGTGTTGTCTGTCCTTATTAGTAGATGACCTTGCTGAAGATATTCTCTGAAGGCCTCGATTGCATGCATTACTGCCAACATCTCTTTTTGATTGATGTGCAGATGTACTTCCTGGGGAGTCCATTGCCCTTGAATACATCTGCCCTCCATGTGCGCCCCCCCATCCATGGTCTGAGGCGTCTGTTGTAACGGTTTGGCTTGTTTGAGGCTTGTTGAAAGGCATACCTTTGTTTAACTGGCTTGCTTGGGCCCACCAAAAGAATTCCCTTTGTAGACATGGGATGAGTGGGATAATTGCTTCTAAGTTGTGGCTGTGTTGAGACCATAAACTTTTTAGGTACCATTGTAGTTTTCTCATGTGTAGCCTTGCCAATGGAATCAGTAGAATGCAAGATGCCATGAAACCCAGGGCCTGCAGGATTTTCCTTGCAGTCATCTGGGTGAGCTTTGCTAGGCTTTTGAAGTAATGTGGTAGTTGTTCTTGTTCTCTTCTGTGAGGTAAGCCATTTGAGATTCTGTGTCTAGTTTGGCTCCTAGAAAAGTTATTTGTTGGGATGGCAGTAGTCTTGATTTTTGTAAGCTGACTGTGTATCCCAAAGCCTGTAATAAGTGAATGACATAATTCAAGTTTTTTGTCAAGGCTTGTTTGCTGTCCGCTTGAATAAGGCAGTCGTCCAGGTAAGGGTATATTTGTATCCCCTGGAGCCTGCAATGTACAATTACTGATGCCAGGCATTTCGTGAATACTCAGGGCGCAGTAGATAAGCCAAAGGGCAATGCTGAGAATTCATAATGCTCTGACCCTGCAAGAAATCTTCTGCAACTGTGTCTGATTGGGACATGCAGGTATGCCTCCTTGAGGTCCAGAGTAACCAGCCAAGACCCCTTGCCCAGCATGGGAAGGAGTTGCTGTAGCGTCAGCATTTTGAATTTTGGTACAATGAGAAAGGTGTTTAGAGCGGACAAGTCCAGTATAGGTCTCCATTGCTTTTCTTTTCTTGGAACAAGGAACAGTCTTGAGTAAAATCCCTGGCCTTGTTCCTGAGGAGGAACCTTTTCTATTGCTTTGATTTGTTTCAGCTTTGAAATTTGTTCGAATGCCTCTGCCCTTTGATTTTGTGGAAGGTTTGGCATGCCTTGTCTTGTTGGTAACATATGGAAGTGGAACCTGTAGCCTTGGTCTATTTTCTCCAGAATCCATTTGTCCTTTGTTAAAATGTGCCAGTTTTTTGAAAATAAGGATAATTTTCCGCCTAAAGGTGCTTCTCTTTGAGCCTTGGTCGGCGGTGTCAAAGGCAAGTCATTGTGATTGTCCCTGTGGGGCAGGGGAAGTCCCCACGCCACCTCTCTGATTAGTCAGTTGCCATTGGCGTCCCCTGTAGGAGCCTTTGTATTGCCCTCTTCCTCAAGCACGCCTGTTTTTTCCCCTTTGAAATTTGTCAGTGTCCGGAAAGGACCAATTCTTAGAAGGCCAATTCCTGCTGAACCTAGGAGGCTGAACCTGGAGGAAATCCTTGACTGTTTGCACTGATTTAGCCTTTTCCTCAATTGACAAACACATCCTGAGCATTAGTACTAAATAGCTTGTGCTTTTCCAGAGGTGCATCTAGAAGCTTTGCTTTAACATGATCTGGTAATGGCTGTTCTTTTAACCATGCATGTCTACGTATGACGGCCCCTGTCATAGCTGCCCTACATGAAGCTTCCAATGCATCATATCCACACTGAAGAAAATGGTTGCTAATCTGCTGTGTGTTGTGAACCACATCCTGCAAGGCCTTCCTATCTAAAGGCTCAGGAGAGGCTAACTTTTTCTGCAAATCATCCATCAAGAAATCCTGATACTGAAACATATGAAAAAGACAATTGAGGGCTCTCATAGCCAGAGTGGTTGAGGTATAAACTTTTTTGCCCCACCTCTCCAGGGACCTAGATTCCCTGTCTGAGGGCAAGGGATTCTTGGCCGTGGATGTAGTCACCCCTTTTGGCCCCTGGGAAATTGTTTCTAGATCAACAGCATGGGCCTTAAAGAAATGTTTATGAGTTTCAGGAACCCTGTAGTATCTGTCCGGCTTGACAGGAGCAGGAGGGAGAGAATCAGGAGAAGCACTCGAATCTGAGTACACATCATCCAGTACATCTAACTCTGGAGGGATAGCTAAAGGCCTGTGTTGTGGTAGCTTAAGGAAGGTACAAAGCCGTTTCCTGGAATCGGAGTATTCCTGGCCTTGCCACTGAAAGTGCTCCCTCATGGAGTGAAGAACTTCCCCAAAAGAAATATCCTCAGGAGGGGAGGCAGAGGAGATAGAATCCTCCACATAAGAATCCTCGTAGGCCTGGAAGGACTCTTCCTGGGTAACTGAGTGATCAGAGTCACCAGAGGCTTCATCTGAAGCAAGGGTGTCAGTATGCTCAACCCCGGGCCTTTTGTCAGAAGGTGGCGGAGATCCTCTTTCAGGATGGGCCTGGGAGCCTCTGATTAAGGAAATTAAATCTGCAGCTAAAGACATGATTTGTTTATCAGTAGTGGGCTGAGGCAGAGCTTTAGGAGGGTGAGACCTAGCCAGGCTAGCAGCCTTAGTACGTCTAGCTGCCCCACGTGCTGGAGTAGCCTTGTCCACAGGTATGGTCTCCGGTAGATCTTGGGCTTCAGAATCTGGAGGAAAATCAACCACCGGCACCGGCGCAGGCTCCGGGGCCGGAGTGATCGGTAAAGCGGTGTCGTCGGTCCGGAGCGGTGGAACAACCGCCTCAGAAGAGACCGATGCACTCGCGGTAATTTTTGGCATGGAGTCGGTGGAAGTCGCGGGCCGAGGATGTCGGTCCCGGTCCTTCCGTTTTTTTTGGAAATATGAGTTGTCGGTTGTTCCGACGGCATGGTATAGGAGAATTTGTCACCAAAAAAGTCTTCAGCAAACTCTGCCCGGCGCCTGAGTGTGCGCTTATTGAAGCAAGCACAGGCGGCACAGGCCGAGACGTCGTGGTCTGGGCCAAGGCAGGGGAGGCAGTAAGAATGGAAATCCTTATGAGGTACTTGTTTACCACAAGACAAACAGTTATTAACTTCTTCAGTTTTTTTCTGACATCGGCTGAGGCAAGAAAAAGATCCCCAACGGGGTACTTAGCTTTTTTGATGACTTCGGATACGAAAAACACAGGAGCTGACCGACCGGCACTTGCGAACTGCTTCTGCTTCGGGCACCGCGTGGCAAGAAAGACTGAGGAAGATGGCGTCGGCTGATACTTTTATACCCCAGCCGCTCTGACGTCGGGGAGGAGGCGGCATCAGCCGACGTCGGACCCAGACTTTGGAATCCGGCCGACCGAGGGCTGCCTGAGGCAGGACAACCCATATGTAAGGACTGCAGTTGCATTCTTGAAGGACATCCAGGAGTGCAACAGTGAATACACTTAAACATCTACATTTATGGTAAGTGTACACAACTGTACTATGTTCTTCGTGTTTCACTGTTGCAGTCATCACACTTGAGTTGATTCCCAAAGCTGAAGAAAGGGTGGAGACAGTCAAGAAGAGTTGGGGCTGGCTAGTATGCCCTGCAGGACTGCTGTTGCAAAACTCACCCTGGATTTGGAAAAGATAGGTAGGTGATAATACTTGGTGAAGGTGTGTGCACAGAACTCCAGGTAGCAGCTTCCAGAATGTCCCTGATAGTGACTCCCCTGAGGAATGCTGTAGAGGTAGAAGTTGCCCTAGTGGAATGCGTTCTGACCACCTGAGGGGTTGGTTTCTCATGGTGTTTGTAGCAGAAATGGATACAGTGTGCTATCCATTTGGAAATTGTTTTGAAATGGCCTTGCCCTCTGCCCCTGGTGAAAAACTGACTAGTAACTGGTCAGATTTCCTTAAGACTTTAGTCCTATCCAGGTAGAACCTGAGCTGCCTGTGCACATCCAAGGAGTGCAGGATCCTTTCCCCTTTATTTTGAGGATTAGGGAAGAAGGTTAGCAAATGGATGGATTGGGTGAGAGCCACACTGGACACCATTTTAGGCATAAAGGAAGGGTTAGTCCGGAGGGGAAACCCTGTCAGCATGAAAAATAATGAAGGGTTCCACATCCATAAGTGCTTGTAGCGCAGATACTCTTCTAGCTGAAGTGATGGCCAGAAGCAAGGCTGTTTTCCAAGAGAGGAATATTAACTCTGCTGATGTAGGCACAAAGGGGGGTAAGCATGAGCTTTTCCAGTACAAAGTTAAGGTCCCAAGCAGGGGTGGGTGCTCTCCTTGGTGGCCTTTGTTTGCCCCTCTCAGGAACTGCTTGATGAAAGGGTGAGAGACGAGTGGTGGCTCAGTGTTGTAATGAGCCGAGATGGCAGAGGTATGGATCTTAATGGAGGAGAAGGATAGGCCTCTGTGGGGTAGATCTGGAGTAGATCTGCTAGGTAATCCAGGATTACAGGTGAGGAGGCAGTGCTGTGTCCTCTCCTTTAGACTGAATCCAGGAACAATACTTTTTCCACTTATCAGCATAGGATTTCCTTGTAATGGGTCTTCTTGGCTTCAAGAATGACATCCAGCACCTGCTTGCTGAGGCTGGTCACTGGGGGAGAGTTGAAGGAATAAGCCAGGCTGCAAGATTCAGGGTTTGCAGTTGCGGATACAGGATCTGTCCCTCCTGCTGGGTGAGGAGAGTTGGGATCTGGGGTAGCTGCCAGCGTGGCACTGGTGACAAGCTGCACAGTAGTGTGTACCAGTGCTGGCATGGCCAGTCCAGAGCAATCAGGATTGCCCTTGGTTTGTCCTGTCTTATCTTGAGTAATATTCTTGTGAGAAGAGGCAGAGGGGGAAATGCATAGATTGATAGGTTTACCCACTGGAAGGATAGGGCATCCACTTTCCAGGCCCTGCTATGAGGTGTCCTGGTGCAGAATTTGCTGAGCTGGTGATTGTCGGGGGAGGCAAAAAGGTCCACCTCTGGGGTCCCCCATTTCAGGGTTAATAGGCTGAAGATGCTGGGGTCTAATTGCCACTCGTGTGGGTCTAGTAGATATCTGCTTAAGTCGTCTGTCAGAGTTCTGTTTGTCTGGCAGGAATTGAGCTGGAAGACAAATCTGCATGTCCAAAGCCGTGCTCCACAGGGCCATGGCTAGCCTGCAAAGTGGGCTCCCCCCTGCTTGTTGATGTACCACATAGCTGTGGTGCTGTCTGTTTATATTAGCAGGGGTCCTGGTGAGATTTGGGATTTGAAAGCTGTCAGAGCGTGCTGAACAGCTAGCATCTCTTTTTGGTTGATGTACAGATGAATTCGACTTGGGCTCCAGAGGCCCTGAATGCACTTGTTGTCCAGATGTGCCCCCAGGCATAGTCTGATGCATCTGTGGTTAGGGTCTGGGCGGCGTGGGGTTGAGTAAAGGGAAGTCCCTTGTTGTGGCTGCATGCTGCTGCCCACCAAAGAAACTCTGTCTTAGACAAGGCATGATGGTTTCCAGATCCTGAAAATGTTGGCACTAAAGACTTTTCAAGTACCACTGAAGTTTCCTCATTTGCCGTCTGGCATATGGAATCAGTAGAATGCAAGAAGCCATGAACCCTAGGGCCAGCGGATAGCTGGGTTCTGGTGGCCATTTGAGTGAAGTAGCCTGTCAGATAGGCTTGTTTTTCTGGAGTAAGGAATGCCATCTGGGATGCTGTATCTAAGCTTGCTCCCAGGAATACAATCTTTTGACTGGGGACTAGTTTTGATTTCTTTTCGTCGATTGTGTACTCCAGGGAGGTTAGAAGGTTCTTTACAAATATCAGGTGCTGCAACAGCTTTTCCTGACTGTCTGCCTGAATCAGGCAATCGTCCAAGTAAGGGTAAATTTGAACCTTTCTCTGTCTGTAACAGTTACGTTTAGAATATGCTAATGTTAGAAAGAGTTTTAAGAATTACAGTTTAAATAGAAGCAAATGGAAAGCTTTACAGAGTATGAGGGAACAGAGTGATAAATATGTCTTCACTCAATCAAAGGGGGCAAGTGTGTGACTTTTTCGAAAGCACAATATGTATCAATAGCTGACAATTTACTTGTGGATGTCACAGTATATGAAAAATTGGTAAGAAACCTTGTGAAGGAATACAATGGGAGGCTATAAGAGCTCCTAGAAAGGGGCGAAAGATATGGATTTCTTTTCAGCTGCTGACATTAATAAACTACATGTAAAGAATCCTAGGGATGCCACATTCTTCATAATCCCAAAACTACACAAGTTCATGGAAAATCCCCCGGGGAGACCGACAGTTTCGGGAAAAGGATCATACCTACAAAATGTAGGTATTTCCTTGGACCATCAACTGAAGGGTCACATTTATCCAAGGTAATTTCACATATTAAAAATACTAAGGAATTATGTGATTTAGTTGGTGGCAAATGTTGAGGATGAAACTTTTATTGGGTCTGTGTAGATGTGAAGGCATTATATACAAGTATAAGGAATATTTGGGGTTTGGAGGCTGTGACGTCTATGTTGGGTGAAGGCCCATGGACAAATTATTTAGTACAGCTCTTAGAATTCTCCCTCATACATAACTGTTTTAGTGGACAGTATTATTTGCAAAAAGGAAGGAACAGTGATGAGGGCATCGTATGCCCCTGCGTATGCCATATTATTTATGAATTTTTTTTGAGAATAGGCATATGTATAATACAGATTTTTTTATCCACCATGTCATCACTTACAAAAGATTTATCGATGACTTGTTTTTTTTATTTGTAAGGGGGATCCAATGGAATTTAAAAGATTTATGGAACATTTAAGTAAGAATCCATTGGGTCTAGAGTTTACTTTTGAAGTTAGCAAGGTTAGCATACATTTTTTGGATGTGGAATTTTTTGTGGCAGATGACAGGATTCCTTACAAGCCCTTTATTAAGAAGACAGCTGCGAATAATTTCTCGTCGGCTAAAAGCATTCCATATGGGGAATTTAAACGTATTTATAACAACACTTATAATAAATCAAGTATTCCTGAGGAATTCATGAAAGTCAGACAAAAATTATTCAACAAGGGGTATACGATAGCATGTTTGGAGAAGGCAAAGATAGGGTTTTGGGCACAAGTGGTGTAAGGGAAGCAGGCAATAGAAGAAGGTATGTAGGAGAATTTGAAAAAAGTGATGAAGAGGGTAGGTTATTTTTTGTTTCGAGATTCTTTATCCTATCTGTGACACTTAAAAAATGTGTGGAAAGATTTTGGCTTATTGTTTGCAAGGATGATAACATTGGGCATTTATTTCTAGAAAGAGTAACTTTTAGTTATGTACTTACCATAACTTCAGATGTATGGGATCCATCTCGCCTACATTCATAACTGATGGGTTCGGAGCCGATCCGTCGGCTCTGACTCGGCCACTATATGCTAGAACGAAGTCTCTCATTGGCTGGGCTTCCCCTTATCCCAGAATGCACTACGCCTGCTTCCCCAGATCTTGTTTGTTCGCTTTCATACATTCATACAGGTACAGAAAACACATACCAATAACTGTAACCAACTAGAGACCTTCCAGAGGAGAGCTCAGCAAGAGCAATATTTCCTCCAAATCCAAAAGGTAGGGGAAAGGAGGGTGGGTATGTATGAATGTAGGCGAGATGGATCCCATACATCCGAAGTTATGGTAAGTACATAACTAAAAGATGTAATGGGATCCTATCTCGCCTACATTCATAACTGATGGGACAGCGTCCCTAGCGCCTAAATCCCAGGTGGCTCATTGGAACACACTCCTGAGAACTGCGGAACCAAATGAAGCTCTGCCTCGGGAAGCCACATCAACCTTGTAATGAGAAATGAAGGTATGCGGAGAAGACCAAGTAGCAGCCGCACAAATATCATCTATTGAAACTTTGGAGTGAAAGGCTACAGAGGTGGCCATAGCCCTGGTAGAATGAGCTTTAAGTGGGAAAGGTAACTCTCTGCCTGACTGGGAATAAATGAAAGAGATGCAATCCTTAATCCATTTGGCAATGGTGGTTTTGGCAACTGGTAGACCTAACCTATTCTCCGCAAAGGACACAAACAGTTGGTTAGATTTTCGTGTCTGACTGGTCCTATCCAAGTAAAAACGCAGTTGCCTGTGAACATCCAACTGGTGGAAGGTATATTCTGCTCTATTAGAAAAATTTGGAAAGAAAACAGGGAGCTCCAATGATTGCTGAATGGACAAAGGGGATGCTACCTTAGGCAAAAAAGATGGATTCAATCTGAAGGAAACTCTGTCTTTATGAAAAATCAAATAAGGAGGAGTAGAACAGAGAGCCTGAAGCTCTGAAACTCGCTTAGCAGAAGTTATTGCCACTAGAAAGGCGGTTTTCCACGACAGAAATTTTATATCACAAGTGGCTGCCGGTTCAAAGGGACGGGCAGTTAAGGAGGCCAAAATTAGAAGTTATGTACTTACCATAACGTTCTGAGTAGGTGAATTAATTTGTCTGCAACCTGTGGGTATGGATCCGATATCGGATCCGAACCGGCATGGTTTATGCAGCTATGGATCCGAGCTCCTAGCTCCTCCCCTCACCCATAATGCCCTGCTCTCCCTACATGACCTCAGATTGAGTTTTCCCTGTATCAAATACCCTAATCAAAGGGTAACACATTCTATGCAGGAAACTGACAAGGCCAGGGGGATAGGAGGGCGGGATGGTTGCAGACAAATGAATTCACCTACTCAGATAGAACGTTATGGTAAGTACATAACTTCTAAATCTGAAGTAGGAGATTCATTTGTCAGCAACCTGTGGGACACAGTCCCCAGCTACCTGAATCTTGGGCGGCCGTCATGGAAGAATATTCCAGAGCACTGCGGAGCCAAATGATGCTCTACCTCTAGATGTGATATCCAGCTTGTAATGAAAAATAAATGTATGACATGAAGCCCAAGTGGCTGCTGAACAAATGTCATCCAGAGGAATCCTAGCCTTAAAGGCTGCTGAGGTAGAAACAGACCGGGTTGAATGAGCATGGACTCCGTCCGGTGCGAACCTCCCGGAAGCTTGGTAAGCTAAAAGAATACACTGGGAAATCCAGCGTGACAAGGAAACTTTGGAGATTGGTTTACCCAGATTGAATTTGGCAAAGGAAATGAACAATTGGTCGGATTGCCTGTGACCAGCTGTCCTGTTAAGGTAAAAACGAAGCTGCCTGTGAACATCCAATGAATGCAGCTTGTATTCGCCTTTGTTCTGAAATTTAGGAAAGAAAACGGGGAGGTTGATGGACTGATTAATGTTTGCTTCCGAAGCTACCTTAGGAAGAAAGGAGGGATTGATCCTGAGGTACACACGGTCTGGATGGAAGATCAAGTAAGGCGGCTTCATGGACAGGGCTTGAAGTTGCGAAACTCTTTTGGCTGAAGTAATGGCTACTAAAAATGCAGTCTTAAGAGATAAGAATTTTACATCTACTGTGGCCGCAGGCTCGAAGGGGGGAGCGGTCAAGGCCTGAAGAACCAAGGAAAGATCCCATGGTGGAACCGCCTGCTTGACAGGAGGTCTAAGCAGAAAGGTGCCTTTTAGGAAGATTTTACATAACTTGGCAGACATAAGAGGCCCAGAGTCATGACCAACATGATAATGAGAAATGGCTGCTAGCTGAACTTTGACCGTGGAACTACTGGCGCCATCATTAAAAAGAGTGGTAAGGAAGTCTAGAACCATGGGAAGAGGAACCGTGAAGGAATCTAGACCTTGCCGCTCCGCCCAAATGGAGAATCGCTTCCATTTACTGCGGTAAGTTTTTCTGGTAGAGAGTTTATGCGCCGCTACCAGAATGGCCTTAACGGGAGATGAAATACCGGGAGTCCTGATTAGGAGTGGAACTGGAGCAACCAAGCAGTCAGCTTCAGGTTGTCCCGGTTTGGAGATGGTAGGTTCGATGGGTGTGCTGTCAGATCCGGAATGGGATCTAGAATCCAAGGTGGATTCACTGAGTGAGACCTTAGGTAAGGGAACCAGATCTGCCGTGGCCAGAATGGGGCTATGAGGATCATTCTGCACTCCAACCGAGCGGCTTTCTGAAGAACCTGGAGCATCAGAGGCAGAGGGGGGGTATGCGTAAAGAAGACGGGGAGGCCAAGCATGCATCAGAGCGTCTCTCGGGGAATCCCCTGGAGGAGGGATTAGAGCGAAAAAACTGTCGCACTTGGTGTTTAAGGGAGAAGCAAAGAGATTGCAACAAGGAGTTCCCCACCGTGCGAAGATACGTTTCACTACTTGAGCATTGAGAGACCACTCGCATGGGGAGAAAATGGTGCAACTGAGCTTGTCCGCAAGGATGTTGGACCGACCCTGAATATGCGTTGCGATGAGAAAGCGGTTGGTGGAGATCGCCCATTCCCACACTCTCATGGCTTCCCGACATAAAGGGTAAGACCTGGTTCCCCCCTGTTTGTTGACGTACCAGACCACCGACATGTTGTCTGACTGAATCGCAATTGTTCCCCGGGGAAGAAAGGCTTGAAGTGCTTGCAACGCCAAGAGCACGGCCCTCATCTCCAGAACACTGATATGCAGGGAGGTCTCTGAGTCGTTCCACGTGCCTTGGACCGTCCGTCCATAAATGCCCCCACCCGAGGCGAGATGCGTCCGTGGTCACTGTGGCAAGAGGGGGAGATGCACAAAAGGGGCGGCCTAGCTGGAGATCCTCGGAAAGGAGCCACCACAAGAGAGACCGCTTGCAAGCCTTGCTGATTGCAATGGGGTGATGCAGAGGGAGAGAAAGATAAGACCATTGTACTTGAAGCGTCCACTGAAGTACCCGCATGTTCAAGCGGGCGAATGGGAGAAGAGAAATCGCTGCCGCCATGGACCCTAGTGCCCTCAGGACCAATTCCGCCGGAACTGAGCTGGAGTGGAGGATGGCCCGCACCTGGAGTCGTAGATTCCGAATTCTGTCGGTTGTGAGGAAGGCTCTTATCTTCCTCGTGTCTAACCTGGCACCTATGAATTCTATCAACTGAGTAGGGGCCAGGTTGGACTTTCTTACGTTTATCGTGATGCCTAGCCAGGGAGCTAGCTGAAGAAAGGAGTCTCTTGTCAAGGATAGTAGATGCCTTGTTGGGGCGGTGAGAAGCCAGTCGTCCATGTACGGAAAGACCTGCACCCCCTGAATCCTCAGGTGGGCCGCAACCACTGCTAAATACCTTGGTGAACACCCTGGGGGCTGTGGTGAGACCAAAGGGAAGGAACCTGAACTGGTAGTGACTGGCTCCCAGCCGGAAGCGAAGAAACCTCCTGGACCGTCTGTCCATTAGTAAGTGGTAGTACGCATCCTTGAGGTCTACAGAACACATCCAGTGATTCTCTCCCAGAAGGGGGAGGATAGATTGTAAAGTGACCATCCGGAACTTCTCCTTGGGAACTGCCAGGTTTAATAGGTACAGATCTAAAATGGGTCTTAGGTCCCCCGTCTTTTTTGGCACTAAAAAGAACCTGGAGTAGAACCCTGATCCGATCTGGTCTGGGGGGAACGGGCTGGATGGCTCTTTTCCTCAGCAGATAGCCAATTTCTGCTGAAGCAGCCTCCCACTGATCGGGTGGAACGTCGGGGAGGGATTTTGGTTTTGGGACGTGAAGAAAAGGGATTTTGTATCCTCTGGATATAATACGGAGGACACAGCGGTCTGATGTTATGGACTCCCTTGCCGCTAGGTGCTCCGAAAAACGTCCCCCGACTGCCTCCAGAGTGGAGCAGTCAGGCAACCCCTCAGGGTTGCTGCGCGGGTTGCTCAGAGAAAGGTTCTCTGGACCCGAAATTCCTGGGAGCCCCTCTGCCCCTGGGGCGGCGTCCGCCCTGTCCTCCTCTGCCACCGAAGGACTGGTTGTCCGGAGCAGGTTGGGATTGCTGCGACTTCTGGAACCACATCTTCTTCTGGCCCTTTTGGTTCCTAGAGTAGGACCTCTGGGGCACAGAGAAGCGGACTCCGACGGCAGACAGCGTCTTCCCGTCCTTCTCGCTCTGGACTAAGGTGTCGCAAAACGTCTTGCCAAAAAGGGCAGAACCATCAAAGGGGGCGTTCGTGAAAGACGCCTTGAAGGGCTCCATGAAATCGCAATGGCAGAGCCAGGCCTGGCGTCTCGTGACTAGGCCTACTCCTGCAGCTCTAGCGGCTCCCTCAGTAGCATGGGAAAGCACAGAGGTATTTGTCACGGACCGAAGAGTGGCCATACGGGTGGAGTGCAAAGGTTTGTCCTCCTCCGACATGGACTCTGGGGGGGGGGATGCAGCGTATTCTTTGATAAGATCGCGCTGCATCCTAATAACATGTGCCAGATAGTTGAGCGCCCTCACTGAGAAGATCGCTGAACTAAACATTCGCTTCCCCAAGCGGTCCATCATCCGAGACTCCTTGCTCGGAGGATGGACTGAGGGACCCTCCTGGGCGAATTCCCTCTTGGTGGCTGCTGCCGTCAACATGGCATCTACCGGAGGTCCCTTACTCCAGTGGGCACGGTCAGCAGGGGGGCTGAGAATCCTGTCTGGCCTTTTGGGGATTGGCTCCATGGTGTCCGGTTCCTTCCACGTCCTGGTGGTAATAAGGTCCACCAGGGGGTCGGCAGGTGGGGACACCCAGGAGGTAGACGGGCCCACTTCGAATGCCTCCAAGAACACGGACTCGTCCGAGGAAGACTTTGGGGCAGACCACCCACCTCTTATACGAAGCATTTCCATGATGTCTCCAAAGGAGACATCTTCGGGGGGGTGATCTTGGGGAGCCTTCCCTCCATGTCTTCAGTTAAAGACTCGGGGGAGTCTATGTGCCTCCTTTTACACGTGTGCTTGCGAGGTGCTTCCTCGGGGGGGTTGTCCGAGGAGCCCTCGCAAGCAGTGTCTAGTTCCACAGGAAATGTTTGGGGCATTGAAACGGGCTGTCCCAGTGGCTGGGTGATGGAAGCCTGACCCAGAGCAGATGGAGCGCGGGACGGAGCCGAAGCAAGTGCCGGGGGTCCGGAAGCCCTCAACAGAGCCCTCTCCACTACATCAAAAGCCGAAGGGGAGCCGGCCTCGACCAAAGGATCCAACAGTCAGCACCCCCTCGGATCCGAGGAGTGGATCGGAGCCGGCGCCGAGCCCCTCGGATCCGAGGGACCAGTGCGCTCAGACACGGACGGCGCCGAAGGCATACTGAGTCCCTCGGATCCGAAACTCGGGCCAAGGCTCCGAGAGGTCAGATCCGACACACTCGAGGGCAGGGTCGGATCCGAAGTAGCCAGTAATATCGGAGCCGACCCACCCCCGGCTCCAAAGCTGCCCGGCTCCTATCGCTCCGAACCCGGGTAGCGGGTCGGAGAAGGGGCTATGGGCTTGAAAAAGGGGGTCGAGCTCCCCCCCGGGGGGGGAGGCAGGAGCACTCCCATCTGCATCTGGGCCTGGATGAACCTTTGCATCATCTGGTCCAGATCGGCGTCGGAAAGACTATAGGTCGACCTCGAAGAGGCTACCGAGGTAGGCCTTGAGTACCGCCTCGATAGCCTCGAAGGAGGTCGGGTCTCCTCCTCCTCAGGTCCCGGTGAAAAGGTTGGGGACCAGAGCAGAGAAGGAGGAGAACCAGTAGCTAGAGAGGCCGGAGGAGAAGCCCGCTTAGCCGGCAGGGCCGAGACGGAGGTCTCGGCCCACCGCTTGTGGTGCTTCTCTCTCCGGTCCATCTTCCTAGCTTCCCTCTCCTCCGAACCCGTAGAGGGAGTTTGAATCCCGGGAGGAGGAGGAGCAGGAGCAGGTACCGCAGGAGCGGTAACTACCAACGGGGCGGAGGCCGAAGCAGAGTCCGGGGGTAATAGTCCCGCCAAGACCAGCTTCGACCTCCGCTCCTTCAATGCCCTGGGGTTGAACCCTGCACAGATTGAACATCCAGAAGTGAGGTGTTCAACCCCAAGGCATCGAACGCACCGAGTGTGGCCATCCGCAGGGGACAGCTTATGGCCACACTTGGAGCATTTCGAAAATATCGCCTTTGGGGCCTCAGACTTTTTTTTTTTTTTTTTAAACAAAGAAAAATAACAAGTTAACAACCCAGTCACACTAAAGGCCCCAAAGAAACCATGCACACACAAACTACGCTACCAGCGAGGGGAGGGAATTACAAAAAATAAGTAATCTAACCAAAAATTAGTTTAAAAGGGTGAGAAACCTAAAACTTTCACACAAAAAACTATTTATTTGACAAAAAAACCCTTAGAAAATACTAAAATATCACTTAGCTGAAGGAGCTCAAAGATCAAGCTGTCACCACGAAAGCGGCAAACTAGATCTGAGGTCATGTAGGGAGAGCAGGGCATTATGGGTGAGGCGAGAAGCTAGGAGCTCGGATCCATAGCTGGATAAACCATGCCGGTTCGGATCTGATATCGGATCCATACCCATAGGTTGCTGAAAAATGAATCTCCTACTTCAGATCCAAATTTAAGTCCCAAGGGGGCACAGGATGAGCCATAGGAGGCCTGAGGAGCCAGGCTCCCTTAAGAAAGGACTTGCAAAGTCTGTTAGCCATTAAGGAAGGCTCTATGGAAACATGAAAATTAGATATAGCCGCCAGTTGAACTTTGTGGAGACTGAAGAGCCTGAATGAAACAATGAAGCCAGAAATTCCAAGACCTGCGGAACTGGGGCCGTAAGAGGATCAATGCCTCGCTGCTGGGCCCAAAAGGCAAACCTTTTCCATTTGTTGGAATACAGCTTAACGGTGGATGGCTTGTGGGAAGAGGACAAAATGTACATCACTTCTGCAGAAAGAGAGTTATCTCTAACTAGGGATGGAAGTGGAGTAACCAAGCAGCCAGTCGCAACGACCGGAGGGACGGATGAGAGTGTCCCGACTGATGAGACAACAGGTCCGGCACTGGGTCCAGAATCCAAGGGCCCTGTACCGCATACTTCTGAAGGAATGGGAACCAAACCTGACAGGGCCAATGTGGGGCGACCAAAATCATGTGGCTCCCTACATGAAGAGCCTTCTGAATCACCCTCGGGAGAAGGGGGATCGGGGGGGAAGGCATAAAGCAGACCCGGGGGCCAATCGTGGGCTAGAGCATCCCTGGGGGACTGCCCCTGGGAGGGAGTCAGAGTGAAGAACTCTCTGCACTTCGCATTGTTGGGGCTGCTCGAACAAGTCGCAACAAGGGAGACCCCATTTGGCAAAGATCTGCGCAGCCACGCTGCTGTTGAGGGACCACTCGTGGGGCAACAGGAGAGTCCTGCTAAGCCTGTCTGCAATTACATTGGCTTTCCCCGGAATGTGCGTGGCTACTAAGAAACGTCGAGTAGCTATGGCCCAGCGCCATACTCTCATGGCCTCTCTGCAAAGGGGGTAGGACCTGGTTCCGCCCTGCTTGTTTATGTGCCAAACTACCGACATGTTGTCGGATAGAATCACAATAGTACCTTGGGGGAGAGCATGATGAAGTGCTTGCAAAACCAGAAGCACCGCACTCATTTCCAGGATATTGATGTGAAGGTGCGCTTCACAATCCTGCCAAGTGCCTTGGACAGACCTGTCCAGATAATGACACCCCCACCCTATCTGGGAGGCGTCCGTGGTCACTGTGGCAACAGGGGGCTGAAGGGCGAAAGGACGCCCCCGGTCCAGGTTGGACCGACGCAGCCACCAACGGAGGTCTCGATGACAACTGTCCGTAATCAGAACCAGGTGGTTCAGGGGAAGTTCTTGGTATGACCATTGAACCGATAATAGCCATTGCAGCACCCGCATGTGCAGCCTGGCTAATGGTACTAAGAGGATAGTTGCAGCCATCTTGCCCAATAACTGAAGAATGTCTGGCAGGAACTCGAGATTTGGGTAACAAATTTAGAATCTGTGATTGTAGAACCTGAATTCTTTCTGATGGCAAAAATGCCCGCATCCTTTTTGTGTCTAACTCTGTGCCTATAAAGGTGATACGCTGAGATGGCCGCAGCACAGATTTTTCCCAATTGAAAGTGATTCCCAGCGAGAGACCCAAAGTTACTGTGGCCATCAGCGCTCGAATCAGTAGATGCTCGGAGGTGGCAGTGAGGAGCCAGTCATCGAGATAGGGAAACACTTGGAATCCTAGACTTCTCAGGTGAGCTGTCACCACTGCCAGACACTTGGTAAACACCCTGGGGGCTGTGGTGAGACCAAAGGGCAGTGCACGAAACTGGAAATGACTGGTTCCTAGGCAGAAGCGTAAATGACTCCTGGACTCTTGACGTTTCAAAATGTGATAGTAAGCGTCCTTGAGGTCTATGGAGCACATCCAGACATCCTTCTCCAATAACGGGAGAATGGACTGAAGGGTGACCATCCGGAACTTGGACTTCTTCACAAAACGATTTAATGAGCTTAGGTCCAAAATGGGCCTTATGTCCCCTGTCTTTTTTGGCACCAAAAATAATCTTGAGTAAGTTCCTGATCCGATCTGGTCGGTGGGGACGGGCTGGATGACCCCTTTGCTTAGCAGCTTTGAAACTTATATGGCTGCTAGATCCCGTTAACTGGGTGGCACGTCCGGGATTCTCCTTGTAGGAGGAGGGGGCTTGAAAAAGGGAATGAGGTAGCCTCCGGTTACAATGCGAAGCACCCACTGATCCTTGGTTATAGATTCCCAAGCCTGTGGGTGTTTCGCAAAACGACCCCTGACTGACTCCTGAGAAGTGCAGCCAGGCCACATCCTAGGGATGTTGAGGGTAGGAGTGACCACGAAAGGAATCGCGGTCTCCAGAGTTATGGGGGCCTCTGCCACCTCTAGGGCAGCGTCTTCCTGAATCCCCCCCCCCCGCCTCTGGAGGGGGGAATCACTCGGTGGAGTACAGAAGAACTTTTGGGATTTTCTGAACCACATTTTCCCTCCTCTCTGGGCCTTGGGGTAAGGTCTAGAGGGAGCGGAAAAACGGGCCCCAACGGCAGTCAAGGTCTTGCCCTCCTGCTCGCACCGAGTAAGTGTGTCCTTCACCTTGGGTCCAAACAAAGAAGACCCATCAAAGGGGGCGTCGGCGAAGGAAGACTTAAAGGCCTCCGCGAGTGGACACAAGCGTAACCAGGCTTGTCTCCTAAGAGCCACTCCTGTGCCCGCTGCTCTACTCACCCCTTCGGCTGCATAGGAAATGAGCCTCATGGACGAGTTGACAATAGAAGATAGGGTAGTCATCTGGGCGCCTACAGTCTGAGCTAACGCCTCAGGAAGATTACCCGCAAGAGACTCTCCTAACTCCTTGAGGAGGTCCCTTTGTCATTGTAAAATGACAGAGATAGTTCAGTGACCGCAGGGTAAAGGTCGCTGAAGAAAGGGTACGCTTCCCGTACATATCCATGCTCCTAGAATCCTTATTAGGAGGATGAATAGACGTTGAAGCCTCTGCCACGTCCTGCTGAGTGGCAGATGCCACCACCATAGCATCAACTGCAACACCCTTAGTGAGGAATTCCTTCTGGGGAGGGGCTGAAAGAAACTTATTAGGTCTGGCAGGCACCGGTTCCACTGTATCAGGATGTTCCCACACCCTCCGAGAGATTAGATCTAATAACTCGTCGAAGGGTGGAGACACCCAGGAGGAGAAGGGCTGGGCCCCGAAGGCCTTGAGGAAGACTGACTCCTCAGCGGTAGGGGCTTTGGATTGCCAATTGCCTCTCTGTCTCAAGATCTCAAGGATATCTGAGAAGGAGACGTCATCCGAGGACGATTTCGGGGACCCCTCCGCATCATCGAGGTCAGTATCTGAAGTGACGGACTCATCTTGGGAATCAACGTGCTTCCTCTTGCACATTTTCTTCCTTGGGGGCTCATCAGAAGAAGATTCAGAAGGACCCCCCGGAAGAAGGGAACCCCCCCCAAGGGGGTATCCTCAGGCCCCGGGGCCCCACTGTCATGGGAAAGAATGTCTCCAGAGGCACCAGTACCCAAAACTTGGGACGGTGAGGTAGAAACCTGCTGACCCGGCAAGGTCATGGCCAGCGCACTCCTCATGGCCTCAAAAGCAGGACCTCCAGACTCTGCAGAGGGAACTTGCTGAGAGACCACGGTGGTACCTGGAATACCTGCGGCCGATGCTCCGAGGGGAAGACTGGGCATCGAAGAGGCGAGCTCCACAGTGTTGCCCTCGCCCCCCGCTGAGGAAGACCCGGTACTAAACCCTGACACCGAGGACAGGGTAGGAATGAAGGTCGGAGCAGAGAAACTCCGAGTGGGTCCCTGCTCTGACTGAACGATTCCGCTGCGTTCTACCAGCACCGACTCCAACGGCTCCAAGGGGGTTGGAGGAGGAATCAAATGCATGGAATGGGGAATCGGCTCCGAAGCCAAGTGGGCTGGAGCCGAAATCATTTTAGTAAAAAATGGGGACTGGAACAGCCTCTGGATAACCCTATCCAAATCCGAATCCGACAACCTAGAGGATTTGGAGGAAATAGACTGGGGCCGAGAAGACTTCTGCCTCGGCTCCAATAAAACAGGTGATCGGCTCCGAAAGGGTTCCAACACAATCGGACCCGAGACCGGAACCGTTTTTAAAGGTGTTGGCGCCGAAGGCGGCTCCGGGGCTGAGGGGGAAGAGTCTGAGCTGCACACCTCCAACGGCTCAGAGACCAAAGGAGCCGAAGTAGGTGATTGACCTCTCGATGCACTAACCTGCGGCTCTGAAACCAATGGAGCCGAGGAAAGAAGCACCGAGGCAGACCCTTCAGCCATCGGCTTCGAAACCATTGGAGCCGAGGAAGAAGTCGTCGACCCATGTTTCTTAGATGTCGGGTCCGACGGACTGGTCGGAGCCGACGATCTATGCTTCTTGGGTGTCGGGCCCGACAGACTGGTCGGAGCCGATGATCTCTTCTTTTTAGAAGCTGGGGATGAAGACAACGCTTCTTCAAATGAAGGCTTAATGAGACCTCTAAGTATCAGCTTGTTTTTTCTTTCCTGAAGGACCCTGGAAGAAAAAGTGTGACAAACACTGCAAGTATCCTGTAGATGTTTAGGCCCTAAACAGTACGCGCAGACAGCATGGCTGTCTGTAATAGACATTTTATAATTACATTTAGCACATTTTTTAAAACCTGATTTCTGCTCCTTAGACATTGTGAACACAGTAGAAACAGGTAACAAAAAGCCAGAATACAGAGAAGTAAACTAATATATATATGGGCTAAAGCCCTCTAACTTAAACGGGCTTAGCCCGATATTAAAACTATTTCAGTCACACAACAAGAAAAATAAACACACAATAAGGGCAAAGGCCCTCTAACTTAAACGGGCCTTGCCCAGTACACTAGGAGCGCGAAAAATATAAAAAAAATAATTTTTCACAAAAACTGACCACAAACGCTCACAAGGCTGTTAAAACAGCTGTTTGTTTAAAAGCTGACAGAAACCCTAGCCAAAAAGACCAAAAAGGTCAAGAAAATACACTTAGCTCCAGCCAAGTCGAGACCACGTCCAGCTTGAAAAGCGGCAAACAAGATCTTGGGAAGCAGGCGTAGTGCATTCTGGGATAAGGGGAAGCCCAGCCAATGAGAGACTTTGTTCTAGTATATAGTGGCCGAGTCGGAGCCGAACCCATCAGTTATGAATGTAGGCGAGATAGGATCCCATTACATCTTTTTCTTACAGCAGATTCCTTAATTTAAAGGAGTAACTGAATTTAAGAAAGCCTCTGGTGGGAGGAGGTTTGAAGGGAAACTGTGCATGTGGCAGATGTAGGGTATGTAGTAGGTTAAAAAATTTAGATGGTAGTCTGATAAATAATGTTAGATACACAGTGAGGGGCCATTTTACCTGAAGGTATGTGGGGTGGTATACATTCTCAGTTGTGGCTGTACACCAACTAAATGGTATGTGGGACAGACTAGGAGGACGGTGAAAAATAGAATTTTGGAACATCTAGGAGATATCAGAAACAATAGGCTAGAGAGTCCTGTTGCATACCACTTCCACATGGCTCACGGGGGTTGAGCAGTTAGCTTGTTCTTTAGTATTTTAGCCAAACCTTTCCACACACAAGGGGAGAAATTTTCGAATGTATTAAATAATTTGGAAGCCAAATTTATTATTAATTTTAATACACTATACCCTAGGGGTCTGAATCAGGAACTTAATATAAATATATATTAAATGTATTGGTTTGTATGTGAAGAAGTTATTTTGTGATATTTAATATTTATTAGATTTGCAACATTTAGTAGTCAGATCTTTTAGGGTAATCATGTGTATTTATTGTTGGATGCTGAATTCATATTTTATATGAATTTAATGAAATTGTAGTATTGTGCACAGAATGAAATTATTAAATGTGTTGATTAATTTATTATTTATATGTAGGAGTTAATATTTAGATACTGAATTTTGAACCTGCACTCCAATTTTTCAATTGTATTTATTAATACAAGTTTTCCACATGCACCTTTGGTTGAATTGTAGCACAATCACTTTAAAGTGTGGTTTTTAGAACCAATGAAACTGATTAATTAGTGTAATTGGGTCATTAATTCACAACCATGTGGTTTTGTAAATGTATTTAAAGTATGACTTTGATGTTAAATGTTATTCCCGTTTGAAGGCATACTGGCCGAGGTATTAGGAAGCATCAATAAAATCTGATTGTGATTCTACAGTGGTTCGTTTGAAGTTTGTCCTGGTCTGCTTTTCCATTCAGTTTATGGTATATGTTTTTTCGTTTGGGTTCATTGTTGCTATCTGCAGTCTGTCTGTAATAGGCAATGGCTGGAGCCAGGCATTTTGTGAAGACTCTGGGAGCAGTGGATAAGCCAAAGGGAAGTGCAGAGAACTGATAATGCATAGATCCTGCCCTGAAGAGTAGGTATTTTCTGCACGAGTCCCTGATAGGGAAGTGCAGACAGGCTTCTTTTAGGTCTAGGGTGGCTAACCAGGCATCTTTGGACAGCATAGGAAGAAGCTGCTGAAGGGTTAGCATTTTGAATTTTGGTACCACCAGGAAGGTTTAGAATGGAAAGATCTAGGAATGGGCACCAAGTGCCCTCTTTTCTGGGTACCAGAAAAAGTCTGGAATAAAACCCTTGACCTATTTGTTATGCAGGAACAGGCTGAATTGCCCTTATGGAGAGCAGGGATTGAATTTGTTTTTTCGCCTCTGCCCACTGGTGTGGAGAAGGTCTAGGAACCCTTTTGGGGTTGGCAGTGACGAAGTAAAATTTATACCCCTGGGAAACAATGTTGAGGACCCATTAGTCTTTGGTGAGGGAGGTCCAGTTTTTTGCATGATGGGCAAGTTTTCCTCCTAGGGGCACAAGTAACTGGGCAGAGGTGAGGATTGGAGTTGAGAAGTCATTGCAAATTCTTTCTGTAAGGGGGGTGGCTTAGCACTCGCTCTTTTGGAAGTGGAGGCACTCCATTGCTTAGATCTCTGCATACTGTGAGACTGTAATCTGGGGGAGTCTGTTGCCCCTGGGTCTAGTTTGAGATGGCCTTGAGGGGGCTGGAAAGGCCAAATGTTTCATGAGGCAATGCCTACTGAAACTTTGACTGTCTGCATAGACTTATCTTTTTCTTCCATCTTTTTTAGAACCTCTTCTGCTTTGGTGCCAAACAGATTGTCCTTGTTCAAAGGAGCGTCTAGTAATTTTGATTTGACATGGTCTGGCAAGGTCTGTTCCTTAAGCCAAGCATGCCTTCTCAGTACAGAACCAGTGACTGCTGCCCTGCAAGAAGATTCTAGGGCATCAAAGCCACATTGCAAGGTATGCTTGCTGACTTGGCTTGCAGAATGCATAAGCTCTTACAGTTCTTTATTTTCTGCACAGTCTGTAAAGGTAGATATTTTTTGCTTAAAAAGTTCCATATGCTGCTGGTATTTCAGCATGTGAAAATGGCAATTCAATGCCCTAATGGTCTAAAGCTCACGAATCCCTGTCCGAAGGGGTGGGACTCGTAGCTGTAGTTGCTTTTATACCTTTAGGCCCCTGGGAAATGACCACTGGATCAGCAGTAGGATTTTTGAAAAGAAATTTGTGAGAGTCAGGAACTCTGTAGTACCTGTCTGGTTTCCTTGGAGCCAGGGGTGAAGTATGGGAGTTAGACTTGATTCCATAAAGACATCATCCACAACATCCAGAAGAGGAGGAATTGCTAAAGGTCTATGTTGAGGTAAATCTAAAAATTCGCCGAGTCTCTTTTTGGACTGAGGATAAATCTGGCATCCCCAGTAGAAATGCTCTCTTAAAGTAAGAAGTGTTTCACCAAAAGAAAAATCCTCTGGAGGGGAAGCAGAGGGAATGGATTCCTCTGCATCTGAATCATCATAAGCAGATAAAGGCATGTCTTCATAATCAGAAACCTCAGAGTCGTCGGACTCTTGGTCAGTTAAAGCTAATGGGGATAGGTCTCTTTTCTCTTAGCAGAGGAAGGCTGGCTTCAGATAATCAGCATAATTAGGTCTTCTGTCATTTTAAGCATTTGATTTTGTGGTAAGAAAGCAGGTGTTTGAGTTTGGGTCTTCATTTTTTTAGGCGTAGCTCATACTCTAGGCCTTAGAAACTTGGTAGTTTTAAACAAAGCTGAAGATGCAAAAAAAGTTGTTGGTTTATGTCGAAAAACGGTAATGCGAAGTACTTCCTCGGAAGCCAGTGCCTGCACAGCAGCTCTGGACCCATCCAAGGTAGAGACATCTGCAGGTTCCGTAGTCAAAGAAGAGTCTCGTGGCATACCGGACTCTGAACAGGTCTCGGTAGCTGTCTGCGAATCCATAGAAGCAGACATCAGGGGCTGCAAAAGCACCTCACTGAGTACCAGCGAAATGTCGACTAGCTTAACGGAAGCATCGTCGGTAGTTTTGGACCTGTGCGGTCTGTCTCTATCTTTATCCTTACTTTTTTTGAAGATTGGTAGTTGGATGGCTTACCGAAGCCATTTCAGAATACGGACATCGACAGCGAAAGTATTTAGCGACAATAAGGGCCCAATGACTAATAGTTTGGGCATTGAACAAGTCACAAAACTGACAGCGAGGTACGTCGTGGTCTGGGCCTAAACAGGTGACGCAGTAAGAATGGAAATCTCAGTGTGGTATTTGCTTTCCACAGGCGAGACAATTGTTAACTTTTTCTGACATCAGTTAGAGCAACAAAAAGTATCCCCAATGGGGTACTTAGCTTTAGAAGACTTCAGGATGATTCAATTCGGAAACGAAAACTCAGGTAGCGGCTGACCGGCACTCGTGCGAAGTGAACTGCTTCGGGCTCCTCAGCAAGAAAGACTGATGCAATGGCGTCAGCTGCCTATTTTTATACCCCTGACGTCAGTGCTGAAGTGACAGTAACCGACACAGAAATACTAAGTCTCTGGTATTCGGGCAGACTGAGGGCTACCTGCAGGCAGATAACCCAAGTGTGATGACTGCAACAGTGAAACACGAAGAACATCCTGTTTGCCTAGGACTGCCTCCTTCTATGGGATCAAAGTATCAACCAAGCAGTGTGTGCAAGTTGGGGTATATGATGGTACCATTGTTATGCGTTAACAGGTCCACTCTATGTGGCAGGAGACATAGTTCCCTGGTGGTTAGATGGTGCAACAGGGGGTACCAGAGCTGCCTTGGCCAATCTGGGGTATTAGAATGACCCTTGGCCCCAATGGTTAGGACTGCAGCAATGTGGAATGAAGAACATCAGGCCTGTCCAAATTAAGAAGAAGACATCTGTCTTCCAGGCTGACCTCATTTTGCTCCTGGAGCAAAATTTTTCCAAGCAAGCATTTTCTTTGGTGGTAAAAAGGTCTATCTGTAGCACACCTCATTCTCTGGCTATGTTGAGAAAAGCTTCCCAATGCAGCTGCGACTTGTGGGGGGGGGGCTCCTGCTGAGGCAATCTGCTAGTTAACTGGTTTCTACTGGTAGATGCCCAAGCCATAAGATGCAGTCCTAGGAAAATTTGTTTCCCAAAGGTTCATGGTTAAGTGGCAAATGGGGTTAAGAGCGAGTTCTCCCACTTGTTTACTTACCACATAACCATGGTACTGTTGATCTTTACTGGGAGGACTCCTGGTTTCCATTGTTCTTTGGAGAAAATCTGGCCTTTCTGGACTACCATCAGTTCTTTTAGGTAGATGTGTTTGTTTTCAAACTGGGAGTCTCATGTGCCTCAAGTCTAGAGGTTGTTGTAGTGGGCTCCCCAGCCTACTTCTGATGCATTTGTTGTTAGACCCACCAAGCAAACTCTTTCCTGAGAGAAGGAAGAAGTTTTATCCTGAAGGTGAGAAAGTGGGACTGTTGGAACCAGACATTTGTGAGGTACCACTGCAGTTTCCTCATATGTAGTCTGGTAAGGAGAATTATTAGGATGCAAGAGGCCATGTAACATAAGGTCCAGAGATACTCTCTGGCTGTAAGGTATTTCATAACAAAGTACAGAGTTAAAAGGTAACTGTCTTGGGGAAGAAAGCCTATCTGAAGAGTGGAGTCCAGTAAAGTTCCCAGAAACACAATCCTGTTTGTAGGGTTGCTCTGAAGATTTTTGGGTATTGATGGAGAACACCACTGAAGTCAGTATATTTTCGGTGTAAAGCAGATCTGCTTCGAGTTTTTCTAGATCAGTTTCCTGAATGAGGCAATCATCTAAGTATGGGTAAATCTGAATTCCCTTTGTCCTGTAGAAGGTTACCACCAGGGCTAGGCATTTTGTGAAAACCCTGGGTGCAGTAGACAAGTCAAAGGCCAGAGCAGATAATGCCTCACACCTGCTTTGAAACTGAATAACCTCCTGTGAAATTCTTCTGTGGGGATGTGGAGGTATGTGTCTTTCAGATCTAAGGTTACCATGGAGGTGCTGGGGAGAGATCAAGGGCAGTAGTTTTTCTGCAGAGTTAGCATTTTGAATTTTGGGAACTGTAAGAATCGGTTGCATGTTGACAGGTCTAAAAATGGCCAACAGGTGCCTTCTTTTCTGGGAACTAGGAAACGTTTGCAGTAAAAACCTTTTCCTTGCAAACAGGTTGGAACAGGTTCCACCAAGCCTTGAGTGCACAGAAGCTGTACTTGACTTAAGGCCTCAGCCTTCTGGTTTGGAGGAATACCTAGGAAGCCTGAACGAATTAAGAGCTGTTTGAAGATGAGTTTATAACCTCTCTCAATGAGTTTTAGAACCCACATACCTTGATAATGAGGGGTTCAGTTACTGAGGAATAGGGACAGTTGCCTTCTTCCCAAACTAGGAGAAGAAGGTTGAAGGGTATGGAGAGGGGGAAGGAGAGTGCAATGTAAGAGTCATGATTACTCCCTGCTAAGGTCCCTGGGGGTGTGGTCTCACAGGCCTATTGAGGACTGTTTGCCATCATCTTGAACACTGGTGTTGTCTTTGGCTCCTTTCCCTTAGAGGTCTCTTATGTCTAGGTTTAGACTGGGGTGCTGGAAAGGACCGATGTTTAGATGGGTAATTGCAGCTCAAACAAGAAGGCTAGACCTGGTAATTGCATGAATTTGGTCTTATCCTCTATTTTCTTAAGCATAGCCTCAGCCTTAGGCCCAGAAAGAAAGTATTTGCTCAAGGGAGCATCCAGGATACTGGATTTGACATGCTCAGGAAATGATTGCTTCCTCAGCCAAGCATGCCTTCTAACGACAGATCCTGTGGCTGCTACCTTGCTGGAAGCTTCCAGGGCATCATGCCTGCAGTGCAAGGAGTACTTAGCTACTTGTGAGCAGAGTTGCATACATCCAACAGCTCCTTTGAGAGGGCCTTATTTTCAACCCCTATCAGTTGCTGTTTCATCTGGTCTAAAATGTGACAAGTATAGCAGAGGTGCAGACTTTCTGTGCAAACCTGCATAAGGCTCTGCTTTCCTGATTTGTAGGTAAATAATTTTTAAAGGAAAGAGTAGTTGTGTAAAATCTTACCATAACTATAGATATCCTTCTCTTCTACATGCTGCAGTATTCATAACATGAGGGAGGAATGGGGACAGTTGTTAATACTGCAGCCTGTTGAAGAGAAGGATATCTACGGTTATGGTAAGATTGGGTGGAGGAGCAGAAGCATTCACCAAGCATTCTCCATTTTACTCTGGAAGAGACTCCCCATTCATGTCAAGCAGAGCACTTCACTAGCCCTCTTCAAGAAAAATCTTGTCGAGTGGATGAGTAACAGGAAGTTCACCCCGAGGATCACTTCAACAGCCTTGCTCAACAGGGGCACAAGGAACTAACGTCCGGCAACAGGAAGACTGGGAATATTCTTGGGCTAGGCTTGCATTGGCTCCAGGGCTATTAGCTTAGTAGTCACCTATAAACCTAGGAGTCCGCCACTAGCAGACTCGCACATCCAGTCAGTATACAAAAGTCTACTACTACTGTGAGGTACGTGCGACGCCACACATCAGCAAACATATGTCAGCCATAAAGACATGTCTGGTATAAAGCAGACATCAGCAGGAACCAATTTTAGAAATGAATGCTGCAAAAAGCACCAGCCTGATATTAGGTGAGGAAAACATGCCACTAGAAGCCAGGCAAGCATCAGCGGGAAGGCAGGGGGAAAGTAATACTGCAGCTTATAGAAGAGAAGGACATCTATGGTCATGGTAAGATTTTACACAACTATTCTCTGTTCTTCTATAAATATGCTGCAGTATTCATAAGAAGAAGTTGTTCTTACCATAACGTTCCATGTTAGTTGTCTTCTTCTCGCCTTCTTTCTTACTGGATGGGTTCGGAGCCGATCCTCGGCTCCGACTCGGCCTATACTATAGCTCGAGAGCTATTTTTACCGGCTCAAGGCAGCCCTATAACCCACAATACCATGCGCTAACTCCCCAGATCTCTTTTGGAAGTTAAGACATAGTATAAATATATTATCATAATATCATAATCCTCATTTACAAGTACGGGCTCCCTGCTAGTAACATTAAGGATATTGGGGAAACCGTAACATGTTATATCTCCAGAAATGGAAGGACTCAAGAGACCTGAAGTCTATCCAGGCTAGGCGGCAGGAGGGAGGGACGCAAGAAAGAAGGCGAGAAGAAGACAACTAACATGGAACGTTATGATAAGACATAACTTCTTAATGTTAAGTTGTCATCCTCGCCTTCATTCTTGCTGGATGGGACAGCGTCCCTAGCACCTTGGTCCTGGGTGGCTCAATGGAACAGACTCCTGAGTATGGTGGAACCAAAGTCAGCTCTATTTCTGGAGGCTATATCAAGTTTGTAATGGGCAATAAAGGTATGTTTGGAAGCCCATGTAGCTGCTGCACATATGGCATCTAGTGGTAACCTTGCTTGAAATGCCGTTGATGTTGATAGTGCCCTGGTTGAATGAGCTTTAGTCCTAGACGGAAGTTGCCTGTGTCAACTACTAGACAAAGGTAATAATACATGTCAACCATCTGGAAAGAGTAACCATTGATACCGGAAGCCCTTTCTTTCCTGCAGCATAAGACAGAAAGAGCTGGTCTGACTTTCTGAGTTGTTTTGTCCTGTCTAGATAATACCGTAATTGGCGATGAACATCCAATGAATGTAATTTCTGTTCAGCCCTGTTGGCATAGTCTAGGAAGAAGACAGGCAAGTCAATGGAGTGGTTTAGATTGGTTTCTGAGGACACTTTCGGTAGGAAGGAAGAGTTTGTTCTGAGAGTTACCCTGTCTTTGTGAAAGACCAAATAAGGGGGACGGACCGACAAAGCTTGAAGTTCCAATACCCTTCTGGCAGATGTTATAGCTACTAAAAACAGAGTTTTCCAAGAAAGAAGCCTGAGGGAGCAAGAAGCTGCAGGTTCAAAGGGAGGCAGAATCAATGAGGTTAGAACTAAATTCAAATCCCATTGTGGATGTGGATCTTTAACTGGAGGTTTAAGCAAAAAGATGCCCTTGAGGAAGGCTTTACAAAGTTTGTGGGACATAATATTTGCTTCTGAGAGCCCAACATGAAAATTAGCAATGGCCGCTAATTGTACCCTGATAGTGGCCGACGATGACCCTGAATGAAAAAGCTCCGCCAGAAAATCTAGAACCTTATGAATGGGTGCATGGAAAGGATCTAGGGACTTAGTTTGTGCCCAATGCGAAAAACGCTTCCATTTACTAGCATACGTCTTCCTAGTATTGGACTTATGGGAAGCTAGAATTATATCACGAACAGGAGGAGAAATAAGGGGAAGCCTGGCTAAGGCTGGAAGTGGATCAACCAAGCTGTGAGGTTGAGGGAATGAAGAGACTGATGCAGGTTGCCCGTGAGATGGGTCAACAGATCCAGAAGAGGTTCCAGATGCCAAGGCTGTTCCAGTAGGTAACTGTGCAGAAACGGAAACCATACTTGTCAAGGCCAAAACGGGGCAATGAGGATCATTTTGGATCTTAATGCAGTTGCTTTCTGAATTAATTGCAGGATCAACGGCAAGGGAGGAAAGGCATATAGAAGACCCCGGGGCCAATCGTGAACAAGAGCGTCTCTGGGGGGATGGCCTGGTAGAGGAAAGAGTGTGAAGAAGTCGAGGCACTTGCTGTTCTGAGGAGTTGCGAAAAGATCGTGGCAAGGCTGGCCCCACTTATGAAATATTCTGTCTGCTACCACTTGATTTAGAGACCACTCGTGAGGCATGAGGATAGTTCTGCTCAATCTGTCCGCTATGACGCTGGACTTCCCGGGGATGTGCTTTGCTATCAGAAACCGTTGAGAGGAAATCACCCATTGCCAAAGTCTGAGTGCTTCTCGACATAGGGGGTAGGACTTTGTTCCGCCCTGCTTGTTTATGTACCACACCACAGACATATTGTCCGTTTGAATTGCTATAGCCCCTGTGGGAAGAGAGCTCTGAAGGGCTTGCAACATCAAAAGCACCGCCCTCATCTCCAGGACATTTATGTGCAAGTGGCATTCTGATTGTTGCCATGTGCCCTGGACCATCCTGCCCTGATAATGCCCCCCCAACCGATCAGGGAGGCATCCGTTGTCACCATGGCAAATGGGGGGGGGGGCAAAGGGTCTGCCCTGAAGGAGCTGAGGGGAAACCATCCACCAGGAGAGATGATTCTTGCAAGAAGGGGTTATCAAAATATTGCGAGTCACTGGTAGCTGTTGAAAGGACCACTGAGAAAACAGTATCCACTGAAGGAGCCTCATGTGGAAGCGGGCTAATGGGAGAAGAAGAATCGCCGCTGCCATGAGGCCTAACGCTTTCAATACTAGCTTGACTTAACTCTGTTGGGCTGAAACAGGGACTGAACATTCCGCCTTATGTCTGTCACTCTGAGGTGGTAATGTTGCAGGCATTTCTGTGGTGTTTACTACGGCGCCTATAAAGTTTATACATTGACAAGGTGACAAGGAGGACTTTGCAAAATTTATAGAAATACCTAGACTGTTGCAAAGTTGAATAGTGTTAATCCCTGGCCATTATAAGATGCTGCTTGGTGGTAGCGGAAATGAGCCAGTCTAGATATGGAAACACCTGGAATCCTTTTTGTCTCAGGTGAGCCATGACCACTGCCAAGCATTTGGTGAACACCCGGGGGGCTGTGGTGAGACCAAAGGGGAGGGTTCTGAATTGATAATGAGTGGCTCCCAGCCGGAAGCGGAGAAACCTCCTGGAGCGCCTGTGTATCTTTATATGATAGTACGCATCCTGGAGGTCTAAGGAGCACATCCAGTTGTGTCTGCCCAAAAAGGGTAGAATGGACTGCAGTGTTACCATTCGAAATTTTGTCTTTTGTACAAAGTTGTTCAATCTGCTGAGGTCCAAAATGGGTCTCCAGTCTCCAGTCTTTTTTGCTACCAAAAAGAATCTGGAGTAGATTCCGGATCCTAGCTGATCTGCTGGGACTGCCTGGATGACTCTTTTTGTTAACAGCTTTTTTTATTTCTAGCTGTGCCTGACACGTTTGTGCGGGTGGTACGTCTGGTAGGGGTCTTGGCGGTTGTACCGGAGGGGAAGTGAAGGGAATTTTGTAACCTTCGGATATGATCTTCTGTACCCATGTGTCTTGGGAGAGGGATTGCCAGGCTTCCGGGTACAGAGATATTCTTCCCCCCCGACTGCCTCCGAAGGCGGACAGTTGGGCAGCTTCTCAGGGATGCTGAAAGGGCTGGTCAGGGAAAGATTCCCTGGAACCCTGGTTCTGTGGACCCCCTGTGCCCCAAGGGCGGCATCTGTTATTATTACCCCCTCTGCCTCTAGGGGGAAATTCACCACGTGCGGCAGGCGCGATTCCCTGTGGTTTGCGGAACCACATCTTTCCAGCTCTCTGTCCCTTAGGATAAGGTCTAGAAGGTGTGGAAAAATGGACTCCCACGGCAGAGAGAGTCTTACCATATTGCTCGCATCTGGTGAGGGTATTCTTCACCTGAGGTCCAAACAATTCTGAACCATCAAAGGGGGTGTTGGTGAAGGACGCCTTGAAGGGATCGGCAAAGTTACAGAGTTGCATCAAAGTGTGACATCTCAACGCAACACCTGTGCCAGCGGCCCTACTCGCTCCGTCGGCTGCGTAAGAGATAAGCCGCATGGGGAAGTTAACAATGGAGTTCAGGGTGGCCAGCTGGGAATTTATCTTGTCCTGATATCCCGCAGCAGAAGGATCCTGTACCGTTTCACCCACTTGTTTGAACAGGTCTCTCTGAAGGCGGGAGAAATGACATAAATAGTTCAGTGATCGCATAGTAAAGGTCGATGAAGCAAATGTCCGCTTGCCGTACATGTCCATGGTCCTGGGCTCTTTGTTAGGAGGATGAACGGGTACAGAAGGATCAGCCAATTCCTTCTTAGTGGCTGCTGCTACCACAATAGCATCAACTGAAACGCCTTTAGTGAGAAAGGACTTGTCCTCTGGTGCAGAAATAAATTTAGAAGGCCTCCTAGGGGTAGGTTCCATTGAATCAGGAGCTGCCCACGCCTTTCTAGCCACTACCTCCATTAGTGGGTCGAAAGGGGGAGACACCCAGGAGGTGGAAGGGCGAGATCCAAAAGCATCAAGGTAAACCGACTCGTCCTCGGAAGGTTTGAGAGTGGACCAATTTCCCCTCTGTTTTAGGATCTCTAGGATGTCTAAAAAAGAGACATCCTCAGAGGGGGATCTGGGGGAACCCTCCGACTCATCCAAGTCGGTGTCTGACGTGACAGACTCGGGGGAGTCTATGTGCTTCCTCTTGCACTTTCTTTTCCTAGAGGGTTCCCCTGAAACTTCAGGGGAGCCCTCGGAAGAGGAGGAGACACCCAAGGTGGGTACCCTACGCATCGGATCTCTGCTGTCAGATATATGAGGGTGGCCAGAGACCGTAACAGACAATGTAGAGGCAGGAGCTGCAGAACTTGACCTTGGAGTGGACACTGGGTCCAGCACGCTCCTAATCACCTCGAACGATCCCCCATCAGATACCAAAGGTATTCCCGGCTCCGAAGAGACCAGAACCGCCCCCGGCACCGACAGAGAAGGTTCCGAGAATGATGTCGGGGCCGAACTAACCACAGCCGAAGCTCCGAGAGGGAGAGCGGGGTCGGACAAGGGTCCGATGCCACTCGCCCCCTTGGAGCCGACAATGGAGTCCCAGCACCCGGACCTCTCCATGGACAGAACCAATGAAGAGGTTGGAGCCAACGACACTGGAGACGAAGGTGGGAGTATCGGCTCCGACGTGGGTAAGGTTACTGTTCCGACAAACTCCGGCTCCGAACTCGAGAGGTGAGTTTGAAGAGGAGTCGATGGCGGTACCGAAGGAGCCACAGTCTGGTGAGATGGGCTATGGAGCATTTGGGCTACTGCCTGAGATTTTATGAGCCTACTGACCACCCTCTCGAAGTCGTGATCGGAGAGCCTGGATGACCTAGATGAGTGAGTCCTATGACTCCGCTCCGATAGGAGAGGGGATCTCGGAGCCGATCGGATGGAGTCTATCGAGCGGGATCTAGAGCGATTGCGCACTGGGGTCGGCTCCGATGCTGGTTTCGGAGCGGATACCACTTTACCCACCTCGGATCCGGATGGAACCGATGTCGGAGGCATCTCAATAACACCAGCCCTCGACTCAGAAGCTGGAGCCGAGGGTTTGGCGGTTTTTGAAGACTTCCCCGAGCCAGACTTGGACGGGGAGTCATCAGGCTTTAACAAGCCCCTTAGGAAGAGCTTATTACACCTCTCCTGCAGGACTCTTGAACTAAACCTGTGACAGACGTAACAAGAGTCCTGCAGGTGTAAAGGCCCCAAGCAATAGACACAAGAAGTGTGACAGTCTGTCAAAGACATTTTCTGACAGCACGAGTCACACTTCTTGAATCCCGAGACCTTAGTGTCTTTGGACATAGTCCTAACCACAGTAAACACAGTCAGTCCACACACACACACTCAACTTAAAATTAGGAAAGTTAAGGGAACTGACTAAAAACCCACACACACAAGACACTATAAGGGGTGGGGAAACTGAGGTAAAGCCTGTAGGCCCAAAGATAGAAATTAACTAGAGAAGGGAAAAAGGGCTACAAAAAAGGTTGTACAGTTAGTAGGGACCTAAACAAGGGTAACTAACTGGAGAAACTACCTGAAAATTTAGTTAAATAGAATAAATCTCTTACTGCCTGAGCCGGTAAAAAAAGGCAACCTCACAGCGAAGCAGCAAACGAGATCTGGGGAGTTAGCGCATGGTATTGTGGGTTATAGGGCTGCCTCGAGCCGGTAAAAATAGCTCTCGAGCTATAGTATAGGCAGAGTCGAAGACGAGGATCGGCTCCGAACCCATCCAGCAAGAATGAAGGAGAGAATGACAACTTATCATAAGGGACAGTACGAAAGCTCATGCAGAGGAAGAACTGAGTGGAGGAGCAGAAGCATTCTCCACAAACCCATGCAAAATAGTGATGGCAAAACTAGTCCTAGACCTGGAAATGCCATCTAACTTATAGTGTTTAGTGAAGATATGAACAAAAGACCAGGTAGCTGCCTCCAAGATAGAGCAAGTGTCCAACCCTTTAATGAAAGCTCCATAGGAAAACATTGCCCTAGTAGAA